>NC_141874.1:374466502-374769533 GCF_056163025.1 Triticum urartu
TCATAATAAATATTTTCAGTAGGTTCAGTAGGTTGAGGAGAAACTTCTTGATCTATCGACTAAGGTGAAGATACCCTGAACAAGCCCCTCAAAGGATGATTCTCCATAGTAACAAGTGACAGTAAATTTTAGCACGTAATATAAATTTTTCCTTACCAAATTCCACTCACCAAAGGCGCTTCACTCCCTAGCAACAGTGCCAGAAAAGAGATTGATGACCCACAAGTATAGGGGATCTATAGTAGTCCTTTCGATAAGTAAGAGTGTCGAACCCAATGAGGAGCAGAAGGAAATGACAAGCGGTTTTCAACAAGCTAAAATGTAACTAAGGTGCAGCAAGGTGGCCCAATCCTTTTTGTAACAAAGGATAAGCCTGGACGAACTCTTATATGAAGCAAAGTGCTCCCGAGGACACAAGGGAATTATTGTCAAGTTAGTTTTCATCATGCTGATATGATTCACATTCGTTACTTTGATAATTTGTTATGTGGGTGGACCGGTGCTTGGGTGCTTCCCTTACTTGGGAAAGCCTCCCAATTATGATTAACCCCTCTCGCAAGCATCCGCAATTACAAAAGAAGAATTAAGATAAATCTAACCATACCATGAAACATGTGGATCCAAATCAGCCCCTTACGAAGCAACACATAAATTAGGGTTTAAGCTTCTATCACTCTAGCAACCCATCATCTACTTATTACTTCCCAATGCCTTCCCCTAGGCCCAAATCTTGGTTAAGTGTCATGTAGTCGTCATTCACATAACACCCCTAGAGGAAATACAACATACATCTCATCAAAATATCGAATGAATACAAAATTCACATGATTACTTATAACAAGACTTCTCTCATGTCCTCAAGAACAAACGTAACTACTCACAAAGCATATTCATGTTCATAATTAGAGGGGTAATGAATATCATTAAGGATCTGAACATATGATCTTCCACCAAATAAACTAACTAGCATCAACTACAATGAGTAATCAACACTACACTACTAGGGAAATGGCTACTAGTAGCATTGGTTTTTTGGTTAGTTGTAGCGCAGGTTGTTGGGGAACGTAGTAATTTCAAAAAATTCCTACAAACACACAGGATCATGGTGATGCATAGCAACGAGAAGGGAGAGTGTGTCTACGTACCCTCATAGACCGAATGCGGAAGCGTTATCACAACGTGATTGATGTAGTCGTACGTCTTCACGATCGGAGCGATCCAAGTACCGAACGCACGGCACCTCCAAGTTCTGCACACGTTCAACTCGATGACGTCCTGCGAGATCCGATCCAGCAAAGCTTCATAGGAGAGTTTCATCAGCACGACGGCATGGTGACAGTGATGATGATGCTAGCGACGCAGGGCTTCGCCTAAGCACCGCTACGATATGATCGAGGTGGATTATGGTGGAGGGGGCACCGCCCACGGCTAAGAGATCAATGATCAATTGTTGTGTCTATGGGGTGCCCCCTGCCCCATATATAAAGGATCAAGGGGAGGAGGCGGCCGGCCAGGGAGAGGTGTGCCAAGAGGGAGTCCTACTTTTCCTTTTCCTAGTAGTAGTAGGAGAGTGGGAGGAAAGGGAGAGGAGAAGAAGGAAAGAGGGGCCGACCCCCCTTGCCCTAAACCAATTCGGTTTGGGACTCGGGGGGCGCGCCCCACACTCCCCTTGCTGCCCTGTATTTCCACTAAGGCCCATGTAGGTCCATTAAGCCCCCCCCCCCCCGAGGGGGGGGTCCGGTAACCCATGGTACTCCGGTATATGTCCGAAACCTTCCGGAACCTTTCCGGTGTCCGAACATAGTCGTCCAATATATCGATCGTTACATCTCGACCATTTTGAGACTCCTCGTCATGTCTGTGATCATATCCGGGACTCCGAACTACCTTCGGTACATCAAAACACAAAAACTCATAATACCGATCGTCACCGAACTTTAAGCGTGCGGACCCTACGGATTCAAGAACTATGTAGACATGACCGAGACACGTCTCCGGTCAATAACCAATAGTGGAACCTGGATGCTCATATTGGCTCCCACATATTCTACGAGGATCTTTATCAGTCAAACCGCATAACAACATACGTTGTTCCCTTTGTCATCGGTATGTTACTTGCCCGAGATTCGATCGTCGGTATCTCAATACCTAGTTCTATCTCGTTACCGGCAAGTCTCTTTACTTGTTCCGGAATACATCATCCCACAACTAACTCATTAGTTACAATGCTTGCAAGGCTTATAGTGATGTGCATTACCGAGTGGGCCCAGTGATACCTCTCCGACAATCGGAGTGACAAATCCTAATCTCGAAATACGCCAACTCAACAAGTACCTTCGGAGACACCTGTAGAGCATCTTTATAATCGCCCAGTTACGTTGTGACGTTTGGTAGCACACAAAGTGTTCGTCTGGTAAATGGGAGTTGCATAATCTCATAGTCATAGGAACATGTATAAGTCATGAAGAAAGCAATAGCAACATACTAAATGATCAAGTGCTAAGCTAACGGAATGGGTCAAGTCAATCACATCATTCTCCTAATGATGTGATACCGTTAATCAAATGACAACTCATGTCTATGGCTAGGAAACATAACCATCTTTAATCAACGAGCTAGTCAAGTAGAGGCATACTAGTGACACTCTGTTTCTCTATGTATTCACGCATGTATCATGTTTCTGGTTAATACAATTCTAGCATGAATAATAAACATTTATCACGATATAAGGAAATAAATAATAACTTTAGTATTGCCTCTAGGGCATATTTCCTCCAGTCTCCCACTTGCACTAGAGTCAATAATCTAGTTCATATCTTTATGTGATTAGTTCACATCTCCATGTGACTAATACCAAAAGGGTTTAATAGAGTCAATAATCTAGTTCACATCGCTATGTGATTAACACCCAAAGAGTGATCATGTTTTTCTTGTGAGAGAAGTTTAGTCTATGGGTCTGCAACATTCAGATCCGTATGTATTTTGCAAATTTCTGTGTCTACAATGGTCTGCACGGAGCTACTCTAGCTAATTGCTGCCACTTTCAATATGTATCTAAATTGAGACTTAGAGTCATCTAGATCGATGTAAAACGCATGCATCGATGTAACTCTTTACGATGAACTCTTTTATCACCTCCATAGCCGAGAAATATTTACTTAGTCCTCTAAGGATAATTTTGATCGATGTCCAGTGATCTACTCCTAGATCACTATTGTACCCTCTTGCCAAACTTATGGTGAGGTACACAATAGGTCTTGTACACAGCATGGCATACTTTACAGAACCTATGACTGAGGCATAGGGAATGACCTTTCATTCTCTTTCTATTTCCTGTCGTGGTTGGGTTTTGAGTCTTTACTCAACTTCACACCTTGCAACACAGGCAAGAACTCCTTCTTTGACTGTTCCATTTTGAACTACTTGAAAATCTTGTCAAGGTATGTACTCATTGAAAAATATATCAAGCATCTTGATCTATCTCTATAGATCTTGATGCTCAATATGTAATTAGCTTCACCGAGGTCTTTCTTTGAAAAACTCCTTTCAAACACGTCTTTATGCTTTCCAGAAAATTCTACAGTCTTTCTGATCAACAATATGTCATTCACATATACTTATCAGAAATGTTGTAGTGCTCCCACTCACTTTCTTGTAAATACAGGCTTCATCGCAAGTCTGTATAAACCATATGCTTTGATCACTTTATCAAAGCATATATTCCAACTCCGAGATGCTTGCACCAGTCCATAGATGGATCACTAGAGTATGCTCACTTTGTTAGCACCTTTAGGATCAACAAAACCTTCTGGTTGCATCATATACAACTCTTCTTTAAGAAATCCATGAAGGAATACAGTTTTGACATCCATTTGCCAGATTTCATAAAATGCGGCAACTGCTAACATGATTCGGACAGACTTTTAAGCATCGATACGAGTGAGAAAATCTCATCGTAGTCAATACCTTGAACTTGTCGAAAACATTTAGCGACAATTCGAGCTTTGTAGATAGTAACACTACTATCAGCGTCTGTCTTCCTCTTGAAGACCCATTTATTCTTAATGACTCACCAATCATCGGGCAAGTCAATCAAAGTCCATACTTTGTTCTCATACATGGATCCCATCTCAGATTTCATGGCCTCAAACCATTTCACAGAATCTGGGCTCATCATCGCTTCATCATAGTTCATAGGTTCGTCATGGTCTAGTAACATGACTTCCAGAAAGGATTACTGTACCACTCTGGTGTGGATCTTACTCTTGTTGACCTACGAGGTTCAGTAGTAACTTGATATGAAGTTTCATGATCATCATCATTAGCTTCCTCACTAATTGGTGTAGATGTCACAGGAACCGGTTTCTGTGATGAACTACTTTCCAATAAGGGAGCAGGTACAGTTACCTCATTAAGTTCTACTTTCCTCCCACTCACTTCTTTTGAGAGAAACTCCTTCTCTAGAAAGGATATATTCTTAGCAACAAAAGTCTTGACTTCGGATCTGTGATAGAAGGTGTACCCAACTGTTTCTTTTGGGTATCCTATGAAGACACATTTTTTGACTTGGGTTCGAGCTTATCAGGTTGAAGCCTTTTCACATAAGCATCGCAGCCCCAAACTTTAAGAAACGACAACTTTGGTTTCTTGCCAAACCATAGTTCATAAGGCATCGTGTCAACGGATTTTGATGGTGCCCTATTTAACGTGAATGCAGCCGTCTCTAAAGCATAACCCCAAAATGATAGCGGTAAATAAGTAAGAGACATCATAGATCGCACCATATCTAGTAAAGTACGATTACGATGTTCGGACACACCATTACACTGTGGTGTTCCAGGTGGCGTGAGTTGCGAAACTATTCTGCATTGTTTCAAATGTAGACCAAACTCATTACTCAAATATTCTCCTCCACGATTAGATCGTAGAAACTTTATTTTCTTGTTACGATGATTTTCCACTTCACTCTGAAATTCTTTGAACTTTTCAAATGTTTCAGACTTATGTTTCATTAAGTAGATATACCCATATCTGCTTAAATCATCTATGAAGGTGAGAAAATAACAATACCCACCACGAGTTTCAATATTCATTGGACCACATACATCAGTATGTATGATTTCCAACAAGTTAGTTGCTCGCTCCATTGTTCTGGAGAACGGTGTTTTAGTCATCTTGCCCATGAGGCATGGTTCGCAAGTACCAAGTGATTCATAATCAAGTGATTCCAAAAGTCCATCAGTATGGAGTTTCTTCATGCAATTTACACCAATATGACCTAAACGGCAGTGCCACAAATAAGTTGCACTATCATTATCAACTTTGCATCTTTTGGCTTCAACATTATGAATATGTGTGTCACTATTGTCACGATTTAACACAAATAGACCACTCTTCAAGGGTGCATGACCATAAAAGATATTACTCATATAAATAGAACAACCATTATTCTCAGATTTAAATGAATAACCGTCTCGCATCAAACAAGATCCAGATATAATGTTGATGCTCAATGCTGGCACCAAATAACAATTATTCAGGTCTAAAACTAATCCTGAAGGTAGATGTAGAGGTAGCGTGCCAACGGCGATCACATCGACTTTGGAACCATTTCCCACGCACATCGTCACCTCGTCCTTAGTCAGTCTTCGCTTAATACGTAGTCCGTATTTTGAGTTGCAAATATTAGCAACAGAACCAGTATCAAATACCCAGGTGCTACTGCGAGCTCTGGTAAGGTACACATCAATAACATGTATATCACATATACGTTTGTTCACCTTGCCATCCTTCTTATCCATGGGGTAGTTCCGCTTCCAGTGACCAGTCCCATTGCAGTAGAAGCACCCAGTCTGAGGTTTAGGTCCAGATTTGGGCTTCTTCACTTGAGAAGCAACTTGCTTGCCGTTCTTCTTGAAGTTCCCCTTCTTCCCTTTTCCCTTTTCTTGAAACTAGTGGTCTTGTCAACCATCAACACTTGATGCTTTTCTTGATTTCTACCTTCATCGATTTTAGCATCACAAAGAGCTTGGGAATCGTTTCCGTTATCCCTTGCATATTATAGTTCATCACGAAGTTCCAGTAACTTGGTGAGAGTGACTAGAGAACTCTGTCAATCACTATCTTATCTGGAAGATTAACTCCCACTTGATTCAACTGATTGTAGTACTCAGACATTCTGAGCACATGCTCACGAGCTGAGCTATTCTCCTCCATCTTGTAGGCAAAGTGCTTGTCAAAGGTCTCATACCTTTCGACATGGGCATGAGTCTGAAATACTAATTTCAACTCTTGGAACATCTCATATGCTCCTTGGTGTTCAAAACGTCTTTGAAGCCCCAATTCTAAGCCGTAAAGCATGGTGCACTAAACTATCAAGTAGTCATCATATCGAGCTTGCCAAAACGTTCAACGTCTGCGTCTGCTCCTGCAATCGGACTGTCACCTAGCGGTGCATCAAGGACATAATTCTTCTATGCAGCAATGAGGATAATCCTCAGATCACGGATCCAACCCGCATCATTGCTACTAACATCTTTCAACTTAGTTTTTCTCTAGGAACATATCAAAATAAACGGGGAGCTACATCGCGAGCTATTGATCTACAACATAGTTATGCAAATACTATCAGGACTAGGTTCATGATAAATTAAAGTTCAATTAATCATATTACTTAAGAACTCCCACTTAGATAGACATCCCTCTAATCATCTAAGTGATCACGTGATCCATATCAACTAAACCATAACCGATCATCACGTGAAATGGAGTAGTTTTCAATGGTGAACATCACTATGTTGATCATATCTACTATATGATTCACGCTCAACCTTTCGGTCTCAGTGTTCCAAGGCCATATCTACATATGCTAGCCTCGTCAAGTTTAACCAGAGTATTCTGCGTGTGTAAAACTGTCTTACACCCGTTGTAGATGAACGTTGAGCTTATCACACTCGATCATCACGTGGTGTCTCGGCACGACGAACTTTGGCAACGGTGCATACTCAGGGAGAACACTTTTACCTTAAAATTTAGTGAGAGATCATCTTATAATGCTACCGTCAAACAAAGCAGAATAAGATGCATAAAGGATAAACATCACATGCAATCAATATAAGTGATATGATATGGCCATCATCATCTTGTGCCTTTGATCTCCATCTCCAAAGCACCGTCATGATCACCATCGTCACCGGCGCGACACCTTGATCTCCATCGTAGCATCGTTTTCATCTCGCCAACTATTGCTTCTACGACTATCGCTATCGCTTAGTGATAAAGTAAAGCAATTACATGGCGATTACATTGCATACAATGAAGCGACAACCATTTGGCTCCTGCCAGTTGCCGATAACTCTGTTACAAAACATGATCATCTCATACAATATAGCATCATGTCTTGACCATGTCACATCACAACATGCCCTGCAAAAACAAGTTAGACTTCCTCTACTTTGTTGTTGCAAGTTTTACGTGGCTGCTACAGGCTGAGCAAGAACCGTTCTTACCTACGCATCAAAACCACAACTATAGTTCATCAAGTTAGTGTTGTTTTAACCTTCACAAGGACCGGGTGTAGCCACACTCGGTTCAACTAAAGTTGGAGAAACGTACACCCGCCAGCCACCTGTGTGCTAAGCACGTCGGTAGATCTAGTCTCGCGTAAGCATACACGTAATGTCAGTCCGGGCCGCTTCATCCTACAATACTGCCGAACCAGAGTATGACATGCTGGTAAGCAGTATGACTTATATCGCCCACAACTCACTTGTGTTCTACTCGTGCATATAACATCTACGCAATAACCTGGCTCAGATGCCACTGTTGGGGAACGTAATAATTTCAAAATTTTCCTTAGCACACACAGGATCATGGTGATGCATAGCAACGAGAAGGGAGAGTGTGTCTATGTACCCTCGTAGACCCAATGCGGAAGCGTTATCACAACGCGGTTGATGTAGTCGTATGTCTTCACGATCCGACCGATCCAAGTACCAAACACACGACACCTATGAGTTCTGCACACGTTCAACTCGATGACGTCCCGCGAGCTCCGATCTAGCAAAGCTTCACAGGAGAGTTTAGTCAGCACGACGGCGTGGTGACGGTGATGATGATGCTACCAACGCAGGGTTTTGCCTAAGCACCGCTACAATATGATCGAGGTGGATTATGGTGGAGGGGCCACCGCACATGGCTAAGAGATCAATGATCAATTGTTGTGTCTATGGGGTGCCCCCTTGCCTCCGTACGTAAAGGAGCAAGGGGAGGAGGTGGCCGGCCAAGGAGAGGTGCGCCAAGAGGGAGTCCTACTCACACTAGGAATAGGACTACTCCTTTTCCTAGTAGGAGTATGAGAGGGGGAAGGAAAGGGAGAGGAGGAGAAGGAAAGAGGGGACGTTCCCCCCTTACCCTAAACCAATTCGGTTTGGGCCTTGAGGGGCGCGCCCCACAATCCCCTTGCTACCCTCTATTTCCACTAAGGCCCGCATAGGACCATTAAGCCCCCGGGGGGGGGGGGGTTCCCGTAACCCCTGTACTCCGGTATATGTCCGAAACCTTTCCGGTGTCCGAACATAGTCATCCAATATATTGATCTTTACGTCTCGACCATTTCGAGACTCCTTGTCATGTCCGTGATCATATCCGGGACTCCGAACTACCTTCGGTACATCAAAAAACAAAAACTCATAATACCGATCGTCACCGAACTTTAAGCGTGCGGACCCTACGTGTTTGAGCACTATGTAGACATGACCGAGACACGTCTCCGGTCGATAAACAATAGCAGAACTTGGATGCTCATATTGGCTCCCACATATCCACATATTCTACGAAGATCTTTGTCGGTCAAACTGCATAATAACATACGTTGCTCCCTTCGTCATCGGTATGTTACTTGCCCGAGATTCGATCGTCGGTATCTCAATACCTAGTTCAATCTCGTTACCGGAAAGTCTCTTTAATCGTTCCGTAATAGATCATCCCGCAACTAACTCATTAGTTACAATGCTTGCAAGGCTTATAGTGATGTGCATTACCGAGTGGGCCCAGAGATACCTCTTCGACAATCGGAGTGACAAATCCTAATCTCGAAATACGCCAACTCAACAAGTACCTTTGGAGACACCTGTAGAGCACCTTTATAATCACCCAGTTACGTTGTGATGTTTGGTAGCACACAAAGTGTTTCTCCGGTAAACGGGAGTTGCATAATCTCATAGTCATAGGAACATGTATAAGTCATGAAGAAAGCAATAACAACATACTAAACGATCAAGTGCTAAGCTAACAGAATGGGTCAAGTCAATCACATCATTCTCCTAATGATGTGATCCCGTTAATCAAATGACAACTCATGTATATGGCTAGGAAACATAACCATCTTTGATCAACGAGCTAGTCAAGTAGAGGCATACTAGTGACACTCTATTTGTCTATGAATTCACACATGTATCATGTTTCTGGTTAATACAATTCTAGCATGAATAATAAACATTTATCATAATATAAGGAAATAAATAATAACTTTATTATTGCCTCTAGGGCATATTTCCTTCACAAGTACCCGTGCTACTACTATCGCACTACAGCTAAAAGTTAGTAGTAGCGGGGGTCAACACGCGCTACTACTAAAAAAATTCCAATGCTACTACTATTTGAACCCGCGCTACTACTAAAAAATAGTTGTTGCGCGTCTAGTATACCAGGCGCTACTACTATGCTAGATACTAGTAGCGTGTAGTTTCCGCCCATGCTACTACTAATAAATTAGGAACTAAAAATTAAAAATAAATGCATTATTCATAGATAGAAATCAGGGACACGTCCAGTGCAAAATAACTTAAATGCACACAACGAAAGGTGGGTACCTTCCCTAGTGTTCCACCACCAGCCTAAACAGACCACTTCTCTACATGTACCTACCAAGGCCCGGAGTTCAGACGTAGGCAGACCCGAATCCTCCCTCACCCCGAACGATGGCATCAAGGTCCTCCACCTTGGGGAGACATCCGGCGTCGCGATCACATGGACGATCATCCATGCGGCGCAATCACTGGGCTTCACGGTGAAGTCCACCTCCTAGTGGTTAAAGAGCACGACGCCCACCAGGCTGCCGTAGTCAGTGTCAATCACCCCTGTGGCCATGTCGGGAAAGTGAAAAATGGTTAGTACACATCAACGTTCAAATCCAATAGAGTACTTTCTTTCTTTTTAGCACATGCACGTGCATCAATAGTAATAGCCGGAGGCTAGTCCTTACTTGTTGCACGAGACATGAAGAAGGTCGGGTCCCCTCCTTGTTGCACGAATGAATCAAAGGAAGACACTACCGCGATACATGAAGAAGGCCGGGTCCCCTCCTTCTGTAAATAGCTCAGGTGCCTGAAGCTGTAAGGAATCTTAATACAATGAACTCATAGTAATGCATAATAAGAAGAAAAAAGAAAAAACATGAATCCTAAACATAGTTTGGTTGCATGCTACATACCAAAGGTAATCTGATCGTGTAAAAATAAAGCTACAATGTTGCACTAAGAAGTATCAATTGTTGATTTTAGAGGTATTAAACAAACACACTTTGATCACAGAGATCAATATCTACTAGCTTAAATTCAAATGCTTTACTCAAGATTGTGATATCATACTAGACCCCGGCTGCATATTAATTACTCTACAATATTTAAAGGGAGCACTATATTGCAAGACTACCTTTGCAAGACTCTTATCCTTGTTAACAAAAACTAGTGGTCTGCCTCTACTTGAAGGAATTTCAACCTGGTCAACAATATATGTTTGAAATTGTTACCTAAGAGACAATATTTCATACAGAAGGAGTTTTGGGGCTCCCAAATAATGCACACTGCAGAATAAGTTCCCAATCAAACGCGCCTCTCTCTCGAGCTGCTATTCCATGCTCATTCCTCTTGATGGCATAAGCATCCTAGATAAAAGAACAACCAGGATTTGTTTATTCATTAGTGTTGATCTCCATGGGTAGCTAGCAGTGTATGCTGATGCATAATGTACACATCGAACCCCCCAAAACCAAAAACCAAAACCCAAAGAACAAGACACACACAACCACAGGCGTTGTACAAAACCAAGACCCAAGATACAAACCCAAATGTCACACACCAAATAAATGGTAAAGAAACCCCAGGACCGTCTTTTAGAATTCTTTGGACTACATGTACATGAGGTTCTACTGTAGCTTAGCTTGGTTCCTGCAGCACCGCAGCAGTAAGTGGTAGGCAAAACAACGCTCAGTGTGCGCTATATATCATGTTGGGCAATGAACATTAAGCCAAAAAAATGTTGGACGATTGTGCAGTGATTGGTAACCAAAGGTGCACTTCCTATCAGTCGCCACAAAGTAAACATATGCACATGAATGGAACACACACTAGGTTGAGCCACTTTTTTCTATCTCCGCGGGCAACAAACACCTTTTTATAATCAAGTCTACAAAGACCTAATTACTTTTTTAGGAACAACCACCTAATTATTGAACCATTGCGCTTCATGCCTTGGTCTGCTGGGGTCCACTATCACTACATCATCCATCCACGTTCTTTCTTCCTTGCTAATGAAAGAGAGGCCCAAGGCCCAGTTTGCTAAAGGGGATAACAACTAGTTCTCTAATGGCAGGCTTGCATTGAGAAGGAAAGGAAAAAATGCATAGCAAAAGAAGAAGAAAGATAGAAACCATAGCTAGCTGTCTAATTTATCAGTGTTTATTATTGTGCGTAGTCATGTGGATTTACTGCTCAATCCCTCCCTGCTTTGTTACCTGTTGCTAGCTGCACAAAACAAATAACCTAGAGGTAAAGAGCCATAGCTAGCTTCTCCATTATCTAACACACACTATGCTCGGATTTTTTTCCATCGGAAGGAGGTGAAAATGTTGCCACTAATATATTAATACCATCCACTACTCTTTTCCATTTTTGCCAGTATTAAGTGGCCACTCCAACCACCTGCTTCTAGAACCATCAACTATTGTTAGAAATGAATCAAAAACTATTACTAGATATAAAGCTTGACACAGAAACATCAACTATTCTTATAAGTAAATCCAGAAAATGGAATTTGATTTAGTATTTTTAATGTTGACTGTGTGTTTATCTTAGCTCAACAGGAGTAGCAGCTAAATTGAGAACCATGAGAGTAGTAGCAGCAGGAATTGATTTACTATTTTTAATGCTGAGTATGAATGAATCCACGAGCAAAGGTGTTAGTAGCAGCAGGAATAGAGAAGACAGTATAGAAGAAATCGTAGTACCTGGCCATAGCAGACGAGGGAGGTGTTGAATCCAGCGAGGGCACTATGGATCGTGGGCACACCTACCGTATGGAACACATCCTCCTAGCAATCAAAAATTCACCATTAACCACAAAATTCATTTCACGAATATGGAAAAGCCCCACCAAATCAATGAAGCTTCTCGGGTACGTATGATATGACTAACGACACAGAGCAATTGGAAGCGGAAGTTACCTGGGAAGCCCTGTCGTCGAGGAACCCATTATCTGTGTCAAAACCGGCAGATCTCGGGTAGGGGGTCCCAAACTGTGCATCTAAGGATCGAAGGTAACAGGAGACAGGGGACACGATGTGTACCCAGGTTCGGGCCCTCTTGATGGAGGTAATACCCTACTTCCTACTTGATTGACGTTGATGAGTATAGAGATTACAAGAGTTGATCTACCATGAGATCATAATGGCTAAACCCTAGATGTCTAGCCTGTATGATTATATTTGCCTCTACGGACTAAACCCTTTGGTTTATATAGACACCGGAGGGGGCTAGGGTTGTACAGAGTCGATTTACAGAGAAAGGAATCTTCATATCCGCACGCCAAGCTTGCTATCCACGGAAAGGAGAGTCCCATCCGGACATGATGGAAGGCCTTCTATCTTGTATCTTCACGACCCATCTGTCCGGCCCACGTCACATAGCCCGGACACCTGAGGACCCCATAATCCAGGACACCCTCAGTAGCCCCTGAACTAGTCTTCAATGACGATGTGTCCGGCACGCAGATTGTCTTCGGCATTGCAAGGCGGGTTCCTCCTCCGAACACATCAAAGTGGTTGACCACCAGCACTATATCCGGCTCTGTACAATAGTCAAAATCCTTAAACATAAAGGTAAAATATAGATAAGTTCCATCTTCTAATGATTTTACGGATGAGACATTATGTCCGGCCGTTTTATTATTTCAAACCATTTTTCGGCCTCCCGTTTCGCGCTTCGAGACGCAACCTCCGGCAACACGTCTTCTCAAAGCAGAGATTATGCCCCCTTATCACGGGATTCTGATCAATACGAGTTTTGGTAACCTAACCGTGTGGTTTGCGTGACCCCTTGGGAACAGGCGAGTTTTAAGGCTCGAGGGGGGGGGGGCGCTTGATATTCGCAGTCCATATAAGTGGATAGAACCCACCTATTCCACCCCACGCCTCATTCTCTCTGCCTCTCCGTCCCCGAGTTCCAGCGCCCAAACTCCAAGATTTCTCTCCTTGACAACTCCTCCGACCATGGTCGGATCTCAAGGCAAGTGGGTGTTGTCGGTGTCAAAACCGGCGGATCTCAGGTAGGGGGTCCTGAACTATGCGTCTAAGGTTGATGGTAACAGAAGACAGGGAACACGATGTTTACCCAGGTTTGGGCCCTCTCTATGGAGGTAATACCCTACTTCCTGCTTGATTGATCTTGATGAATATGAGTATTACAAGAGTTGATCTACCTCGAGATCGTAATGGCTAAAACCCTAGAAGTCTAGCCTATGTGATTATGGTTGTCTCTGCCTCCATGGACTAAACCCTCCGGTTTATATAGACATCGGAGGGGACTAGGGTTATACAAAGTCGGTTAAAGAGAAAGGAATCTTCATATCCAAACGCCAAACTTGCCATCCACGCCAAGGAGAGTACCATCCGGACACGGGTGAGAGTCTTCGGTCTTGTATCTTCATAGCCCATCAGTCTGGCCCATGTCCAGCAGGCCGGATGCCCGAGGACCCCTTAGTCCAGAACTCCCTCGGTAGCCCCTGAACCAGGCTTCAATGACGAGGTGTCCGGCGCGCAGATTGTCTTTGGCATTGCAAGGGGGGTTCCTCCTCCGAATACTCCAACACAGTCTTCGAACAAAATGAACGTGCCCGGATCTGCAAAACAAGTACCACACACCACCGCAGAGAGTATAATATTTCACAAGTCCAATCTGCTGACAACTTTTTGGTAATGTGATATCATGTCCCTGCCCGATTATTATTTCGAACCGTTTTTCGGCCTGCCGCTCCACATTTCGAGATGCGGTTTTATTGGCACGTCTTGTCAAAGCAGAGATCGTGCCCCCTTATTGCGGGATTCTCATCAATATGGGTATGGGTAATCCAACCATGCCACCAGCACGGCCCCTGGGGAATAGGCGAGTTTTATGGTGAGTGGGGAGGCGTTTGATATTCAGTGCCTTTATAAGGAGATAAGGATTCACATCTTTCACCCACGCCTTCTCTCTTTCCGCCTACCCACTCTCGAGCTCCAGCGCCCAAGTTCTCATTTTTTTCTGCCTCAAGAAAGCACTCCGACCATGTCCGGAGCGCAGGGCAAGTGGATGGCCTCCACCGTTAAGGAGAAGGACATCACCCAGCTTCGGGAGGCCGGATATTTAGCCAAGGAGGTATCCCATCGGCTTCTGACCGAGGGACAGATCGTCCCAACCCCGAAGCCCCATGAGAGGGTAGTTTTCATCCCCCACTTCGTCCGTGGGCTGGGATTTCCACTCCACCACTTCGTCCGCGGGCTCATGTTCTACTATGGGCTAGATTTCCATGATCTGGCCCCAAATTCCTTCCTCACTATCTTGGCATTCATCGTCATGTGTGAGGCCTTCCTCCGCACCCCACCCCACTTCAGATTGTGGCTGAAGACCTTCAATGTGAAGCCGAAGGTGGTGGGCAGCCAACACGCAGAGTGCGGAGGCGCCATGGTGAGAAAAATGTCCAACGTCCCGTGGCCCAAAGGCACCTTCGTGGAGACCGTCAAGGGGTAGCAGAAGTTGTGGTTCTACGTCACAGAGCCCCGCGACACTACCTGGGCTGCGGCTCCCGCATTCAAATCCGGGGCCCCAATGCGGCTTACCTCCTGGCAAGAGAAGGGCCTGGATTGGTCCTCGTCGGACGAGTTGACAGCGCTTCAGACGCACATCAGGAGCATGATGGACAAGAACGTCAATCTTTTTGATGTGATTCAGGTGATGCTAGTTCTCCAAATCCTTCCATGCCAGAGCCGGGCTTGCCACCAATGGGAGTTCGATCTGGCCAAGCACAAGACCTTGCAACGGTTCTTCAGAACTACGCACGAAGATATTTGGAAGGTGCTCTTCAAGGCCAACGAGACGTGGCCGAAGATGACCAAGGACCGTGGGCACGACCTAGCCCATCCCGCTAGTTCAGTAACTTTTCCGTGTTTCAAGGTGTATCCCTTACTTGCTTACTCAAAGAGGATGCCCAAACTTCCCTATTTGTTTTTTCAGGGTTGGACAAATAAGGCAGAGCGGATTCAGTGTCCGGCTCCGCTGCCCGAGGAACCAGCCATCCCGCTTTTGACGAAGATGCGGGTTCCGGCGCCCTACAAGGTGCCGGATAAGAAGGCCAAGAAGAAGGCCAAGGGGACCAAAGGTGGCCTCCGTCCCAAGGGTACTTCGGACATGGCGTCCGAAGACGCCGAAACTCACTCCTCCGCCGCCGAAGATGACGAGGAGAAGGAAGAGGAAGAAGAAAGTAACTCCCCCCTCCCCGAGGGTGGAAAGAAGAGGGCGGCCACCACAAATCTGGAGGTGGAGGCGTCCAATAAGGGGAAGGCCTCCCTCGCGGATAGCTCCGCGTGGGACATTGATAGCAGCCCAGAACGGCGCCCCCGAGATAAGCCCCTGGCCGAATTGTGAGTATCAGAAGACCCTGATGCATTCATATATCAGCCTCTTTAATTCATAATTTTAACATGTCCAATCATGCACTTGCAGTCTGACTCGTTTCGCCCTCGAGCGATCCGCGTCTTCGGGGAACTCGCTGGACCCGAAGGTGCTAGACTGCAGGTCCCTTCCGGCGGCCTCGTCTCCTAGGGCCATGGATGACACCGAGGTGTTATCCTGAAGGATCCCAGGATAGCGAGAGACGTAGAAGGCCATCAGGGCGGCGCCAGAGGGTGAGACCTCGGCCGCCGGACACATGGGGGAGCAGATCCCCATGGAGACTGGCGATGGGGGACATGTCCGATTCGGCCCCCAGTCGAATAAGGTCTCGGAGACCTATATGGATTCGGAATCCAGCAAGCAGCCTCCTTCGTCGAAAGGAGGTGTGCCCATTCCGCCGGTGACCTCTGTCCAACCAGAGGCACCGGATATTATACTGGAAGCGCTGCGAAGTGCTTCCATCATTGAGGAACACCGTACACTCATGGGTGCGGTGATTCAAAGATTCAGTCTGCGAAGAGCAGACTGACCGAAGCCTGAACAAGCCTTTTAACAGGCTTTGAGGTAAGCAATGCAATTTGTGAAAAGAAAGTCACAAGATAGACAATATCCCCTGAGACTCTGTCCGATGTTCGGAAAGAATAGCCGAACAGAGGATCAAATATATTTTCGCAGGAGACTAACCAGATATGTCTATGTGTATAAGTAGGCGTCGCTGCTAGCCGCGACTTCTCACACTACCAAAGTTTCCGGACTGAGGCAAAGTCTGGAGGGGGCTGAGGAAGAGCTCGGCCGAGTGAAAAAGCAGCTGGCGGAAAAGCAGGGTATGTAATGACCTATTCAGATATAGCCAGATATGTATTGCTTGTGTTGATCATATGATAATTTGTAGGGCCGGCATCCGAGGTGGAAACCCTCAAAGCAGCGATGTTCGAAGCCCAGAAGAGGGCGACAGTTGAACAGGCCGCCCGCGAAAAGCACGAGGCCAGGGGTCGGTGAGGTCCAGTAGGAGCTACAGGACTCCGTGAAGAAATGCGAGTCCTTGGAGAGTAAGAATGCGGACCAAGAGTCCGAACTTGCCAAGGCCCGTCAAAGAGCACAAGAGGCCCGGGTCGAAGCCCAGGGCGCCCTCCAGGAAATCCAAGAGGCCAAGAAAATTGCGGCGGGTAAGGCTTTTATTATGCAGAGCAAGTATCTGAAAAAGAGATATCTCTTGCTAACCCGGATTTGGAGTTCTCCATGGGCGTTTGCAGATCTGCCACACAGTGTTTCTGACGCTGCAGAATTCTTCCGAGCCGAAGAGGGGGGCTCAACGGAGAAGCTATTCTAGTCGCAATACCTTGCGCCAGAACATCCGGTGCGGTTTAGCGCCCGACTAAAACAGTTGGTTGAGCTGCATAGGGTGGCCGAACTAGCCATGAAGGATTTAATAATCTGGTTGTGGCCTACAGAAGCTATACCCGGTAGCTACTTCGGACTCGTGAAGCGGCTGGTCAATGCCTGCCCTTGGCTCGACACCCTACAGTGGTCAGTCTGCATAGAAGGTGCGCGGATGGCCTTCTCCCGTGTCAAGATACAATGGGCGAAGATGGACGCCATCAAGCTCGCGACCGAAGGACCGCCTGTGGGCAAGCAACACCGCATGCCCGAGCGGTATTTTGAAGATGTTCTAAAGGGATCTCGCATTATGGCAGAGCAATGTGCTAAGGACATTATTTTTGAATGAATACATTCATGTTATCCCATCCTGTATGATGAAAACAAGGATGATATGTAATATAATGCTTTGTTGTTTATTATTTAAAATTTTACCTCCTGTGCGGCCGTTTTATCAAGTCTGGGAGTTGGCCAGTCATCGACTTCAGCCCCCACTTAGGTAGTATGGGGGTGTTCTGGATGAATCTAAACACTCTTTATCCAAGAATTTGGTCCTTGAAGGAGGTGTTTAGTGCAACGAACCAGGCAATCAGACTATGTGGCTTTATCACCCTCACTTAACCATAGGAGTTTGACAATAAAAATTTGGGCGCAGCCCCTAGTATCCGAACTAGTGTGCTGTAAACACCTGATCGGATAGGAACCGATTCATCGCATAATGTGGAAAAATCGCTAAAGATTTGAATCCGCCGGAGAGCTGACCAGCTCACGCCGCATCATGACAGTCAGTTTTCAGCTTTCTCTACTGAGGTGCTCATCTGGATAAACTAGGACACATTTGCAGTAGTTCTCCCTTTATTACCCTAGCCGATATAGAGGAACATAAGGTAGTAAGCACAGGAGCCGGGCAACCCAACTATTGACCAAAGACATGATTCGTAGCCAATGCATATAATGCTAAATTCGGGGTGCCAAACTATACTGTAAAAAGTGTTTGGACTTTGTTGCCGTATTATGGGGTGCAATGAAGCCCCTGGCGGATTAAAGCGTACCAAAGTGTACGGGTGTGATTTGATAAGATTATCAAAAGAGCAAGCTAGTGCCGCAGAAGTTGGGCTACAAACTGTTTCCATTATAGTTTGATTGATATGTCGAAGCGTATTTCTACAAGTAGTGCAATAAGCAAGAGGGCTATTTGATATGCCACAACCAAGGGAGAGCTGCGTGCGGGTCCTGAAAATAGGTAGAGTGATTGTTAAAGAGACCACCTAGAAATTCACTTATACGTCAGTGCTTTTTGCCATCGTTGTGTATCTATCCGTTCGAAAGGACCTGTGATTAGGCCGTCAGGAAGGGCCTGTAGAAAAGAAACCTGAAAAGGGAAAAAAGAAAAAGTTGAAGTATGTGTGTCCAGGGGAGGTCGAGCCGTATTATGGATCACAATCTTGTTATGCCTCCGTCTATGCCCATGGTATTTTGAGTGCGTAGTTATGTATGCGCGACACGAACGCTGCCACTTGGTAGGGTCTGGGACGGAGGCCGAATTGCTAGTCGAGCTCTTGGTGAGCTGGGTTGTCTTGCTGCGGAGTAATCCGGACTCGTTTAACAGTGTCCGGGAGCTCGGCCACCGAATTAAGGTTCTGCTTGAAGAGGCCCCTCTGTACTTCTGCTGCTAAAGCAACGGTGTGCTCCTCGGTACGGAGGGAGCATTCCGTGTTTCCATTGACTATTACAACGCCGCGTGGTCCGGGCATCTTGAGCTTGAGATAAGCATAGTGTGGCACCGCGTTGAATCGAGCAAATGCGGTTCGTCCCAGCAGTGCGTGATAGCCACTGCGGAAAAGGATGATATCGAAGATCAACTCTTCGCTTTGGAAGTTGTCCGGGGATCCGAAGAGAACCTTTTGTGTGATTGAGCCCGTACAGCGGGCCTCTACACCTGGTATGACTCCTTTAAAGGTAGTCTTTGTGGGCTTGATCCTTGAGGGATTAATACCATTTTGCGCACTGTATCCTGATAGAGCAGGTTCAGGCTGCTGCCACCATCCATGAGGACTCGTGTGAGATGGAATCGGTCAATGATTGGGTCAAGGACTAGTGCGACTGACCCGCCATGACGGATACTGGTCGGATGGTCCCTGCGATCGAAAGTGGTCGGGTAGGAAGACCATGGGTTGAACTTTGGGGCGACTTGCTCGATCGCGTAGACGTCCCTGAGCGCGCGTTTGCGCTCCCTCTTGGGGATATGGGTAGCGTATATCATGTTCACTATTTTAACTTGGGGAGGGAGGACTTCTGTCGCCCTGTGTATGGCGGACGGGACTCCTCATCATCGTCCTTGCTTTGCGACCCCTTCTCCTTGTTCTCGGCATTTAATTTGCCAGCCTGTTTAAAAATCCAACAGTCCCTGTTGGTACGATTGGTTGGTTTGTCTGGGGGTGCCATGGATCTGGCATGGACGATCGAGTATGCGGTCCAAGCTGGATGGGCCTGGATTGTTTCTTTTATATGGCTTCTTCTGCTGGCCGGACTTGGAGCCACTGAATCCGGCGTTGACCACCGTGTCGTCGGTATTGTCACTGTTGCTTCGACACTTGTGCTTGTTGTGTCGGGGCTTGCCGTTGCTGTTTGGTCTCGGAGGTGCCAGCCTTGCTTGCCGTGTTTTTGCTATGGGCTAGCCAACTATCCTCGCCCGCGCAAAAACGGGTCATGAGTGCTGTGAGGGCTGCCATGGACTTCGGCTTTTCTTGACCGAGGTGACGGGCGAGCCATTCATCGCGGATACTATGCTTAAAGGCCGCTAGGGCTTCGGCATCCGGACAGTCGATGATCTGGTTCTTTTTAGTTAGGAACCTGGTCCAGAATTTCCTGGCCGACTCTCCGGGCTATTGAACTATGTTACTTAAGTCATCAGGATTCGGAGGTCGTACGTATGTACCTTGTAAGTTGTCACGGAAGGCGTCTTACAAGTCCTCCCAGCTGCCAATAGAGTTTTCAGGTAGACTATTTAACCAGTGCCGAGCTGGCCCTTTGAGTTTTAGCGGGAGGTATTTGATGGCATGAAGGTCATCACCATGGGCCATATGAATATGGAGAAGAAAATCTTCAATCCGTACCGTGGGATCTGTTGTTCCATCGTATGATTCGATGTTCACGGGTTTAAACCCTTCGGGGAATTCATGCCCCATTACTTCATCAGTGAAGCAAAGAGGGTGTGTGACGCCTCTATATCGGGCCATATCGCAACGTAGCTTGGATGGAGTCCGTCTGCGGCATTCGGACCGGGCATGATTAGGCTTGTCACGTCCGAATAGATAGCTGTAGCTGTCATCACGTGTCAGGGCACGCCCCCGTGATCTGTAGATCGATCAGGTATGTCTTGCTCTACTGTCCAGGGCCTACCAAAGGTCGTGTGTATTTGCCCGAGCTGTTTTATCCCTGCCTTTACAGCAAGGTAGTACGGGCTGGTGTTCGGCTTGAGTTGCTACTTTGTCCCGACCACGTGGTGGTCGGTCAGCCACATTGTGCGCTGATGGTACGGGCTCCAACGCCTCATCATCGAATTGAGGTAGTAATTTGTGCTTTGGGTAACTTTTGAGTGGTCGCCCGAGTCCGTATTCCCCGGCTTCCAGGACATTAGTCCATCTTTCATTGAGCAGATCTTGATCAGCTTGAAGCTATTGATTCTTCTTATTCCGGGTCCTTGCAGTGGCTATTAGCCGGCGCTTAAGCGCTCCTGCTCGAGAGGTTCCTCAGGCACGATAAAATCATCGTTGCCGAGGCTCACCTCATCCTCGAAGAGTGGAAGATAATTACTATCCTCCAAGTCTTCGTGCACGGCCTGTTCATCAGGGCTGACTCGCCCATCTTCCCGTTCGTCCTGTTCGGAAGTTGGCTCAACGGGGTCTTCATTGTCTCCGGCATCGTCTAGAGTATTGTTTTCTCCTGTGCCGGTATTGCTGTCTTTTTCACAGCGTGACTTAGAGCGCCTCCACTGTCGTCAGCGCTTTGGCTGTATCTCAGGAGGTTTATCTTCTACTGCGTCTTCTTTGTCATCATCGTTAACTTCTTTGGGTGTGTCCACCATGTATACGTCGTAGGAGGAGGTCGCCGTCCAGCGCCCGGTAAATGGCGGGTTTTGTGCCTGCTCTGTCGGATGTGGGGTTCCGGCAAACCCTTAAGGTTCGAACACTGGGGTGCGCGTGAAGTCTTTCCTTCCCACCAATCTAAGCCCTAGCTCGCTATGATCTCGCGGGCGAACTCGACGAACTCACAACACAGAAAGACACGGGGTTTATACTGGTTCGGGCCACCGTTGTGGTGTAATACCCTACTCCAGTGTGGTGGTGGTGGATTGCCTCTAGGGCTGATGATGAACTTTATAAGGGAAGAACAGCCTCCTGAGGTTGAGGTGTTCTTATGAGTAGGCTCTCGTCCAGGTTGGATCAAGCTATGATGAGATGCCTCTAGTATGGTGGCTAGCTCTACTTATATAGGCCCTGGTCCTCTTCCCAAATATCGAGCGGGAAGGGAGCCAACAATGGCGGGCCAATTTGAAGGGTGACAGCTAGTACAAGCTATCCTGACAAAAGTGGTCTTCGCCTACGAAAGGCTCTAGTGGTGACGCCATCTTAGGCTCCACGATGACCTCCGTCTTGCCGTCCTCCTGGTCTTGGTCTCGTTGCACCGGTATAGCAACCTTTGCCTGATGCCTCAGTACTCTTCGCCTACGCTGGCCTCCTTAGCACTAAAGAGGAAACAAGGACGCTGCGCGCTGGCGCCCGCTTGGTATCGTGCGTCATGGCTCACGTCACGAGGGCCTCGTGAGGTTTGCCCCGCCTTGATATCTCCGTTCCTCGTGAGCCTGCCTGGCTAGGCTACTCCAGAGGAGGTCTTGCATCATCCGCCTCGTGAGGCTTGGACCCTCGCGAGGGTCTTGGATGCTTTGTTGGTGAAGATGGGTCGTACGGCCTGCTGGCTTGGCCACGCCGTAGGCTGCAGGCAGGCAAGTCTGGGGACGCTCATTCCCAGAACGCAGACAGTAGCCGCCGGGCCCAAGGTGCGGTCGGGCTTGGCTTCACGGCGAAGCCAAGGGCCAAGCACGGAGCATCGCAGGCCCCAAAAGCCTGCGGCCTCGATTGACGCGTGGTGGTTGATTGGACGTGGGCATCTCCACTTCCCCACGCTGCCCTTGAATCCGCCTGGCTATGCGGCCCCGCCTCTTACATAGTTATTCTTCCTTCGCCACGCCCGACTCTTCCAATCTCCCTGCTGCCTCGACGCCCTGCTCCGCCTTCGCAATCTGACCTGTGCTCCGCCCGCTTCACCGCCATGGCGCCGAAACAAGCTGAAAAGGGGAAGAAACCTCTGTCCTCGCCAACTGCGCCTCCATCCTTCGAGCCGCCGCTCGGCCGACCTCGGGTGCTCAACGACGAGGCCATGGACAAGGTGCGCCCCATGCTTGCCTCCAGTTTCAACGAGTGGGGAGAGACGCCTGCTTGGCCCGCGTCTCGCACCAGCATGGCTCGGGCGATTACCGAGATTCCGATCTTCATTGATGCCCTCTGGGCTGGCCTGATTCCTTCCTTCTACGCCTTCTTCAACACGGTGCTCGAGCACTATCAGATCCACATGCTCCATCTTGATCCTCAGGCTGTGACCCTTCTCGCCATCTTCGCCTTCATGTGCGAGTCCATGGTGGGTATCGCCCCCTCCGTGGCACTCCTCCGCCACTTCTTCTCGTTGCATCTCACCGGTCCCCGGTAGAGCTCAGGGTGCGTGGGTTTCCAGGCCGTGGCTGTGACGACAGGCGAGGGGATCGACTTCGAGCTCCCTTCATCCACGAGCGAGTTCCGTATGCGATGGGTGTTTGTTGACGCAGGCGTGCTCAACCCTCTGCTCCAAGCTCCGGTGGGGCCTGCTATTCCAAACTCCGGTTGGGGTCATCAGAAGCTCACGAGCCCCTGCCTTGCCCCCGTCTAGGCCAGGCTGAGGTGGTTGAAGGACCTTGGCATGACTGCGCCCATGGTTGTGAGGGAGTTTGTCAGACGTCGAGTTGCTCCACTCCAGCGCCACTCTCGCCAGATGTGGGACTTGCTCAGCAGATAGGACAACATGAGGTTTCAGGAGGAGGGGCTTCCTCTTGCTGTGTGGAAGACAGTGCTCACGGTCCTATCAGGTGTCCCTCTGCCAGACGAGATGCCCAGGAATAGCTGCATGTTGTACCGCTGTGAGAACAAAGTCACATTTGCCGCGAACATGCCTTCCTTTGATGAGTGGGAGCTATGCCCAGTCGGCTTGGTGGGGCCCCGCGAGAACCCCGTCATCATGGTCCCCTTCTTCGCCACCGGCGCCGGGCTCGCCCCAGGTGACGGTGTGGGGGAACGAGCTGCGCCGGGGGCCGGCGGCTCGGGTGCTGAGGAGCACATGTCGGGTGGTGATCCGGGGGCGTCGTCCTCAGGGGCCTGCGACCCCCTCCTGATGCGTCGGTTTCCGAGGAGATGCGGCATGCAGCTCCCGAGGCTGAGGCTCCAGGAGCCTCGGGAGGTCGCAGTGGGGAGGAGTCGGGCTGTTCGCCTCAGCCGGGCTCCCCTAAGGCCATCCCTCTTGAGTCTTCTTCGGCTCCGCCGCACACCGGCCGTCACGTCCAACGCTTCAGTCACCTTTGTGTGGACTTCGAGGAGCTCCGCAAGAGGAAGGGATCCCTCAGCGGCAGCAAGACCTTCGGGCTGTTGAAGCGACGGAAGTACATCGCTATTGACGTGTAAGTATCTTGTCGCCGTGGCTTTGTGCGTGTGGTCTTCCTATCCTGACGCCTGTCCTCCAGGGCTCCTCCTGCTGAAGCTGTTGCATCTTCCGAGAGGCGGCCTCCTCCTTCAACAACTCCCCCGTCGGCATTGGGCGTTCCTGGCCTGCTTGCTGCCCCTGGGGCAGGGTCGGTCGGAGGAGCATCCCCGCCTTCTGGATGTGCTGAGTACGTGGTTTGGCCACCCCTCGCCCACGGTCTGGCGTGGAGCTTGGCAAGCATGCCCAAGACTCCTCCTTTGCTCATGAGCAGTCACTGGCTGACATCGGTCTTCGGTTCCTCTTCAAGCAGCGAGCCTCGATCAGCTTGGGCTCCTCGCGAGGATGGATTGATGTTAGGCACGGCGAAAGCCCCCAGCCCCCAACCGGGAGGCGGCGCACCACATGATGCTCCACCCGCCGCCCCCGAGGTGGAGGATGAGGCAGGTCAAGCATTCGAGCTCAAGGGTGGGCGCAGCGTACTCCATCACAAGCTCTTCTAGGAGGTGATGGGCGCGATGAGCCTCCTCGGTGAAGAGCTTGCTGGTGTCAACTCGCGTCTTGAGGCTGAAGGTCTTCGGTTGGTGGAGGAGCGACGCAAGATGCGAGTGGCCATCAACCTTGGTCGCTATCAGCATGACCTCGAGAACGCGAAGGCCGAGGCGTCCCTCAAGGTTGCCAATGAGGCCCGCTCGCGAGCTTTGGAAGAAGCTCGCGAGCCCGATCGCCGTCGCGAGGCTGCGGAGGAGCGTGCGTGGGGCTTCAGGCATGGAGCGCTTCCCTTGAGCAGCAGGTGGAGGCGCGCAGGGCCGCTCTTGCGTCGCTGAGGGGGACGCCTGCGCAGGAAGAGGAGGTTCGGCAGCGCGAGGAGACGCTGGCCCTGGAAGCCGTGGAGCACAGCCTCGACCTCGAGCGACTGGAGACGAGGGAGCATCAAGTCGCTCAAGCAGAAGATGTCGTCAGGGCCCGCGAGGCTGGAGTCGAGGAGGAGATCAATCGCTGGGTGGCCGAGGTTCGCGCAGATCTGGAGAGCAGGTATGACTTGAAACTGAAGCTCGCCGGTCTGGAGGGTGCGGGCAGGGACGCAGCCCTGAGGCCCAGGTTGGATGAGGCCGAGAGGCGTGCGGAGGCCACACCCGCCGCCCTGGTTACGGCGCAGGCGGACTTGGCCTCTGCCTGCACCGAGCTGCTTTCCCTCCGGAAATGAGTTGACGACGCCGAGGCTGTCGCACGGCAAAACAGGGAGGAACGCTGAACGCTGGAGCGCGAGCATGCTCCTATGCTTCAAGATCTTCGGAACAGGGCCAACACCGCCCTGGGTTACATCTGCGACGAGAACACCTCGACCGCTCACTCGAATGACTACGCCAGCCACCTGACCTTCTTCATCAAGGTGGTGACACGCCTGGAGGCTCAATCTGCCCGAGCTCGACAGCTTGTGGAGGAGAGGGGTCGTGGCCTGCTTCAGCGTGCCTTCTCCCGTGTCTTCAACCACCTTCTGAATGCCGACCCCAACTTCGACTTCGACGCCGCCATTGCCCCCGTACCCACGGCCGTCCGCGGCGACCTGGCGCGTTGGGTAGAGGACCATGTCGACGCGTTGGTCAGGGCCTTCACCTCGGAGGATGACGCGGTGGTGGCCGTCGCAGGTGAAGGTGACGTGGTCGATGACGGTGACGGGGGCGTCGCCGACGGCGGCGGTGACACCGACGAAGATGACGATGACGGGAGTGACGCGTCCGTGGGTGATGTAGCTAGTGATATCTCTAGTTGATCCCATGTTTGCCTGTTGTTTCATCTTGCACGCAAAACTTGGGCGTGGCCCTTGGAAGACTTTGTAAGAGCATTTTGAGAGGGGGAGCCCCTCGTGTAAGCAAATTGCAGTTTTTACTTTCCTATGCGATGTGGGTATGTGTCCTCGTGAGCTCATGAAGCTAGGGGTGAGCTCCCCGACGTGGTTTACCTTAGTCAGCGCCAGCTTAGGGCTGGGTCATGAGGCGACGAGTTCCTGAGAATCATGTGGAGCTTATCGCCCCGTTTGAGGGGGGCCCGTAAGAGGTGAGCACCTGGCGCAGTGTTAGCGCGTTCTTGATTAGCGTGCGCTTTGCGCGGTCCGTCTCGTGAGGAGCTTTGCGAGGGAAAGGTGATGGACATGAGTCCGAAACCAAACGAGATCCAGAAGGCAGGAAATGGCTCGAACGACAAAAGGCACCCCCCGCGTGCATCGATAAAAATTTAGCTTCAACTTAAGTCTAGATCCAAAAAGCAAAGCCATAGAAAGAGAGATCCAAAGCAAAGGGCCGCGTCTGGCACGTAGTCTAGTCTTAAGGTCTTCTCACCAGCGCAGAGCTATGTGCTGCCACTAGGCGTGGGACGGAGCCCTAGGGCCTGAGGCTGGCGCTCTTGAGACTCCGGGGCGTGCACAACCCCAACTCATTATTACGTGAGAGTGTCACGGGCGGCGAGCTTCATAGGCACCGGGCCTTCTTCACAGGTACCGGCCTTGCTTCATATCGCCAGACGAGGGCCCCGCCTTGCGCCACCCTCGACCTCCTTTGTGCCGACCGGTCACCAGGATGACACAAAAGAGGGAAAGGGGACGCCAGTGGTTCCCTCGGCGACCACGGGTCCTCTGCCGGGGGAAGGGTTGTTGAAGCCACCCCGACAGAGGGCCTACCTCCGGGTGTCCCCCGGTTTCACGTGCCTTGGGGAGGGGCCTTGCTCCTGGCTCCCTCCCGGCGGCGCCCAGCGTGTCTCCCTTGCTGGAACGGGTGCCGTCGTGCCAGGGTCGTCGATCGACGCTGCAGCCTGATTCATCTGCAGCCCATCATTAGCATAAGCCTGTTCCTGAGAGATTAGAGGTACCCTGTAGTTGCAGTTGTCGGCACGATCGTTGTGGTTCTCCGTTGGTTCTTGGAAGGCTTCGAGTCCTAGCTCCCCCTCTCCCCAATCTTCTCCAATGAACGAGCCAGGGTCGTCCTCTGGTGCGTACCCTTGGTCCATCATGAGGGGCACGTAGGCTTCCGGGGCCATCACCCCGAACACCTCGCCGTGGTGCCCCACGCTCCATGTTGCTCGGCCCATGGTGGCGCCCTGGGGATGACAACACGGCATCCGGCTGGGACCGCGGGGGCGACGCTTGTGCCCACGCCTGCCGCGGGCGGCATGGGGGAGTCGAAGCCCCCTACACTGTTGGCCATGCTGATGTTGATGAAGCCCCTGGGCGTAGTTGATGGCGCGCAGATGTGGTGAGGTTCGCCGCACAGCCCTGCAGTGGCTTGGGGAGGAAGTTGATAGCAGAAGGGCGGTGCTCCCCGACGCCGCTGCATCTAGTAGCTCGGCAACACGCTCCAGCAGTGTGTCCCGACCGCTTTCCATCAGCCTGCACCGCAGCAGCTCCCTTGCCATGGTGAGCGCTGCCCGCATGTTCGCTTGCTCCCGCCGTGAATGCGGCACCATTGCTGCGGCATGGCTCGCCGCTCTTGCGGCGGCCCGTACCTGCCGTGGGGTGAGGGTGGACGACGCCTGGCCGTGCTGCCCGCGCCCGACGGAGTTTGGTGGCGCCCGTGCCGCCTGGAGTGCGGGGTCGACACCTTCATGGGCAGGCGGCGCTGCCCAGGCTGGCCAGGCTGCCCAGCGGTCAGAGCCGGCCCTTGAGTCGCCGGACATCGTGGCTGAGGAGCGTCGACGAGCTGGCCGGTGGAGGAGGAGCTCCGGCACAGCCCTACCTGGCACGCCAAATGTCGGATGTGGGGTTCCGGCAAACCCTTAAGGTTCGAACAATGGGGTGCACGCGAAGTCTTTCCTTCCGACCAATATACGCCCTATCTCGCTAAGATCTCGCGGACGAACTCGACAAACTCGCAACACAGAAAGACACGAGGTTTATAATGGTTCGGGCCACTGTTGTGGTGTAATACCCTACTCCAGTGTGGTGGTGGTGGATTGCCTCTAGGGCTGATGATGAATAGTACAAGGGAAGAACAACCTCCTGAGGTTGAAGTGTTCTTGTGAGTAGGCTCTCGTCCGGGTTGGATAAAGCTAAGATGAGATGCCTCTAGTATGGTGTCTAGCTCTACTTATATAGGCCCTGGTCCTCTTCCCAAATATCGAGCAGGAAGGGAGCCAACAACGGCGGGCCAATTTGAAGGGGGATAGCTAGTACAAGCTATCTTGACAAAAGTGGTCTTCGCCTGCGAAAGGCTCTGGTGGTGACGCCGTCTTGGGCTCCACGATGACCTCCGTCTTGCCGTCCTCTTGGTCTTGGTCTCGTTGCACCGATATAGAAACCTTTGCCTGATGCCTCGATACTCTTCCCCTACGCTGGCCTCCTTAGCACCAAAGAGGAAACAAGGACGCTGCGTGCACTGGCGCCCGCCTGGTGTCGTGCGTCACGGCTCATGTCGCGAGGGCCTCGTGAGGTTTGCCCCACCTTGATATCTCCGCTCCTTGTGAGCCTTCCTGGCTAGGCTACTCCAGAGGAGGTCTTGCGCCGTCCGCCTCGCGAGGCTTGGACCCTCGCGAGGGTCTTGGATGCTTTGTTGGTGAAGATGGGTCGTACGGCCTGCTGGCTTGGCCATGCCGTAGGCCGCAGGCAGGCAAGTCTGGGGACCCTCGTTCCCAGAACGCCGACATGCTCCTCTTCGGCATCATCGTCCATACAGTTGATGTCTCCGGAGTCATAGTCGAGCATGTCAGTTAGATCTTCGACAGTGGCTATTGAGTGGGAGGTGGGTGGGAAGCGAAATTCCCCGTCATCAGCCCCAGTTCAAACCGGATATAATTCAGTTGTGAGTCCCCTGCTAAAGAGAGGGTTTTTAATGAGTTTAGCACATCGCCTAAAGGTGAGTGCCGGAAGATGTTCGTGGAACTAAATTCGACGATCGGCGCCTGGTAAGGCTCGGCGGACACGGATGCACGTAGTTCGAAACCAGTGGCCAGAGATGAATCTAGGGGTCCGGTGACGCAGACCCCTCTTGAGGTTGGGTTTGTGTGTGGCTCCAACACCGCTGAGTCTGCGGCTTCCCTGGCGGGGTTAAGCTTCCCGTCTTCGAATGGCGCAAGCTGCTCCGGATCTAGGGCCAGGGCGCTAATAGGCGCAATCTCCGGGGTATGGTCCGATGACAGATTTAGGTCATGTTCATCGAGGTGGCAGGGTGTGGCTGCCATGGGCTCAAATTCCTCGAAGATCAAGTCTTCGCAGATATCGGCGACGTAGTTCAAGCTTCCAAACCTGACCTGATGGCCATAGGCGTAGCTGTCAATCTACTCTAGATGGCCAAGCGAGTTGGCCCGCAGTGCGAAGCCGCCGAATACGAAGATCTGGCTAGAGAGAAAGACATCCCCCCAGGCAGTGTTGTTGTAGATGATGGATGGAGCCATCAAACCTTTTGATGACGACACAACGGAACTCTCAATGAAAGCACCAATGTTGGTGTCAAAACCGGCAGATCTCGGGTAGCGGGTCCCGAACTGTGCGTCTAAGGTTGATGGTAACAGGAGATAGGGAACACGATGTTTACCCAGGTTCAGGCCCTCTCAATGGAGGTAATACCCTACTTCCTGCTTGATTGATCTTGATGAATATGAGTATTACAAGAGTCGATCTACCTCGAGATCGTAATGGCTAAAACCCCAGAAGTCTAGCCTATGTGATTATGATCGTCTCTGCCTCTACGGACTAAAACCTCCGGTTTATATAGACACCGGAGGGGACTAGGGTTATACAAAGTTGGTTACAGAGAAAGGAATTTTCATATCCGAACGACAAACTTTCCATCCATGCTAAGGAGAGTCTCATCCGGACACGGGTGAGAGTCTTCGGTCTTGTATCTTCATAGCCCATCAGTCCGGCCCATCTCCAACAGGCCGGGCGCCTGAGGACCCCTTACTCCAGAACTCCCTCAGGTGTCCGCCGTCACGGAGGAGAACATCAAGGAGCTGCCAGAAGCGCGGTATTTGACTGTGGAAATCAAGCACAGGCTTTCGGATCCGGCGTAGGTCATCCCCACTCTGGAGCCCAGTGAAAGGATGGTGTTTATCCCCCACTTCCTTCGTGGACTCGGATTCGCCATTAACCCCTTTGTAAGGTCTCATGTTCTACTATGGGCTGGATATTTACGATCTGGCCCCAAATTCGTTCCTTCACATCTCGGCGTTTATCGTCGTGTGTGAAGCCTTCCTCCTTGTCCCTCCACACTTTGGCTTATGGCTCAAGATTTTTAATGTGAAACTGAAGGTGGTCAATGGGCAACACGTGGACTGTGGTGGCGCCATGGTGAGCAAGCTCCCCAAAGTCAATTGGCCAAAGGGATTCTTTGTGGACACTGTCAAAATATGGCAACAGGAATGGTTCTATATTACAGAACCCTGCGGCTCCAAGTGGACAGTCGCACCAGCCTTTATATCCGTACCCCCGCTGAGTGAAGGAAATATGCCCTAGAGGCAATAATAAAGTTGTTATTTATATTTCCTTATATCATGATAAATGTTTATTATTCATGCTAGAATTGTATTAACCGGAAACTTAGTACATGTGTGAATACATAGACAAACAGAGTGTCACTACTATGCCTCTACTTGACTAGCTCGTTGAATCAATGATGGTAATGTTTCCTAACCATAGACATGGGTTGTCATTTGATTAATGGGATCACATCACTAGAGAATGATGTGATTGATTTGACCCATTCTGTTAGCTTAGCATTTGATCGTTTAGTATATTGCTATTGCTTTCTTCATGACTTATACATGTTCCTATGACTATGAGATTATGCAACTCCCGAATACCGGAGGAACACTTTGTGTGCTACCAAACGTCACAACATAACTGGGTGATTATAAAGGTGCTCTACAGGTGTCTCCAATGGTGTTTGTTGAGTTGGCATAGATCGAGATTAGGATTTGTCACTTCGATTGTCGGAGAGGTATCTCTGGGCCCTCTCGGTAATGCACATCAAAATAAACCTTGCAAGGAATGTGACTAATGAATTAGTTGCGGGATGATGCATTATGGAACGAGTAAAGAGACTTGCCAGTAATGAGATTGAACTAGGTATTGAGATACCGACGATTGAATCTCGGGCAAGTAACATACCGATGACAAAGGGAACAACGTATGTTGTTATGCGGTTTGACCGATAAAGATCCTCATAGAATATGTGGGAGCCAATATGAACATCCAGGTTCCGCTACTGGTTATTAACCGGAGACGTGTCTCGGTCATGTCTACATAGTTCTCGAACCCATAGGGTCCGCACGCTTAACGTTTGGTCACGATCGGTATTACGAGTTTACGTGTTTTGATGTACTGAAGGTAGTTCGGAGTACCGGATGTGATCACAGACATGACGAGGAGTTTCAAAATGGTTGAGACACAAAGGTCGATATATTGGATGACTATGTTTGGACATCGGAAAGGTTTTGAGAGAGTTCGGGCATATACCGGAGTACCGGGTGTTACCGGAACTCCCCGTGGAGTCAATGGGCCATAATGGGCCATAGTGGAAAGGAGGAGGAGGCAGCCAAGGTGGGGGCGCGCCCCCCAAGCCCAATATGAATTGGGAAGGGGGCTGGCCCCCTTTCCTTCTCTCCTTCTCCCCTTCCTTCCCTCTCCTACTCCAGCTAGGGAACACTACTAGGGAAAACATTATACACAGAACTTTTGTAGTAGCGCTTGTTAAAAGAGCACGCTGCTGCTAGGCAGCAGAAGCGCGTGAAAAATAAGTGCGCTGCAGATGGACATATATCTGTAGCGCGTCTCACCGAAAACTCACTACTACTAAAATTCCAATCACTTAGCCGATGGGCTACACATAGTAGTAGCGATCTTCGAAAAACTGCGCTACCGCTAATAAACTTATGGCAGCGCGTTTATGCGTAAATCGCTACTGCTAACGAAAATAAAATAAAATGAAAAACGGATAGAGAAGTAAATGAAAACGAAAGAAATAGAAAAAGGAGAAAGGAAAAATATAAAATGTAAAGAAAAATAAATGAAAAAGGGGAAAAATGATGAAGACGTAGCAGTAGTGCGCTTTCTCAAACCATCTATAGCTTACTTAGCTATAGCGCGTTTTCTGTAACGCGCTACCGTTACTTTTGACTTAACCAAAAACGGTTTCCCCCTGGCCACCACTTCTCCCCCAAATCGATCCCTCGCCCCACGTCGCCACCGTCTCCCCCACTTCGCCATCGCCCCCACTTCGCCGCCATCTCCTGACGGCGTCAACACAGCGCTCAACCTCACGGCCGCCGCCCGAGGCCGCCCAGCCTCACCACCGCTGCCTCTCGGGCCACCCTCGACCTCACCGTCGTCGCCCTCGAGCTCACTGCCCCGAGCCCGCCAGGACTGCCTCGTCCAGATCCTGAGCCCGCCCTCGCCGCCCTACCTCCATCGCCGAGCATCTCCCCGCCACCGTCTCTCCCCTCTCTGTAAGCCCCCCACCCATCCTTTTTAGTTAATAGATGTTAATGTTAAGTAGTATATAATGTTGATGTTTTTTAGTTAGGGTAATAAAAGACGATGTTAAGTGGTATATAATGTAGATGTTAATTAGTTCAGTAGGGTTTAGTTTTTGAATTGAGTTTGTTTAACTAGATGTTAATTAGGGCAGTAGGATTTAGTTTACAGTAAAGTTTAGTTCATTAGTTAACTAAATATAATCTATATTTGGTTTTTGAATTGAGTTTGAGAGAGCATGAGATTTGTGTAGATTTTCTTGAAGTGTCAAACGCTAGGACATGCAAATTTGAAGTGGTTAGGATATATGCAAATTCCTCAATTGTGTTTGTCCATGTTGTTTCCAGGTGGCCTTTTGTTGTTTCCAGGGAATGAAGCTGAGTGGCCGATGTTTTGCTGTAATGTTGATTCATTTCCGTTCCGGCAAATTTTAGGCTCTCGATTTGTCCACTTTTTAGCAAAGGTCATGCCGAAATTTTCCGTGAATTTCGGCATGACTTGTGCTACAAACTAGGACATATCGAGTGCCCGGGATTTGCCACAGCAGAAAGAATTCAACGTTCCTGCAAAACATAGGCCTTTTGTATGTCATTATTCAATTTATTAGGTCTAGAATTAATTTACTAGATTTAATCATAGGAAATATGGCTAGCAACGATGAAGGACAGGGTTCTGGTGATTGCGGCGACATCTACCTGGCGACAGATGAATTTTTGAGCCTTGCCGACGATCAACCGATGTTGTTGCCAGGCCCACCGGTCGCATCAGGGACTGAGACCGACACACAGACCGGCACTGAGACTGAGACCGGTGCTGAGACTTAGACCGGCATCGAGACCGGCACTGAGACTGAGACCGGCACTGCCTCGGGGAGCAGTGCCAGTATAGAACCGAAAGCAAAGAGGCGACGACTTCCTAACCAGCTCAGGACTACTAGACTGGTGGTCACGGAGGTGGACGACGGCAATTTTGAGCCAAACGCGCGCGTGCTACGACAATCAAATTGGCTGCATCATACGGACAACCGCCACCATCAACGATGAGAAACTAAACAAGTTAGATAATATGAGGCCCGCCCTCCTAAAGAAGCGGCACCGGATATTCTTGTTCCTGGGCCGGAATGAAAAGGATTATAAAGATCTAGATAAGGACCCGACAATGAAGAAGATAAACAAACACGCCATGAGGAAGTTTAGCGACGCGTTGGCCACCTAGAAAGCAAGGGTGAAATATCAGATCTTCAACGAAAAGGAACCCTACTCCGAGATTGTAAAGGATAATCTGACAATCACTGCAGAGCACTTTGAAATATTCAAGGCGGCTTGCGAGGCCGAAGATGCCAAAAAAAGTCAGAGTACATGAAGGGGCTTCAACAGAAGAACATTGGGTGCAACCACCTCGGAAGCCGTAGTTACGGTGGGAAGAGGTCCATATGGGCCATGGAGGACGCGGAAGCCGCGAGTCTGGGCATCCCAGACCCCTTGGCGGAGTTCACCGTCCCGCCGGAGCATGACGTCCTCAGGGCCCGGCACCGTTGGGACCCAGTGGAGAAGGTTTTCGAGAAGAACGCGGTCACGACGGAGTTCATTAGACTGCTGGTAATTTTAGTTTCTGATCAATTCTACTGCACGTTAGTCATATTTGTAAACGATCCTTGTGCCTTTCACAGAGAGAGCAGCACAGAATTGCGACCGAAAGCGACTCGCCGTTTGAGGCCTTGGCGAGGCCCAAGTGGGACACTCCATTCAACCAGGCATTGAACATATTGCAAGGACTCCCGGTGGAGACTCGACCGTCATATGGACGCGTGCGCGGTGTTGGAGACAGCGCCACGTGGAAGAAGTACTACCGTGAGACCATGGAGGAGAGAAAGGAAAGGCGGATGTTAACTGAAGAAAACATCGACAAGAAGGTTGAGATTGTGTTTGAAAAGAAATCATCTGAGACAGTCGCAACAACGGTAGCTGCCGCAAAACAGGTGCTTGTAGATATGTCTACTACCTTGGTTCCGACTGTTTTCAATTGGAGCAGACAAAATCCAGAAAAAATGCAGCGGACTTTCCGCTTGCTGACTTCCTCAGGAGCAGATCAACTAGCATTGCACCAGCACCTGCACCTGCTCCGGCACTGGCTCCTGCACCTGCTCCCGCACGGGCTTCCGCACCTGCTCCGACACTGGCTTCGGCACCGGACGTGCTCGGTGGTGCTTCATCTTTGGCTGAGCTCGACACCCTCATGGTATCTGTCACACCGCCCCCCTTCAATAAATGTATAATCTCCCGTTTTCGTTGCCTTTCGGATGTCTCACATCGTAGACTTTTCTTTGCAGGCCGACGAAACCCCATGCACCATATTGTACACCATCGGCGACCAGAAGGTGGACGTGGGGAAGGCGACGATAATGGAGCCGAAGGAACCATTGTTCCACAGCCGGCCGATCCCCCGGAAGTCTTCAAGGTTTCCGTGGCCAGTGTCAAACCGGTCCACGAGAATTAGGCTCCTCCGGTACTAGTGCGGGATGACAACAAGACCCCGCGGCGGCTTGGTGATTGTTGCAATGGGTGGGTCATGTTGTGGCCAAAGAGTCTGTTTCGTCTGGAGGCGGCCGGGAGCACACCCACGAGCACGCAGTTAGGTATGAACATCAACACCTCGCCTACTCCATTAGTCTCTGGTGATGTCGCCATAGATGAGGATGAGGATGACGATGACACTCAACAGTATGTCAATACTAGCGCCTACTTAGGGTTTGAGCCTCATGAGTCGGTGGCTGAATTGCGGCCTCCGGAGTCTGAACGTATTATGGACAACCTTCCGGTAGTAAAGAAGTCTAGGAAGAGACCGAGGAAAGGCAAAAAAGCTGCTTCTGTGATACAGCAGCCTCAGGTTCAAGACCATATAGATATCCCCGGTGCGGCAAAATGGCATATCCCCGGTCAACCAATCCTACCTGAAGCAGCGTTGCGGGCCAGATTCAGCGATTGAAGGAGACTCCATGACGATGTGCTGCGGATAGAGAAAGGCCTCATCGCCTCAAAAAATCCAGGATACCCACTCTACGTGGTTAATGTGCCACGGGGATTGTCATACGTCGACACATTCCCCGCGGAGAAGTTCTTCCTTCGATTCGATTACATCTTCGACATGTTTCACTTGAAGAATTTTGTGTTTTTCTGCCTTCATGCTTTGGACATGAACTACCTCATCGGGGTTGAGCAGATACCTTATATTTGTGTTGCTGACCCGTACTTCATGCACGAGGCCTTCTTGGGAGTCTGCGCAAAGCACTGTGAATACGCGAGGGAATACATCGTCATTTTCATGCTCACCAATAAGGACAAGGAGGTGATTCTCGTGCCTTATCATCCCATGTAAGTCATCCGCGCGGATATCCTTCCTTTGATTTCAATCATTCATTTTCATGGTGGAGGCTAATTAATTTGAGGTGTACTTATTTTGCGCAGCGGCGGGCGCGCCGTCCTCATCATCCTCTACCCCCAATACTCCCACACTCTTTACTTGGACTCGTTGAAGAACATTAACAAAAAGGACTACACCCACATCAAGTCTGTTCTCGACAGTGCTATGTTTTACTACGGCGCACGGGGTGGAGAGGTTAAGGACAAGAAGAAAAAGAAAAAGGACGGCAGGCCCGCCTTCGGCCATAAGACCGACTTTTGCTGCATCCAGCAACCGAGTGATTCTCTTAATGATGGATTCTATGTCCTACACCAGATGCTGGAGTACACACGGGATCACCAGAACGTTCGCATGTCACCTACATCCGGCGATGCCCATATTCTGCAATGGGTAAAGAACTTAGGAGATATTGAGGATCATCGACTTCGAGCTGAGTTCTATCACATCCAGCGCGAACTTGCCCAAATCATCACGAAGGATGTCGTCGAAAAAACAGGGATGTTCTACGAAGAAGGAAAAATGTCACGGGAAGGACAAATGTCGCGTAGCCACTCAGCGTCTCGGCCTGAAGCCTTTCACTAAGCTCGGGGACTATCTCCCTGACTTGGATGGATGGCACAACATGGAGTGATTGTCGATATATGACAGTGTGTCCGTTTAGTCCATACCATCTGTATGACGAAACTAAGAATTATGCATGACAAAACTTTATTTGTGATGTAATTAAACCGTCCTCCTCGACTAGCGAAGATCACTCTAGTTAGGGCATTTTCGGTACAATGAACTTTGTTATTTATGCTTATGATATGTTGCTTCTATTTTTGCCAAGTCTGTCTCTTTCTGTTGCTCAACTATATATGTTGCATATCATTGACTCATGTGACGATGCAGGTGTATAGATCATCGATGGCGAAGAAGTGCTACGCCAGGAGTATACGACGAGTGGCTGTCATGCTGACAAAGCTCTCCCTCGACACTCAGCTCGAACGAGAGGTCATGGAACGTCACCGAGACAAACGTGTGTAGATCGTGGAGGTGCCGTACTTTCGGCACTAGGATCGGTCGGATCGTGAAGACGTACGACTACATCAACTGCGTTGTCATAACACTTCCTCTTACGGTCTACGAGGGTACGTGGACAACACTCTTCCCCTCTCGTTGCTATGCATCACCATGATAGATCTTGAGTGTGCGTAGGATTTTTTTTTTGAAATTACTACGTTCCCAACAGTGGCATCCGAGCCAGGTCTATGCGTAGATGTTATATGCACGAGTAGAACACGAAGGAGTTGTGGGCGTGGGTATATACATATTGCTTGCTGTCACTAGTTGTTTCTTGATTCAGCGATATAGTTAGATGAAGCTGTCGGTGTACAAAAGTAGGGGCTCTCCATTTTGCTCCCCTTTACTTGTGCACGGGCAGTCATAGCCGCTCCCACGGCCGCACTGAGTAGGGAAGAGGAGGGATGCCGGAGCGCAAGATAGCCAGAGCAACGCCAAGACCAGGGACGCAAAGAGAGCAAGTGGGTGAGCTGTACTCCCCCGGCAAGAGATCCTTGCCGGGGCAACTTGCCTGACGCCAGCAGAGCATGCCACCCTTGAGCCCAAGGGTTCTCAACGCCATCAGCCACATTGGAACCATGGCTCGGGAGGCACCTCCGTGGTGGCATGCAGATCTTTGTAAGATCATAAATACGCAAGGTCAGATGAGAACTAGAAGACGACGATCCTTAGCAAAATCCTTGCCAAGGAAGTCCACGAGACCCCCGGCAAGATCCTTGCCGAGGACGACCGCGGTGCCGCAGCAAGACTCTTGCCTGGCCCCCGGCATGGCCCTTGCCAAAGACACCTGCGGGGCCGCAACCTGGCCCACGTCTGCCAAGACTTCACAGCCATCCAACTTAGCAAGCTGCTAGCTCAACCAGTTGGGCAGGCGTCTACGTGGCAGCGTGCGGCCTGTACACCGACTCAGCAAGCACTTGCGTGGTGGCATGCAGATCTTCATGAAGGTTCCTCCATCATGCCATCCCAGCAGCCATCCAACATGGCGCTACAACGCCCCGTCAGCTCGGACGCGCGTCGGAGCCAGGCGAGGCGGCGACAGCTGGGAAGAGCTTCCTTGCCCCCCGATAAAGCAAGAGGGGCACATCGTCAGCGCATTAAATGCGTTTTTCCGACGGTGCCAGAAGATAGACTCAGCCGCGATGCACCTTTCCACCTCCTGTGTGCCACTGTGGTGACCCCTTTTGTCTATAAAAGGAGGCCCGAGGCATACTAGAGGGGGATTCGAATCTTTGGAACTAGAAACACACCGTAGCTAGTTCAAGAACTCAAGAACACTCAAATATACATCAAAGCAGGACTAGGGTATTACGCGTCTCCATGGCCCGAACCTGGGTAAACGATCCTTGTGCTGACCGCCAAACCCTCTCTTTGGACAACCCCGCGCCCGCCAACCGTAGAAGGGATCCCAGTGATCCCATAGGTGTCGTTTCCCACCGACATCTCTGGAGCGCCTGGTAGTGGGTGTGCAGCTGTGAAAATCTAGTCTAGCAGTTAGTTTAGTAGTTCTTCATCGCCATGGCTCCCAAGAAGAAGACGATCACAGCGATCGGTTCGTCGGGGGGCCGAATGGCCTGTACCAGTGCAGGCGATTGGTGGGGCAGTCGTGGACGGAAGCTGAGGCGCGGCCTGCGAACACCCGCATTGCGCTGGTAGCCAAAGCCTGGCGAGCGGTGTCGTTCGTGCGCGAGACGACAGGTCGCACGCCACCAAATCCAAAGACGGAGCCAAGCCCGCCACAGGAGGTGCGGGGCCCTCCAGGGGCGGCGCAGCGACTTCCGAGGCACCTACACCGGCGCCCGCGACGCGCTCCTCCCAGGTTGGGTGACACAAGCAGCGTCACCACGCTGGTGACCCTAGGCGCCACCATGGGAAGAGTCTTGTGCATCATTCATGGGACGTAGAAGGCCAGCATGCACGCTGAGACACTAGCGAAAACGGCGCACGGACGCCAGGACGTGATAGAGCTCCTTCTAACGTGGTTAGAAGTCGGAGCGCGTCACGGTCCGCGCAGCTTTCGCCGCCACCCACACCAGCGGAAGCTCTGGCACGCGCACAGTTTCTCCTCGACTTTCCTCCTGCTGCGGAAAAGCTCGACGAGTGGAGAGCCACCATACGGAGCCTCGTTGGTGTTGCCAACAAAGATGAGCCGCAACCAGCGGGGGCCTCAGGTCGGCGCTTCATCGAGCCACCGCATGCAAGTGGTGGAAGGATCGGGGGCGCTGCGGCCACGGTGCACTCTCCTCCTCCACGCCAGCCACCGCGGGTGCCGATCCATCGTGATGATGCTTGTGATAACATCTCCATAGCGTCGTTCGACCCATGGACCCACCGCGATCAGCGCCAAGTTCTTCGAGAGCGAGCATGTGAAGACACTGGAAGCACCATCGAGCGCCGGCGCGACGCACGCCACCAATTAGATCGGCGGGCGGGGCCCAATATGGACCACCCAGCACCGGGAGGCTCTGGCGGCCTACCCTATGAGGTGGGTTGCCCAGCCTTTACCCGTGAGCTGCGGCAGTTCCAGTGTACCTCCCACCGCACATTCAAGCCCGACGTTGGCTAGAAGTACAATGGCAATACCCACCCGTCAGAGTTGCTCAGCATCTACACCATCGTGATGCAAGCTGCTGGAGCCCATAACGACAAGGTTCTTACCAATTACTTCCCGTTGGCACTCAAACCCAATGTCATGTCATGGTTGATGCACTTGCCGGCGGATTCCATTTCTTCTTGGTCGGACTTGTGCCATGAGTTCGTTGGCTCCTTTACCGGAGGCCACCAAGCTCATGGCCAGGAAAGCGATTTGCATATCATCCCCCAGAAGGAAGGTGAAACCCTGTGCAAGTACATATAGAGGTTCAGTCGGGTGCAATACAACATCCGAGATGTTCATCCTGCCGCCGTGATCAGCGCACTTCACCAGAATGTGCACAACCGCAAGATACGTGAAGAGCTGGCGATGAACAAGGTCAAAGAAGTGGCCGAACTTTATGTTTTGGACGATAGGTGCACTCGAGCTGAAGAGGGGAGGAAGTACCCCGGCGAGGACGCCGGCATGGAAACCAACTCCACAGACGAAGGCATAGCCACCCCAACGAAGAAGGGCCGGCACCGCAACAGGAAGCGCAACGGCAAGACCGTGCTTGCCGTCGAGGGATCCGAGGACACTGGCGCTACCAAGAAGGCCAAGGTAGATGACCCCGGCAAGGAAATTGTCGGGTGCGCCGCTTGCCGGGCCTTGGCAGCTGCCGACAAGCCAGGAGGCTCCGACAAGAAATACTGCAAGATCCACCGCACCAAGGGCCACGGCATCCAGAACTGCCGGCAAGTCGGGCTGCTTGCTGAGTATGAGAGTCGGGACAAGGAGAAGGGCCAGGATGATGCTGAGGGATCTGGCAAGAAGCGTGGCGGCCAAGGAGGTCGCCGTGGAAAGGATAACCAGCAAGAGAGGCCCGCTCGGGGCCACGACAAGAAGCAAGGAGATGATTATGATGATGAAGACGACGACTCCGGCGAGCATGAGTTCCAGAAGGCTACGGAGGCCATGTGCGTCGACGGTGGCGCGTCGTTGCACACCTCTCACCGCCATCTCAAGCAGTGGGCGCGTGAGATCACAGCCGCGGAACCATCACTCGATGCTCAGAAGCCACTGAAGTGGTCCAGCATGCCTATCAGTTTTGACACCGAGGACCACCCTGATCGCACAACTGCAGTCGGGTGTTTGCCATTATTGGTCTCGCCAACAATAGCAACCTCAAGGTGACGAAGATGCTAGTTGATGGCGGGGCCGCTCGAAACTTGATATTGCCTATTGTGGTCAAAAGGCTGAAGATTCCTGATGGAGACCTCGAAGAGACGGGCGTGTTTCAAGGGGTCAACCTCGGGAGGAGTCGGCCGAAGGGTAAGGTCACACTGCCCATGACGTTTCGAGGTGAGTTAATCTACAGGACGGAGATGATTGTTTTCGATGTAGCCGAGATCCCCTTGCCCTACAACAGGATTCTTGGCCGCCTGGCACTAGCCAAGTTCATGGCGGCGTCACATTACGCCTACAACACACTGAAGATGCCTGGGCCGATGACCATCATCACCGTCCCCTCCGACAAGAAGGACGCACTGATCTGTGCCGACCAACTCTACCGGGAAGCAGTTGCAGTGACTGCTGCCAAGGCACTCGCTCCTGCCGCTGGAGCCCTGGCAGGGAAGAAGACCAGCAAGACCTCTTGCACTCACTCCGACAAGCACACCTCTTTGGAGTGTTGTGCTCCTGTCGAGGACGCTCCAAAGAGCTCCACCGGAAAGAGCAAGAGATCTAGGAGACCGCCCTCCCCGGCAAGGAGGCAAGTCACAACTGGATTATGTACTTTGACGGGGCTTTCTCCCTACAAGGCGCCGGTGCTGGTGTGTTGCTCGTTGCACCCACCGGAGAGCACTTCATGTATGTAATCCAGATGCACTTTCCCAGTGAGATGTCCACGAACAACACTACTGAATACGAGGGTTTGCTTGCCGGTCTCAGGATCGCGGCAGACATCGGGATTAAGAAGCTCATCGTCAGGGGTGATTCACAGCTTGTCGTCAGGAAAGTCAACAAAGATTATCAAATCCCATTGATGTAGGCCTATGTAGATGAGGTGAGGAAGCTGGAGGAGCATTTTGACAGTATACAGGTGGAGCATGTTCCCCGAGTGGAGAACGACATCGCAGCATACCGTCCTATTCCTCCAAACAGGGGAACTCCCTGAGGAGCAGGAAGAAGTGGAGAAAGTAACCCATTAGTCTGCCATGTATCAGTTCATCGATGATGTCCTATACAGAAAAAGACCAAATGGTGTGAAATTGAAGTGCATTCCCCGGGAGGAAGGGCTGGAGCTGTTGGCAGAGATACACTCGGGGATATGTGGCTCCCACATAGGGTCGAGGGCCCTTGCTAGCAAGGCATTCCAACAAGGTTTCTTCTGGCCCACTGCCCTCCAGGATGCAACAACACTGGTACCAAGTGTGAAGCATGTCAGTTCCATTCGAAGAAGCTTCATCAACCAGCTCAAGCGCTCCAAACAATCCCTCTTTATTGGCCATTTTCGGTCTGGGGGCTCGACATAATGGGCCCCTTTCCCCGTGTTGTCGGGGGCTTTGAGTACTTGTATGTTGCAATCGACAAGTTCACAAAGTGGCCAAGGGTGGAGGCAGTGAGGAAGGTGACAGCAAAATCAGCCGTTAAATTCTTCAAGGGGCTAGTCTGCCGTTTCGGTGTGCCTAATAGAATCATCACCGACAACGACACACAGTTCACGAGCCATGCCTTCATGCAGTACATCCAGGACCTCGGCAGCAAGGTCTGTTTTGCTTCTGTTGCACATCCACGGAGCAACGGCCAGGCTGCGAGGGCAAATGTTGAAGTGTTGCGAGGCCTTCGGACAAGGACTTTTGATAGGCTACGCAAGTGCGGACGATGCTGGATTGATGAATTGCTGGCGGTTCTTTGGTCGATCAGAACGACGCCAAATCGAGCCACCGGTCAGACACCCTTCTCCCTCGTTTATGGGGCAGAAGCGGTTCTCCCCACGAAACTCACATACGGGTCACCTCGAGTGCTCGCTTATGATGAGCTTGAGCAAGAGCAGTTGCGGCAAGATGACGCAATGCTCCTTGAGGAAGATCGTCTTCGGGCGGCTGTACGAGGAGCACGCTACCAGCAAGCCTTGCGCCGCTACCATAGCCGCAAGGTTCATGCCCGAAGCTTTTAGGAAGGCGACCTTGTTCTTCGGCATGTTCAGTCGGCCAAGAATTCCAACAAGTTGGCGCTGAAGTGGGAAGGCCCTTATCGGGTAATACGAGTCACCAGGCTTGGCGCAGTCCGCCTAGAGACCGAGGATGGCATTCCAGTGAGCAACTCCTGGTATATTCGAACATCTTCTCAAGTTTTATCCATAAGGCGCGGTTGCCGGGCTCCCCGGCAAACCACCTTTTGTACAAGTCTTGCCGGCAAGGCATGTAACCCTTTGTACAAAGCCATGCGCAGACCCTGAGCCTAAATAAATGAAGCGCTGGCGCCCTAAGTTTTAGCATGCATGCTAGGTTGAGTCTCTCCCTCGGTTAGGGTTGATAGTGCTTAGCGGCGGCTAACCCCTAGCATAGAGGTGGAGTGTGCATCTCTCTGTTCCTTTCCGTCCTCTTTGGTTCGCAGGGTACATGGACATTTTCTGCTGAGCTATTGGGATGAAACAGAACAAACTGGCGCGCTACCCCAGCAAGCCAAGGTTGTCGGGGGCTGCAGACACAAGGATCTGACCGCAACAATACAAGGTTGTCAGGGGCTGCGACATCATATAAGTTTTTCTCCCCCAATTTGTGCCCCTGTATGAACCTTGAATGCGTAAGGCTTCGCTCGCTCTCGTACCATCTTGCCCCCTCTGTCCCGTGTCCAAAAACTCTACTTTGGACGAGAACTTGGTTGTAGTGCGATGGGAAGAGGGCGAGCGAAGGGCCTAACCCTACTCGGCCCCACTTCCGCCGAGAGCGTGAGTGTAGTCGAGCCATAGAGCAGGAGAACGGCAAGGCCTGTTGCCGGGGTATGATGTTTATCTTAAGATAACGAGGACACGTTCCTCGGTGTGGCCCTCGCCCACGCGCAAGCAAAACCCGGCAAACACCCTTATTTTCATTCATACGTTGTAGACAAGTACAATTCATACGGAGTGGGTACACGAGCAAGGGGATTACAAATTTTGAAAGTTGACAAGTGCCCGCGAGCTTACAAACTAGAAAAGATAAGTGCCTCATGATCCCCGTTCTTGCCTTTTTCCTCCCATGTGCGGCAGGTGAAGGCAAAAAGGAGGAGACGGGGAACGTGCCGATGGAGAGCTTGATGATTTCTACTACACAACCTTCTTCTTGTAGACGTTGTTGGGCCTCCATGTGCAGAGGTTTGTAGGACAGTAGCAAATTTCCCTCAAGTGGATGGCCTAAGGTTTATCAATCCGTTGGAGGTGTAGGATGAAGATGGTCTCTCTCAAGCAACCCTGCAACCAAATAACAAAGAGTCTCTTGTGTCCCCAACACACCCAATACAATGGTAAATTGTATAGGTGCACTAGTTCAGCGAAGAGATGGTGATACAAGTGTTATATGGATGGTAGATAAAGGTATTTGTAATCTGAAATTATAAAAACAGCAAGGTAACTAATGGTAAAAGTGAGCGTAAATGGTATTGCAATGCTAGGAAACAAGGCCTAGGGTTCATACTTTCACTAGTGCAAGTCCTCTCAACAATAATAACATAATTGGATCACATAACTATCCCTCAACATGCAACAAAGAGTCACTCCAAAGTCATTAATAGCAGAGAACGAACGTAGAGATTATGGAAGGGTACGAAACCACCTCAAAGTTATTCTTTCCAATCAAGCCATTGGGCTATTCCTATAAGTGTCACAAACAGCCCTCGAGTTCGTACTAGAATAACACCTTAAGACACAAATCAACCAAAACCCTAATGTCACCTAGATACTCCAATGTCACCTCAAGTATCCGTGGGTATGATTATACGATATGCATCACACAATCTCAGATTCATCTATTCAACCAACACAAAGGACCTCAAAGAGTGCCCCAAAGTTTCTACCGGAGAATCATGACGAAAACGTGTGCCAACCCCTATGCATAGGTTCATGGGCGGAACCCGCAAGTTGATCACCAAAACATACATCAAGTGTATCACGTGATATCCCTTTGTCACCACAGATATCCACGGCAAGACATACATCAAGTGGTCTCAAATCTTTAAAGACTCAATCCGATAAGATAACTTCAAAGGGAAAACTCAATTCATTAAAAGAGAGTAGAGGGGGAGGAGAAACATAAGATCCAACTATAATAGCAAAGCTCACGATACATCAAGATCATATCATCTCAAGAACACGAGAGAGAGAGAGAGATCAAACACATAGCTACTGGTACATACCCTCATCCCCGAGGGAGAACTACTCTCTCCTCGTCATGGAGAGCACCGGGATGATGAAGATGGCCACCAGAGAGGGATTCCCCCTCCGGCAGGGTGCCGAAATGGGTCTAGATTGGTTTTTGGTGGCTATGGAGGCTTCTGGCGGCGGAACTCCCGATCTAATATCCGTTCTGGAAGTTTTAGGATACATGGGTATACATGGGTGAAAGGAGTACGTCAGTGGACCAAAGGGGGGGCACGAGGTAGGGGGGCACGCCCCTACCCTCGTGAGCTCCTCCTTCATCTTCTGACGTAGGGTCCAAGTCTATCCGATAGGTTTCCTTCCAAAAATAACTTCTCCACTTGATTTCGTTCCGTTTTGACTCCGTTTAATATTCCTTTTCTTCGAAACACTGAAATAGGCATAAAACAGCAAATCTGGGCTGGACCTCCGGTTAATAGGTTAGTCCCAAAAATAATATAAAAGTGGATAATAAAGCCCAATATTGCCCAAAACAGTAGATAATATAGCATGGAGCAATCAAAAATTATAGATACATTGGAGACGTATCAAGCATCCCCAAGCTTAATTCCTGCTCGTCCTCAAGTAGGTAAATGATAAAAAGATAATTTTTGATGTGAAATGCTAGTTGGCATAATTTCAATGTAATTCTTCTTACTTGTGATATGAATATTCAGATCCGTAAGATTCAAGACAAAAGTTTAATATTGACATAAAAACAATAATATTTCAAGCATACTAACTAAGCAATCATGTCTTCTCAAAATAACATGGCCAAAGAAAGTTATCCCTACAAAATCATATAGTCTGGCTATGCTCCATCTTCACCACACAAAATATTTAAATCATGCACAACCCCGATGACAAGCCAAGCAATTGTTTCATACTTTTGATGTTCTCAAACTTTTTCAATCTTCACGCAATACATGAGCGTGAGCCATGGACATAGCACTATAGGTGGAATAGAATGGTGGTTGTGGAGAAGACAAAAAGGGAGAAGATAGTCTCACATCAACTAGGCGTATCAACGGGCTATGGAGATGCCCATCAATAGATATCAATGTGAGTGAGTAGGGATTGCCATGCAACGGATGCACTAGAGCTACAAGTATATGAAAGCTCAACAAAAGAAACTAAGTGGGTGTGCATCCAATTCGCTTGCTCACGAAGACCTAGGGCATTTTGAGGAAGCCCATCATTGGAATATAGAAGCCAAGTTCTATAATGAAAGATTCCCACTAGTGTATGAAAGTGACAACACATGAGACTCTCTATCATGAAGATCATGGTGCTACTTTGAAGCACAAGTGTGGTAAAAGGATAGTAGCATTGCCCCTTCTCTCTTTTTCTCTCATTTTTTATTTTTTTTTATTTTTTATTTGGGCCTTCTCTTTTTTATGGCCTCTTTTCCTTTTTTTATTTGGGCTTCTTTGGTCTCTTTTATTTATTTATTTTCGTCCGGAGTCTCATCCCGACTTATGGGGGAATCATAGTCTCCATCATCCTTTCCTCACTGGGACAATGCTCTAATAATGATAATCATCACACTTTTATTTACTTACAACTCGATACATGGAACAAGATATGTCTCTATATGAATGCCTCCGGCGGTGTGCCGGGATATGCAATGACTCATGAGTGACATGTATGAAAGAATTATGAACGGTGGCTTTGCCACAAATACAATGTCAACTACATGATCATGCTAAGCAATATGACAATGATGAAGCGTGTCATAATAAACGGAATGGTGGAAAGTTGCATGGAAATATATTTCGGAATGGCTATGGAAATGCCATAATAGGTAGGTATGGTGGCTGTTTTGAGGAAGGTATATGGTGGGTTTATGGTACCGGCAAAAGTTGCATGGTACTAGAGAGGCTAGCAATGGTGGAAGGGTGAGAGTGCATAAAGAACTCACATACTTATTGCAAAAATCTATTAGTTATCTAAACAAAGTACTACGCACATGCTCCTAGGGGGATAGATTGGTAGGAAAAGACCATTGCTCGTCCCCGACTGCCACTCATAAGGAAGGCAATCAATAAATAAATCATGCTCCGACTTCATCACATAACGGTTCACCATACGTGCATGCTACGGGAATCACAAACTTCAACACAAGTATTTCTCAAATTCATAACCACTCAACTAGCATGACCCTAATATCACCATCTCCATATCTCAAAACAATTATCAAGTATCAAACTTCTCATAGTATTCAACATACTCATAAGAGAATTTTAATATTCTTGAATACCTAGCATATTAGGATTTTAAGAAAATTACCATGCTATTTAAGACTCTCAAAATAAGTGAAGCATGAGATTTCATCTATTTCTTCAAAATAAAACTACCACCATGCTCTAAAAGGTATAAGTGAAGCACTAGAGCAAATGACAAACTACTCCGAAAGATATAGGTGAAGATCAATGATTAGTTGAATAATTATGCAACTATGTGAAGAATCTCCCATTCAATAATTTAAGACCTTGATAATTTATTTAAACAGCAAGCAAAACTAAATAAAATGACATCTAAGAATAGCAAACATCATGTGAAGAAGCAAAAACTTAGGATCAACTGATACTAACCAATAGTTTGTTGAAGAAGAAAGGTGGGATGCCAACCGGGGCATCCCCAAGCTTAGACGCTTGAGACTTCTTGAAATATTATCTTGGGGTGCCTTGGGCATACCCAAGCTTGAGCTTTTGTGTCTCCTTAATTCCTCTCATATCACGGTCTCCCTAAATCTCAAAAGCTTCATCCACACAAAACTCAACAAGGACTCGTGAGATAAGTTAGTATAAACCATTGTAGAAACCTTATCATACTCTACTGTAGCAAATCACTAAAATTATTATTAAACACTGAATACTAAATGCCTCTGCATATTTAATAGTCCTATCCTCAAATAGAATCATTAAAGAAGCAAACATATGCAAACAATGCAAACATAACAGCAATCTGCCTAGACAGGATAGTCTGTAAAGAATGCAGCAACGTCCATACTTCCCTAGCTCCAAAAATTATGAAAGAAAATTCCCACTGTAGTAAATTTATCAGATCTTAATATTCAAAAGGTTTCAACATTTTATCACATTCTGACTTTTCTAGGTAATTATTGCAACAGCGGTAAACTTTCTGTTTTCAAACAGCAACATGTATACTTGTGACATAGGCATAGTAAAGGCTATCAATGCCACTTTTATTGAAATAAAAGATGCAAAACATTGTTCTCAATAAAAGAAAGCAAATCCTAACAAAATAAATTTACGCTCCAAGCAAAACACATATCACGTGGTGAATAAAAATATAGCTCCAAGTAAAGTTACCGATGAACGAAGATGAAAGAGGGGATGCCTTCCGGGGCATCCCCAAGCTTAGGCTCTTGGTTGTCCTTGAATATTACCTTGAGGTTCCTTGGGCATCCCCAAGATTAGGCTCTTGCCACTCCTTATTCCATAGTCCATCAAATCTTTACCCAAAACTTGAAAACTTCACAACACAAAACTTAACAGAAAACTCGTAAGCTTCGTTAGCATAAGAAAATAAATCACCACTTCAAGGTACTGTAATGAACTCATTCTTTATTTATATTGGTGTTAAACCTACTGTATTCCAACTTATCTATGGTTCATACCCTCCGATACTACTCATAGATTCATCAAAATAAGCAAACAACACATCAAAAACAGAATCTGACAAAAACAGAACAGTCTGTAGTAATCTGGATCAAACGTATACTTCTGGAACCCAAAAAATTCTAAATAAATTTCTGTGCCTGAGTAATTTATCTATTAATCATATTCAAAAAGAATTAACTTAATATCACTATCCAATAAAAAATGGCAGCAATTCTCGTGAGCGCTAAAGTTTCTGTTTTTGACAGCATGATCAACAAGACTTTCCCCAAGTCTTCCCAACGGTTCTACTTGGCACAAACGCTAATTAAAATCATAAAACCACATCTAAACAGAGTCTAGATGAATTATTTATTACGAAACAGGAACAAAAATCATGGAATAAAAATAATATTGGGTTGCCTCCCAACAAGCGCTATCGTTTAACGCCCCTAGCTAGGCATGATGATTTCAACAATACTCACATAAAAGATAAGAATTGTAACATAAAGAGAGCATCATGAAGAATATTACTAGAACATTTAAGTCTAACCCACTTCCTATGCATAGGTATTTTGTGAGCAAACATCTTATGGAAACAAGAATCAACTTGCATAGGAAGGTAAAACAAGCATAACTTCAAAACTTTAAGCACATAGAGAGGAAACTTGATATTATTGCAATTCCTACAAGCATATATTCCTCCCTCATAATAATTTTCAGTAGCATCATGAATGAATTCAACAATATAACCAGCACCTAAAGCATTCTTTTCATGATCTACAAGCATAGAAAATTTACTACTCTCCACATAAGCAAAATTCTTCTCATGAATAATAGTGGGAGAAAACTCAACAAAATAACTATCATGTGATTGAAAATTAAGATCAAGATGACAAGTTTCATGGTTATCATTATTCTTTAAAGCATACGTGTCATCACAATAATCATCATAGATAGGAGGCATGCTTTCATCATAGTAAATTTTCTCATCAAAGCTTGGGGGACAAAAAATATCATCTTCATCAAACATAGCAATCATGGATATTCAAGGAATTTATACTAACAACATTGCAATCATGCTCATCATTCAAATATTTAGTGCCAAACATTTTATAGATTTCTTCTTCTAGCACTTGAGCACAATTATCCTTTCCATCATACTCACGAAAGATATTAAAAAGATGAAGCGTATGAGACAAACTCAATTCCATTTTTTTGTAGTTTTCTTTTATAAACTAAACTAGTGATAAAACAAGAAACTAAAAGACTCGATTGCAAGATCTAAAGATATACCTTCAAGCACTCACCTCCCCGGCAACGGCGCCAGAAAAGAGCTTGATGTCTACTACACAACCTTCTTCTTGTAGATGTTGTTGGGCCCTCAGGTGCAGAGGTTTGTAGGACAGTAGCAAATTTCCCTCAAGTGGATGACCTAAGGTTTATCAATTCGTAGGAGGTGTAGGATGAAGATGGTCTCTCTCAAGCAACCCTACAACCAAATAACAAAGAGTCTCTTGTGTCCCCAACACACCCAATACAAGGGTAAATTGTATAGGTGCACTAGTTCGGTGAAGAGATGGTGATACAAGTGGTATATGGATGGTAGATAAAGGTATTTGTAATCTGAAATTATAAAAACAGCAAGGCAACTAATGGTAAAAGTGAGCGTAAACGGTATTGCAATGCTAGGAAACAAGGCCTAGGGTTCATACTTACACTAGTGCAAGTCCTGTCAACAATAATAACATAATTGGATCACATAACTATCCCTCAACATGCAACAAAGAGTCACTCGAAAGTCACTAATAGCGGAGAACGAACGAAGAGATTATGGTAGGGTATGAAACCACCTCAAAGTTATTCTTTCCAATCAATCCGCTGGGCTATTCCTATAAGTGTCACAAACAGCCCTAGAGTTCGTACTAGAATAACACCTTAAGACACAAATCAACCAAAACCCTAATGTCACCTAGATACTCCAATGTCACCTCAAGTATCCGTGGGTATGATTATACGATATCACTACTAGGGAAAAGGCTAGCAGCAGCGCGGGTTTTAGGTGTATCAGTAGCGCGCGGAATGGTGCTACTAATAAGGCGCTACAGCTAACACATAGCAGTAGCGCGTGCTCAGCAGCGCTACTGCTACCCAAGTGTAGCAGCAGCGCGCTTAGTGGAAGCTCGCTACTGCTAATAGCTATAGCGCGCTTGTTCCGTGCACGCTACTGCTACTACCGCGCTGCTGCTAACTTTTCTCCACTCGCGACTGCTAATTTTAGTAGTTTTTTGTTTTTTCGGCATATTTGTTTTGTATTTGAACATGCTTTATAGAAGAATCTTTAGCACATAAAAATGTCATCATGATACACATACAAATGCCTGTGAGACCACAGATGTAATCATAGCATATACATACAAATAGTCTCATCATAATCATCATCCAACACAAAGTGGTCTCTCGTCATCATCTCGAAAATAGCGATACAAGTCTCGATTACTTGCAAATACATCGTCATCCATCTAAACAATGATATACGCGAGAAGAGCTATCACTTTGAGTACATGAGTTTGTATCCCTCTCTCGCATTAGCGTGAACCTAAACTAACTACTGCCTGTCGCTCGGAAACTGGAAACCGGTACACCTGGGCCTAACACTCCGGCCACTTGTCGTATATATACTCCTGGCATAGCACTTCTTCGCCATCTATGATCTATGCACCTGCATCGTCACATGAGTCGATGATATGCAACATATATAGTTGAGCAACAGACAGAGACAGACTTGGCAAAAATAGAAACAACATATCATAAGCATAAATAACAAAGTTCATCGTACCCCAAAATGCCCTAACTAGAGTGATTTTCGCTAGTCGAGGAGGAGGACGGTTTAATTACATCACAAATAAAGTTTCACCGTGCATAACTCAAAGTTTTGTCATACAGAAAGTATGGACTAAACGGACACATTGTCATATATCGACAATCACTCCAACATGTCGTTCCATCCATCCAAGCCAGAGAGATAGTCCTTGAGCTTAGTGAAAGGCTTCATGTCGAGACGCTGAGAGGCTTTCCATGTTTGGACGTCTTCCCGCGACATTTGTCCTTCTCCGTAGAACAACCATGTTTTTCCGACGACCTCCTTCATGATGATTTGGGAAAGTTCGCGTTGGATGTTATAGAACTCAGCTTGAAGTTGACGATCCTCGATATCTCCTATGTCCTTTGCCCATTGCAGAATATGGGCATCGCCGGATCTAGGTGACATGCGAAGGTTCTGGTGATCCCGTCTGTACTCCAGCATGTGGTGTAGGACAAAGAATCCATCATTAAGAGAATCGTTCGGTTGCTGGATGCAGCAGAAGTCGGTCTTATGGCCGAAGGCGGCCCTACCGCCCCTTGACTTCTTGTCCCTGACCTCTCCACCCCTTGCTTGGTAGTAAAACATAGCACTGTCGAGAACATCCTTGATGTGGGTGTAATCCTTTTTGTGAATGTTCTTCGACGAGTCCAAGTAAAGAGCGTGGGAGAATCGGGGGTAGAGGATGATGAGGACGGCGCGCCCGCCGCTGCGCAAAATAAGTACACCTCAAATTAATTAGCCTCCACCGTGCAAATGAATGATTGAAATCGAAGGAAGGATAGCAGCGCGGATGACTTACACGGGATGATAAGGCACGAGAATCGCCTCCTTGTCCTTTTTGGCGAGCATGAAAGTGATGATGTAATCCCTGGCGTATTCACGGTGCTTTGCGCAGACTCCCAAGAAGCCCTCGTGCATGTAGTACGGGTCAGCGACACGGATATTAGATATCTGCTCAACCCCGATGATGTAGTTCATGTGCAAGGCATAAAGGCGGACAAACGTAAAATCCAGCTTCTTCACGTGAAACATGTCGAATATGTAATCGAATCGGAGGAAGAACTTATCTGCGGGGAAGCTGTCGACATACGACATTTGCCGCGGAACGTTAACCACGTAGAGTGGGTATCCTGGATCTTTCGAGGCGATGAGGCCTTTCTCTACCCGCAGCACATCGTCATGAAGTCTCCTTAGATCGCCGAATCTGGCCCGTAGCGCTGTTGAGGTAGGATTGGTTGACCGGGGATATGCCATTTATCTGCATCGGGGATATCTATACGGTCCTGAAGCCGAGGCTGCTGGATCATAGAATCAGCTTTTTTGCCTTTCCTCGCTCTCTTCCTAGACTTCTTTACTACAGGAAGGTCGTCCATAATATGTTGAGACGACAATTCAGGCACCGACTCATGACGCTCAAACCCTAAGGAGGCGCCAGTATAGACATACTGTTCAGCGCCATCGTCGTCCTCATCCTCATCCATAGCGACGTCATCAGCGACTAATGGAACCTCCTCCTTATCCTGTCCGCTATCACCCAACCCGACACCCGACGCTAATTGGGTAGATGGGGTGTTGATGTTCATACCTTGCTAAGGCTGCGTGCTCGTGGGTGTGCTCCCGGCCGCCTCCAGACGAAGCAGACTCTTTGGCCACAACAGCACCCACCCATTGCAACAATCACCAAGCCGCCGCGGTGTCTCATCGTCATCCCCCGCTAGTATTGGAGGAGGCAAATTCTCGTGGCCCGATTTGACACTAGCCACGGAAACCTTGAAGACATTCCGGGGGATCGGCCGGCTGTGGAACAATGGTTCCTTCGGCTTCATTATCGTCGCCTTCCCCACGTCCACCTTTTGGTCGCCGATGGTGTACAATATGGTGCACGGGGTTTCGTCGGCCTGCAAAGAAAAGTCTGCGACATGAGACATCTGAAAGGCAACAAAAACGGGAGATTATACATTTATATTGAAGGGGGCCGGTGTGACAGATACCGTGAGGGCGTCGAGCTCAGCCAAAGATGAAGCACCACCAAGCACGTCCGGTGCGGGAGCCGGTGCGGGAGCAGGTGCGGGAGCCGGTGTGAGAGCAGGTTCTGGTGCAACGCTAGTCGAGCTGCTCCCCAAGAAGTCGGCAAGGGGAAAGTCCTCTGCATTTTTTTTCTGGATTTTGCCTTGTCCAAGTGATAACGCCCGTCACCAAGGAAGTAGAAAAATCTGCAACCACCTGTTTTGCGGCAGCTACCGCTGTTGCAACTGTTTGAGATGATTTCTTCTCAACCGCAATCTCAACCTTCTTGTCGATGTTTTCTTCAGTTAACCTTCGTCTTTCCTTTCTCTCCTCCGTGGTCTCACGGTAGTACTTCTTCCACGTGGCGCCATCTCCGACACCGTGCACACGTCCATACGACGGTCGAGTATCCACCGGTTGTCGTTTCAATATGTTCAACGCCCAGTTGAATGGAGTGTCCCACTTGGGCCTCGCCAATGCCTCAGACGGCGAGTCGCTTTCGGCCGCAATCCGGTGCTGCTCTCTCAGCAAAAGGCACAAGGATCGTTTACAAATATGACTAACACGTGCAGTCGAATTGATCAGAAACTAAAATTACCAGCAGTCTCATGAACTCCGTAATGACCGGTGTTGTCTCGTAAACCTTGTTCACTGGGTCCCAACGGTGCCGGGCCCTGAGGACATCACGCTCCTGCGGGACGGTGAAATCCGCCAAGGGGTCTGGGATGCCAAGACTCGCGGCTTCCGCGTCCTCCTTGGCCCATTTGGACCTCTTTCCGCCATAACCATGGCTTCCGAGGTGGTGGCACCCAATGTTCCTCTCTTGAAGCCCCTCATGTACTGAGACTTTTTTTGGCAGCTTCGTCCTCGCAAGCCTCCTTGAATATTTGAAACTGCTCTTCCGTGATTGTCGGATTATCCTTTACAATCTCGGAGTAGGGTTCCTTCTTGTCGATGATCTTTGCTTTCACTCGATTTTTCCAGGCGGCCAACGCATTGCTAAACTTGGTCATGACATGTTTGTTTATCTTCTTCATTGTCGGGTCCTCATCTGGATCTTCATAATCCTTCACATTCCGGCCTGGGAACAAGAATATCTAGTGAAACTTCTTTAGGAGGGAGCTCCTCATATTTTCTATCTTCGGTAGTTTCTCATCGTTGATGGTGGCGGTTGTCCGTACGATGCAGCCTATTTAATTGCCGTAGCATCGACGCGCTTCCTCGTGCGCCTTTGGCTCAAAATTGCCGTCGTCCACCTCCGTGACCACCAGTATAGTAGTCCTGAGTTTGTTAGGAAGCCGTTTCCTCTTTGCTTTCTGTTCTACACCAGCTCCGCTCCCCGAGGCAGCGCCGGTCTCGATGCCGGTCCGAGTCTCAGCGCCGGTCTCAGTCTCAGCACCGGTCTCAGTCTCAGCGCCGGTCTCGATGCCGGTCTGAGTCTCAGCACCGGTCTTAGTCTCAGCACCGGTCTGCGTGTCGGTCTCAGTCCCCGATGCCACCGGTTGATCGTCGGCAAGGCTAAAAATTCGTCTGTCGCCCAGTAGACATCGTCGCAATCACCAGAACCCTGTCCTTCATCGTTGCTAGCCATGTTTCCTACGATTAAATCTAGTAAATTAATTCTAGACCTAATAAAATGAATAATGACATACAAAAGGCCTATGTTTTGTAGGAACGTTGACTCCTTCCTGGTGCGGCAAATCCTGGGCACTCGATATGTCCTAGTTTGTAGCACAAGTCATGCTGAAATTCACGGAAAATTTAGGCATGACCTTTGCTAAAAAGTGGACAAATCGAGAACCTAAAATTTGCCAGAACGGAAATGAATCAACATTCCGGCAAAACATATATAGGCCACTCAGCTTCATTCAAACAACAAAGCCACTTGGGCACAAACAACATGACCACTTCAATGAAAAGATATAATCAACAATAAAAGTCTAGGAAGGGATCATCTTTAAAATAAAACTTGCCTAAATAACCTAGATAATTAACCTAATTAAACTAGTTAACCTGACTAGTTCTCTGTGAAAGCCCTAACTAAATTTTTGCACTAACCTAGGTAATTAACCTAATTAAACTAGTTAACCTAACTACTTCTTTGTCAAAGCCCTAACTAAATTTTTGCCCTAACCTAGATAATTGACATAATTAAACTAGCTAACCTATGCATGAGAGAGAGAGGAGGGGTGGGGGCTTATAGAGGATGGCTCCGGTGGTAGCGAGGGAGGCAGTGGTGGCGAGGGAGGCAGGGGCGTCTCCGGTGACGGCGAGGGAGGCAGTTGTGGCGAGGGAGGATCCGGTGGCGTCGACGGCGTTTCCGGTGGCGTTGGGGTGGCTCCGGGGGCGTCGATGGTGGCAGGAGATGGCGGCGAAGTGGGGCGACGGCGAATCAGGGAGACGGCGGCGGGGTGGGTCGAGAGATTTGGGGGGAAAGTGGTGGCCGGGGGGCGGGGGCGGTTTTTTGGTTAAGTCAAAACTAGCGGTAGCGTGTTTCGCAGAACGCGCTATAGCTAAGGTAGCTATAGCGCTTTTTCCAAAATGCGCTACTGCTATACATATGTAATGTTCTCTCTTTTTTATTTCCTTTTTGTTTCTATAGCAGGGGTCTTGGAAACGCGCTGCAGCTGCGTTAGCTACAATGCCTCTTACTAACACACGCTACAGCTAAGCCTTTCTCTATTTTTTCGCTTTTTCATTTATTTTGCTTTACATTTTATTTTTTCTTTCTCCTTCTTCTGTTTCTTTCAATTTCATTTACTTTTCTATTTGTTTTTCATTTTATTTTATTTCCATTAGCAGTAGCGCTATTACAGGGAAATGCGCTGCTACTCATGCCCTAGCGGTAGCGCGCTTCCTGCAAGGCCGCTACTGCTATGCGTAGCCCATCGTTCCAGCAACGGGAATATTAGTAGTAGCGCTTTTACGGGCACACGCGCTACTGCTAGGATCGTATCTGCAGCGCGGTTTATTCTGAGCCGCTACTGCTATCTAGCACTAGCGCCCTTTTTTAACCCGCGCTGTTGCTAAATTTCTGTGTATAAGGTTTTCCCTAGTAGTGTATGCATCACACAATCTCAGATTCATCTATTCAACCAACACAAAGGACCTCAAAGAGTGCACCAAAGTTTCTACCGGAGAATCATGACGAAAACGTGTGCCAACCCCTATGCATAGGTTCATGGGCGGAACCCGCAAGTTGATCACCAAAACATACATCAAGTGTATCACGTGATATCCCATTGTCACCACAGATATCCACAGCAAGACATACATCAAGTGTTCTCAAATCTTTAAAGACTCAATCTGATAAGATAACTTCAAAGGGAAAACTCAATTCATTACAAGAGAGTAGAGGGGGAGGAGAAACATACGATCCAACTATAATAGCAAAGCTCGTGATACATCAAGATCGTATCATCTCAAGAACACGAGAGAGACATCAAACACATAGCTACTGGTACATACCCTCAGCCCCGAGGGAGAACTACTCCCTCCTCGTCATGGAGAGTGCCGGGATGATGAAGATGGCCACCGGAGAGGGATTCCCCCTCCGGCAGGGTGCCGGAATGGGTCTAGATTGGTTTTCGGTGGCTACGGAGGCTTCTGGCGGTGGAACTCCCGATCCAATCTCTGTTCTGGAAGTTTTAGGATACGTGGGTATATATGGGTGAAAGGAGTACGTCGGTGGACCGAAGGGGGGGCCACGAGGCAAGGGGGCACGCCCCAGGGGGGTGGGCGCTTCCCTACCCTCGTGAGCTCCTCCTTCATCTTCTGTCGTAGGGTCCAAGTCTATCCGGTAGGTTTCCTTCCAAAAATAACTTCTCCAGTTGATTTCGTTCCATTTCGACTCCGTTTGATATTCCTTTTCTTCGAAACACCGAAATAGGCATAAAACAGCAAATCTAGGCTGGGCTCCGGTTAATAGGTTAGTCCCGAAAATAATATAAAAGTGGAAAATAAAGCCCAATATTGCCCAAAACAGTAGATAATATAGCATGGAGCAATCAAAAATTATAGATACGTTGGAGACGTATCACTTGACGAGGAAGGCCCTCGGCAAGGCGCATGGCGGAGGGAGGGGCGACGCGGCGAGTCAGAGACGAGGTCGACGTGCCCTCGCTCGACGTCCTCATCATCGTTGTCGCTGTCCTCCTCGTCACTCCCGCTTGAGGAGGAGTCTTCATTGTCGGAGGAGCTCTCCACGCAGCACTTCATGCGGGTTCCAAGGTCCCCGAAGACCTTGACAGAGAGCAGGCCGTTCTCCATTAATTTGAAGTAGAGAACGAGCCCCGCCGTCAGGCTGTGAACATGAGCGAAAGTCTTCCATCCACGACGAAGGTACATGACATGAGAGGCAGGAAAGTCGACGTCAACCCGCGTGCCGCCGTTCCCGCAGGCCCTCATATGCAACCTCAAGGTCTGGGGCGGATCGTGCTCCATCTCCCGAGCGAATGGCGCAGGGAGACGGAGGCGACGGCACGGTCGCCAACGCAGCCTGATGAAGAACTCACCAGGCTCGTCCCTGACGTGGCCCTCTATTGGGGGAGGCATCGCTGGCGGAGGCAAGGCCGGTGCGCCGCGCCATCCCCTCTTCCCCGAGCGCCACGCCGGCCTCGATCTCGCTCCTCCCCCTTCCTCTCATGGCCGGCTCTGCCGCCGCGAGCTCTTGGGAATGAGGGACGCGTTGTCGAGCAGACACCCTTGCCGCCACCGTCGAAGAGTCGGCGCCCCCTCTCGCCATGGCAGATGAAAGAGCGGAGCCGAGGTGGAAGGAGAGGGATGATGAAATATTGTGGGGTGGCATCCCCCTCCTCCTTCTTATAAAGGGGCGGGGTCGGGGCTCGGCCGCCCCACTCAGCCAATCCGACCATCAGGGGTGCAGAGAATCGAGGCTGGCCCGCTGCCCCAATCAGCAGCGACCCGTTTCCCTGCCACATCATTCAAGGCCCGCACCCACCGCCTACCATCTTCGGAGCACGGGGGACACGTGGCGAGCAAGTGGAATTGACGGGATGGATGAGGCGACCTATCTCCGCCCCGTGATCATGGGGCGCGGGCGCCTTGAAGACCATGACCCGAGTCCACTCAGTAAAAGAGTCGTGCCTCTGCATTTTCCTCTTTTTATGGGGAAGGCGCGAGCCGCCTCTTTACCATGATGTGATGCATGCATGCGGAAACCGCCCCACGCATGACCCCCACGTCACGCATGAACCTCCACGTCGCGCGTTTAACGCTTGTCGTGGGGAAGCACAGCGGACGAAAAAGTTACTGCAGTAAAAATCTGCCTCGCCTGCCCGCGCATCGTTCTGGGCCTAGCCCAACAACGCATCGCGCTTATGTGTGGCCTAGGCCCAGGGGATCCTGTCGGTGTACAAAAGTAGGGGCTCTCCTTTTTGCACCCCTTTACTTGTGCACGGGCAGTCAGAGCCGCGCCCACGGTTACACTGAGCAGGGCAGAGGAGGGATGTCGGAGCGCAAGACAGCCAGAGCAACGCCAAGACCAAGGACGCAAAGAGAGCAAGAGGGCGAGGTGGACTCCCCCGGCAAGACTCTTGCCGGGGTGGCTTCCACAGCCCCGGCGAGATCCTTGCCTGACGCCAGCAGAGCGCGCCACCCTTGATCCCAAGGGTTCCCAACGCCAGCCACATTGGAACCAAGGCTCGGGAGGCACCTCCGTGATGGCATGCAGATCTTTGTAAGATCATAAATACGCAAGGTCAGATGAGAACCAGAAGACGACAATCCTTAGCAAGATCCTTGCTAAGGAAGTCCACGAGACCCCCGGCAAGATCCTTGCCGAGGACGACCGCGGTGCCGTAGCAAGACCCTTGCCGGGCCCCCAGCAAGGCCCTTGCCAAAGACACCTGCGGGGCCACAACCAAGCGCACGTCTGCCAAGACTCCACCACCGCTCCCATGCAGCTGCTACCTCAACCAGTTGGGCAGGCGTCTGTGTGGCAGCGTGCGGCCTCTACACCGACTCAGCAAGCACCTACATGGTGGCATGTAGATCTTTGTGAAGGCTCCGCCATCACACCAACCCAGCAGCCAGCCAACATGGCGCTACAACGCCTCGTCAGCTTGGACGCGCGTCGGAACCAGGCGAGGCGACGACAGCTGGAATGAGCTTCCTTCCCCCCCCCCCCCGATAAAGCAAGAGGGGCACGTCGGCAGCACATTAAATGCATTTGTCTGACGGTGACAGAAGATAGACTCAGCCGCGATGCACCTTTCCACCTCCTTTGTGCCACTGTGGCGACCCCTTTTGTCTATAAAAGGAGGCCCGAGGCGTACCCGAGGGGGATTCAGATCTTTGGAACTAGAAACACACCGTAGCTAGTTCAAGAACTCAATAACACTCAAATATACATCAAAGCGGGACTAGTGTATCACGCATCTCCCCGGCCCGAACCTGGGTAAACGATCCTTGTGCTGACCGCCAGACCCGCTCTTTGCACAACCCCGCGCCCGCCAACCTTAGAAGGGATCCCAGCGATCCCATAGGTGTCGTTTCCCACCGACAGAAGCGTCCCAGACCGACATTACGCGTATGCTTACGCGAGACTGGTTCTGCCGACGTGCTTTGCACACAGGTGGCTGCTTTGTGTCAGTTTCTCCAACTTTAGTTGAATCGGATTCAATGAACAGGGTTCTTTCTGAAGATCAAAAAGCAATCACTATACCGCGTTGTGGTTTTTGATGCGTAGGTAAGAACGGTTCTTGCTCAGCCCGTAGCAGCCACGTAAAACTTGCAACAACAAAGTAGAGGACGTCTAACTTGTTTTTGCAGGGCATGCTGTGATGTGATATGGTGAAGACATGATGCTAAATTTTATTGTATGAGATGATCATGTTTTGTAACATAGTTATCGGCAACTGGTAGGAGCCATATGGTTGTCGCTTTATTGTGAAATGCAATCGCCATGTAATTGCCTTACTTTATCACTAAGCGGTAGCGATAAACATAGAAGTAATAATTGGCGAGACGACAATGATGCTTCGATGGAGATCAAGGTGTCAAGCTGGTGACGATGGTGATCATGACGATGCTTTGGAGATGCAGATCAAAGGCACACGATGATGATGGCCATATCATACCACTTATATTGATTGCATGTGATGTTTATCCTTTATGCATCTTATTTTGCTTAGTTCGGCGGTAGCATTATAAGATGAACTCTCACTAAATTTCAAGGTATAGGTGTTCTCCTTGAGTATGCACCGTTGCTATAGTTCGTCGTGCCAAGACACCACGTGATGATCGGGTGTGATAAGCCCTACATTCACATACAACAGGTGCAAGCCAGTTTTGCACACGCAGAATACTCGGGTTAAACTTGACGAGCCTAGCATATGCAGATATGGCCTCGGAACACTGAGACCTAAAGGTTGACATGAATCATATAGTAGATATGATCAACATAGTGATGTTCACCATTGAAAACAACTTCAGCTCATGTGATGATCGGACATGGTTTAGTTGATATGGATCACGTGATCACTAAGATGATTAGAGAGATGTCTATCTAAGTGGGACTTCTTAAGTAATTTGATTAATTGAACTTTAATTTATCATGAACTTAGTACCTGATAGTATTTTGCATGCCTATGTTGTTTTAGATAGATGGCCCGTGTTGTTGTTCCGTTGAATTTTAATGCGTTCCTACAGAAAGCTAAGTTCAAAGATGATGGTAGCAACTACACGGGCTGGGTCCGTAACTTGAGGATTATCCTCAATGCTGCGCATAAGAATTACATCCTGGAAGCGCCGCTATGTGACAAACCCGCTGCAGGAGCAACGCTAGATGTTATGAACACCTGGTAGAGCAAAGCTGATGACTACTTGATGGTTCAGTGTGCCATGCTTTACGGATTAGAACCAGGACTTCAACGACGTTTTGAACGTCATCGAGCATATGAGATGTTCCAGTAGTTGAAGTTAATATTTCAAGCAAATGCCTGAATTGAGAGATATGCAGTCTCCAATAAGTTCTACAGCTGCAAGATGGAAGAGAATAGTTCTGTCGGTGAACATATACTCAGAATATCTGGGTACCACAACCACTTGACTCAGCTGGGAGTTAATCTTCCTGATCATAGTGTCATTGACGGAGTTCTTCAATCACTGCCACCAAGCTACAAGAGCTTCGTGATGAACTATAATATGCAAGGGATGGATAAGACGATTCCTGAGCTCTTCGCAATGCTAAAGGTTGCGGAGGTAGAAATTAAGAAGGAGCATCAAGTGTTGATGGTCAAGAAGACCACCAGTTTCAAGAAAAAAGGTAAAGGGAAGAAGGGGAACTTCAAGAAGAACAGCAAGCCAGTTGCTGCTCAAGTGAAGAAACCCAAGTCTGGACCTTAGCCTGAGACTGAGTGCTTCTAGTGCAAAGGGACTGGTCACTGGAAGTGGAACTGTCCCAAGTATTTGGCGGAGAAGAAGGATGGCAAAGTGAAAGGTATATTTGATATACATGTTATTGATGTGTACCTTACTAATGCTCGCAGTAGTGCCTGGGTATTTGATACTGGTTCAGTTGCTAACATTTGCAACTCGAAACAGGGGCTACAGATTAAGCGAAGATTGGTTAAGGACGAGGTGACGATGCGCGTAGGAAATGGTTCCAAAGTCGATGTGATCGCCATCAGCACGCTGCCTCTACATCTACCTTTGGGATTAGTTTTAGACATAAATAATTGCTATTTGGTGCCACCGTTGAGCATGAACATTATATATGGATCTTGTTTAATGCGAGACGGTTATCCATTTAAATTAGAGGATAATGGTTGTTCTATTTATATGAGTAATATCTTTTATGGTCATGCACCCTTGATGAGTGGTCTATTTTTACTAAATCTTGATAGTAGTGATACACATGTTCATAGTATTGAAGCCAAAAGATGCAGACTTGATAATGATACTGCAACTTATTTGTGGCACTGCCGTTTGGGTCATATTGGTGTAAAGCGCGTGAAGAAACTCCATTCTGATGGACTTCTGGAATCACTTGATTATGAATCACTTGGTACTTGCGAACCATGCCTCATGGGCAAGATGACTAAAACTCTGTTCTCCAGAACAATGGAGCGAGCAACAGAGTTATTGGAAATCATACATACTGATGTATGTGGTCCAATGAACATTGAGGCTCGCGGCAGATATCGTTATTTTCTCACCTTCACAGATGATTTGAGCATATATGGGTATATCTACTTAATGAAACATAAGTCTGAAACATTTGAAAAGTTCAAAGATTTCAGAGTGAAGTGGAAAATCATCGTAATAAGAAAATAAAGTTTCTACGATCTGATCGTGGAGGACAATATTTGAGTTACGGGTTTGGTCTTCATTTGAAACAATGCGGAATAGTTTCGCAACTCACGCCACCCAGAACACCACAGCGTAATGGTGTGTCCGAACGTCGTAAACGTACTTTACTAGATATGGTGCGATCTATGATGTCTCTTACTGATTTACCGCTATCGTTTTGGGGTTATGCTTTAGAGACAGCTGCATTCATGTTAAATAGGGCACCATCTAAATCCGTTGAGACGACACCTTATGAACTGTGGTTTGGCAAGAAACCCAAGTTGCCGTTTCTTAAAATTTGGGGCTGCGATGCTTATGTGAAAAAACTTCAACCTGATAAGATCGAACCCAAATCAGAGAAATGTGTCTTCATAGGATACCCAAAGGAGACTGTTGGGTACACCTTCTATCACAGATCCGAAGGCAAGATATTCGTTGCTAAGAATGGATCCTTTCTAGAGAAGGAGTTTCTGTCGAACGAAGTGAGTGGGAGGAAAGTAGAACTTGATGAGGTAATTGTATGTGCTCCCTTATTGGAAAGTAGTTCATCACTGAAATTAGTTCCAGTGATTCCTACACCAGTAAGTGAGGAAGCTAATGATGATGATCTTCAAACTTCTGATCAAGTTACTACCGAACCTCGTAGGTCAACCAGAGTGAGATCCGCACCAGAGTGGTACGGAAATCATGTTTTGAATGTCATGTTACTTGACCATGACGAACCTATGAACTACGAGGAAGCGATGATGAGCCCAGATTCCACAAAATGGCTCGAGGCCATGAAATCTGATATGGGATCCATGTATGAGAACAAAGTGTGGACTTTGGTTGACTTCCCCAATGATCGGCAGGCCATAGAGAATAAATGGATCTTCAAGAAGAAGACTGACGCTGACGGTGATATTACTATCTACAAAGCTCGACTTGTTGCAAAAGGTCTTCGACAAGTTCAAGGAGTTGACTACAATGAGACCTTCTCACACGTAGCGATGCTTAAGTCCGTCCGAATCATGTTAGCAATTGCCGCATTTTATGATTATGAAATTTGGCAAATGGATGTAAAAACTGCATTCCTTAATGGATATCTTAAAGAAGAGTTGCATATGATGCAACCAGAAGGTTTTGTCGATCCAAAAGGTTCTAACAAAGTGTGCAAGCTCCAGCGATCCATTTATGGACTGGTGCAAGCCTCTCGGAGTTGGAATATACGCTTTCATGGTGTGATCAAAGCATATGGTTTTATATAGACTTTCTGAGAAGCCTGTATTTACAAGAAAGTGAGTGGGAGCTCTGTAGCATTTCTGATATTATATGTAGATGACATATTGTTAATCGGAAATGATATTGAATTTATGAATAGCATAAAAGGATACTTGAATAAGAATTTTTCAACGAAAGACCTCGGTGAAGCTGCTTATATATTGGGCATCAAGATCTATAGAGATAGATCAAGACGCTTAATTGGACTTTCACAAGGCACATACCTTGAGAAAGTTTTGAAGAACTTGAAAATGGATCAGGCAAAGAAAGGGTTATTTCCTGTGTTACAAGCTGTGAAGTTGAGTCAGACTCAATGTCTGACCACTTCAGAAGATAGAGAGAAAATGAAAGTCATGCCCTATGCTTCAGCCATAGGTTCTATCATGTATGCAATACTGTGTACCAGACCTGATGTGACCTTGCTATTAGTTTAGCAGGGAGGTACGAAAGTAATCCAGGAGTGGATCACTCGACAACGGTCAAGAACATCCTGAAATACCTGAAAAGGACTAAGGATATGTTTCTCATATATGGAGGTGACAAAGAGATCGTCCTAAACGGCTATGTCGATGCAAGCTTTGACACTGATCCGGATGACTCTAAGTCACAAACTGGATACGTGTTTTTATTAAATGGTGGAGCTGTCAGTGGGTGCAGTTCCAAGCAGAGCGTCGTGGCGGGATCTACGTGTGAAGCGGAGTACATAGCTGCTTCGGAAGCAGCAAATGAAGGAGTCTGGATGAAGGAGTCATATCCGATCTAGGTGTCATACCTAGTGCATCGGGTCCAATGAAAATCTTTTGTGACAATACTGGTGCAATTGCCTTGGCAAAGGAATCCAGATTTCACAAGAGAACCAAGCACATCAAGAGACGCTTTAATTCCATCCGCGATCAAGTCAAGGAGGGAGACATAGAGATTTTCAAGATACATATGGATTAGAATGTTGCAGACCCATTGACTAAACCTCTCTCACGAGCAAAACATGATCAGCACCAAGACTCCATGGGTGTTAGAATCATTACAATGTAATCTAGATTATTGACTCCAGTGCAAGTGGGAGACTGAAGGAAATATGCCCTAGAGGCAATAATAAAGTTGTTATTTATATTTCCTTATATCATGATAAATGTTTGTTACTCATGCTAGAATTGTATTAACCGGATACTTAGTACATGTGTGAATACATAGACAAACAGAGTGTCACTACTATGCCTCAACTTGACTAGCTCGTTGAATCCATGATGGTTATGTTTCCTAACCATAGACATGAGTTGTCATTTGATTAACGGGATCACATCACTAGAGAATGATGTGATTAACTTGACCCATTCCGTTATCTTAGCATTTGACCGTTTAGTATATTGTTATTGCTTTCTTCATGACTTATACATGTTCCTATGACTATGAGATTATGCAACTCCCGAATACCGGAGGAACACTTTGTGTGCTACCAAACGTCACAACGTAACTGGGTGATTATAAAGGTGCTCTACAGGTGTCTCTGATGGTGTTTGTTGAGTTGGCATAGATCAGGATTAGGATTTGCCACTCCGATTATCGGAGAGGTATCTCTAGGCCCTCTCGGTAATGCACATCAATATAAGCCTTGCAAGCAATGTGACTAATGAGTTAGTTGTGGGATGATGCACTATGGAACGAGTAAAGAGACTTGCCAGTAACGAGATTGAACTAGGTATTGAGATACCGATGATGAAATCTCGGGCAAGTAACATGCCGATGACAAAGGGAACAACGTATGTTATTATGCGGTTGGACCGATAAAGATCTTCGTAGAATATGTGGGAGCCAATATGAACATCCAGGTTCCGCTATTGGTTATTGACCAGAGACATGTCTCGGTCATGTCTACATAGTTCTCGAACCCGTAGGGTCCGCACGCTTAACGTTCGGCGACAATCGGTATTATGAGTATATGTGCTCTGATGTACCAAAGGTTGTTCGGAGTCCTGGATGTGATCACGGACATGATGAGGAGTCTCGAAATGGTCCAGACATAAAGGTAGATATATTGGTTGACTATATTTGGACATCCAAAACGTTTCGAGAGAGTTCGGGCATATACGGGAGTACCGGGCGGTTACCAGAACCCTCCGGGGAGTCAATGGGCCTTAATGGGCGATAGTGGAAAGGAGGAGGAGGAGGCCAAGGTGGGGCCGCTCCCTCCCCCCAAACCCAATCCGAATTGGGAAGGGGGCCGGCCCCCCTTTCCTTCTCTCCTTCTCACCCTTCCTTCCCTCTCCTACTCCAACTAGGGAAGGGGGAATCCTACTCCCACCGAGAGTAGGACTCCCCCCTTGGGCGCGCATAGGAGGCCGTCCCTCTCCCCCTCCTCCACTCCTTTATATACGGGGGGAGGGGGCACCCCATAAACACACAAGTTCATCTTTGATCTCTTAGCCATGTGCGGTGCCCCCCTCCACCATAATCCACCTCGGTCATATCGTCATAGTGCTTAGGCGAAGCCCTGCGCCGATAGCTTCATCATCACCGTCATCACGTCGTCGTGCTGACAAAGCTCTCCCTCGACACTCAACTAGATGGAGAGTTCGTGGGATGTCACCGAGCCGAACGTGTGCAGATCGCGGAGGTGCCGTACTTTCGGTACTGGGATCAGTCGGGTCGTGAAGACGTACGACTACATCAACCGCGTTGTCATAACGCTTCCGCTTACGGTCTACGAGGGTATGTGGGCAACACTCTTCCCCTCTCGTTGCTATGCATCACTATGATAGATCTTGCGTGTGCGTAGGAATTTTTTTTGAAATTACTACGTTCCCAACACTGAGGCTTACGTCCTGGACCGACAAGAGACCGGACTGGGGGTCGGTCCCTGAGGTGGTGCTGCTACAGAAACGCGTCAAGAGCATGATAACGAAGGGCATTACCCTTGCTGACGTAATCCAAGCGATGCTGATCCACCGAGCACTTCCCTGCCAGAGGCGGCCCCTCAAGATGTGGGAGTTCAATCCAGAAGGGCCACGGACCCTACAACGATTCTACGGCACAACGCATAAGGGGATCTGGAAGCTGCTTTTTAAGAAGCAGAAATCGCGGCGAAGGTCCTCAGACGACACCGGCCTCGACTGCAACCATCCGGCCTCCAAGGTAAAATCTAAAAACTCCGAACACCAATAGGCTTCATTAATCCAAGGGAGAGGTGCTAAGTAATCCATCCCCAAACAGGTCTGGATTAAGAAGGCGGAGCAGAACCGGTGTCCGGCTCCGCTCCCCGACGACCCAGCCAATCCCCTTCAAATGAGGATGCTGGTCCCGGTGCCATACCAAGCGCCAGCAAAGAAGGATAAGAAGAAGAAGAAAAGAGAGGAGGGCACTTCGGACGTAGTGTCCGGAGACGCTAATGCCCAGTCCTCTCATGAGGGTGATGACGACGGCGAGGAGGAGGAGGAAGAAGAAGATCCTCCCCGCAAGGGCAAAAATAGGGCGGCCTCCGAAGACCTGGAAGCCGAAGCGTCCAAGAGGGACAAAATTACCCTCCGCGATGACTCGAAGTCAGATGCCGAGGTTGTCCCAAAGGACCGGCACCGGACTAAGCCCCAAGCCAACTCGTAAGTGGTCTGGGTTTTTTCGCACTTATTTAATTAATGAACTATGATGGTAACTCGAAGTTCTATCTTTTAGTCCGGCCCGCGATCTTCCCCCACTATCTTCGTCCTCGGGGGATCTGCCATCGGAGATGATGGAGAGCGGGTCGCCTCCATTAACCTCCCCGCCACCTAGGGCAGATGACGCCGAGGTGTCATCTCATAGGCCCTCCCTAAGCCTTGAAGAGATGCGGAGGGTATTTAGCGACGCTAGAGGGTAATACATCGGCTGCCAGAGGGCTGGGGAACGGTCTTCATGAAGACCGGCGATGAGGGCCCCGGTCAATCCGTCCCCAAGCCGCAGACTACTATGGAGACCCACACGGCCCCGGGGTCTAGTGAATGACCTCCTGCGGGCGAAGAGGGAGCGACGACCTCTACTAATCCGGAGGCACCGAATACAATGGCGGGTGTCCTTCAAAGTGCATTCATCCTAGAGGAGCACCGCATCCTGATGGGCATGGTGTCTGAAAAGATTCAGTCCGCCAAGAGAGGGCTGAATGAAGCCTTCTCCAGCCTGCTAGCAGGCTTCGAGGTACGCAATGTAATGTTTTTGATCATTTTTTGTGAACTACATGCCTGTACACATATAGTATCCCCTGAGACTCTGTTCGGTTTTTGAAAGAAAAGCGAGCATAGGATCAATCAATTATCAGGTGGTAACACACTATTTTAGTTGGATTAAAACAGGCTTCGTTGTTAGCGGCGACTGCCCAATCTGCAGAAGTTTCCGAACTCAAGCGGAAAGTGGAGCGAGCCGAGGAGGACCTAGTCCTTGTTACCACATTGTCTTGACCAGGCGCCGGGTAGAAGATACATCTTACTGTATGCCTTTTAGATCCGTGTTTTCTGTGGAAATTCAGGAGCTGCAATGTGCGTGTTTGTATAGATGGTGTTGCCGCAGTGGAAACCCTCAGGCAAGAGCTTGCTCAAGCCAAGGAGCGGGCAAGGGTGAGCAAGGCAGCCGCCGATATGGCGGCTACGGACTTGATGGCCGAACAAGCCGATCGGCGCCGTTTTTAGGAAAGGGTGACCGAGATGGATTAAAAACACAAGGACACCGCCGCCAAGTGCGAGTCCTTGGAAACAGAAAATAAGGCGAAGGGGACCGAACTTTCCAAGGCCCTTCAAGATGCTTCAGAGGCACGGTCTGAATCTCGCGCAGCGCGCGAGGAAATCCGTCAAGCCAGTCAGATAGCAGCTGGTAAGCCTTTTCTTTTAAAGGCTAAATTTGGGGACCGGAAGTATGCCTTGCTTAATCGACTATGGAGTTCTACAGACGCATATGTGGATCTGCCGACGACTGTTTCGGACGCCGCCCGATTCTTCCAGGCCCTGGAGGGGTATGAGTCAGAGAAGCTCTTCTGGTCGCAGTTTGTGGAGCAGGAGCATCCCCTACTGCTAAATGACCAGATGGCTCAATGGGAGGAGCTGCATAACATGTCCAACGTGGCCATGAAGGATGTCATAGTCCGGTTGTGGCCGGCTGAAGCCATTCCGGATAGCTACTTCGGCCTCGTGCGGTGTCTCATCGCTGCGCTGCCCCGGATTAACGCCGTCAAGAGGTGGTCCCATATGGAAAGAGCGGGTATGGCTTTCGCCCGTGTCAAGATGCACTGGGTGAAAACGAATGCCGAAAAGGTAGCAGTTGAGGGTCCTCCCAAAAGCAAGGCCCACCGCACGCTAGAGCGCTATTTTGAGGACTTGCTAAAAGGTGCTCGCCTTATAGAGGGCCAATGCTCTAAGGACGTGGTGTTCGAATAAAAGAGTCCGAACTGTTCGGGGATTTGTGTTATAAACTAATTGTTTTGTAATATATTCAGTCCTTGATGAAAATTTTTTATCCTCTTGTGTGGACGTTTATTATATATGAGATTTCCTAGTCGTCGGCTTCATCCCCCATGTAGATGCTACTAGGGTGTTCGGAATTGCCCATAACTACACTTAACCCAATGTCTTGGTCCTTGAAGGAGGTGTCAGTGCGGCGAACCAGGCAATCAGACTATTCGGTTTTATTGCTCTCACTTAGCTATAGGAGTTTGACAATGGGTCTATTAGGTAGCCCCTGGTATGTACGCAGCTACCCTGATGCGGGTGCGTTACATATGTGTCCGGGAAATGGTCCTTTGTGTAATACGGAAAAAATGCTAAGGATTGTAATGAATCGCCGAGTGGCTGACCAGCTCTCGCCGCATCTTGACAGTCAGTTTTTGGCTTTCTCTACTGAGGTGCTTAACCGAACGAACCAGAAACACAATCGCAGTAGTTCTCCCTCTACTACCCTAGCCGATCAGATGGAATGTAAGGTAGAAAGCACAGGAGCCGGGCAACCGAACTATTGACCAAAGACATGATTCGGAGCCGATGCATATAATGCCGAGCTCGGGATGCCGAATTGTTGCTGTAAAGCTATTCAGACTTTTGTTTGGAAACACATATGTTGCCTTATAGAGCCCTTGGCAATTTTATGCCGAGGTGTGTATGTGAGACCACTTAATAGGCAGAATAATGTCTATAAGTAAAAATGATACCGAATAAGAATTTTGGTTCACTGAGATATGATTGATACGTCAAAACGTAATCTTACAGAAGGTACCATAATCACTAAGGCCATTTTACATGTCGGGGATCTAGGGCTAAGGGAAAAGCTCTATACAGATCCTTGAGCGAAGTTGTGGTCTACAAAATGCTTTGCACCTTCCTGCCACACGTCTGTGCCGCTTTCGCCCAAATAAGAAAGATTCCTTTAAAGGAATGGTCTTCGGCCATGTATACGGTACCGGGCTCGGAAAGAGTCCTCGTGGGTCTGAAGAATGAGTAGGTTTTGATTCACCTATGTTAAAAAGAAAGGATGATTTAATAAAGGGGAAGGCCGTATAAGGCCGAACCTTTTTATAGGCCTGTCCATATATTGCCTCCACCGATGCCCAAGGTATTTTGAGTGCATAATTGTGCACGCGCGGTACAAATTCCACTAATGTACGCGGCGGTCGACGGAGGCTAGGCTGCTAATCCACCCCTGAAGTTGTCGGACTGTTGGCATGTAGGACTGACCGGTCTTGCGTGGAGAAGTCCGGTGGCCTAATAGCCAAGGAGGTGTGCGGCTTGATAGGGCCGCTTTGTACTTCGGCCGCAATGGCCACTGTATGCTCCTCGGTATGGAGGGAGCGCTCCATGTTTCTGTTGATTGTAATGACGCCATGTGGACCGGGCATCTTGAGCTTCAAATAGGCGTAATGTGGTACTACATTGAAGCGGGCAAAAGTGGTTCGTACGAGCAGTGCGTGATAGCCACTGCGGAAGGGGACGATGTTGAAGATCAAGTCTTTGCTTCGGAAGTTGTCCGGCGAGCTGAAGACTACTTCCAACATGATTGAGCCCGTACCGCGGGCCTCTTTGCTAGTTATTACTCCTTTGAAGGTAGTTCTAGTGGGCTTGATTCTTGACAGATCAATGCCCATTTTGCGGACAGTGTCTTGATAAAGTAGATTGAGACTGCTGCCGCCATCCATAAGGACTCGCGTAAGGTGGAATCCGCCGATGATTGGATCAAGGACCAGAGCTGCCGAACTTCTGTGATGGATACTGGTTGGGTGGTCCTTTCGATCGAAGGTGATCGAACAAGTTGACCATGGGTTAAATTTGGGGGCGACTGGCTCTATGGCATAGACGTCCCGTAGTGCACGTTTGCACTCCCTCCTAGGGATATGTGACATATCATATTCACCGTTTTTGCCTCGGGGGGAAGTGCTTCTATCCCCCTGTGTTCGGCTGAAGAGGCTCCTGGCCATCATCGTCGCTTGGCGATCCATTTCCCTTGTGTTCGGCGCTAAGTTTGCCGGCCTGCTTAAAGACCCAACAATTTCTGTTGGTATGACTGGCAGGTTTATCAGGGGTGCCATGAATCTGGTAAGGCCGATCCAGTATTCTGTCTAGACTGGATGGGCCATCTCTGTTTGCCTTGAATGGCTTTTTCCGTTGATCGGGTTTGGGGCCACTGAATCCGGCGTTGACCGCCGTGTCTTGGGCTCCTTCATTATTGTTTTGACGCTTGTGCTTGTCGCGTCGTGGCTTGCCATTGCCATCCCTGGTTTCGGAGGTACCAAGGTCACTGGTGCTATTACTTCTGCGAGCAAGCCAGTTGTCTTCTCCCGCACAAAAATGGGTCGTAAGTGCGGTGAGGGATGCCATGAACTTTGGCTTTTCTTGGCCGAGGTGTCGAGCAAGCCACTCGTCTCGGACGCTATGTTTGAAGGCCGCGAGGACTTCTGCGTCTGGACAATCCACAATCTGGTTCTTTTTTATTAGGAACCTTGTCCAAAGTTGTCGGGCCGATTCCCCGAGTTGCTGGATTATGTGGCTAAGGTCATCAGCATCTGGGGGCCGAACATAGGTACCTTGGAAGTTGTCTCTGAATGCATCCTCCGGGTCCTCCCAGCTACCGATAGAATTTTTTGGTAGACTGTTCAGCCAGTGCCGTGATGGTCCCTTAAGTTTGAGGGGAAGGTATTTGATGGCGTGTAGATCGTCACCGCAAGCCATGTGAATGTGGAGAAGAAAGTCCTCAATCCATACTGCGGGATCTGTTGTGCTGTCGTATGATTCGATATTCATGGGTTTGAACCCTTCTAGGTACTGGTGCTCCATCACGTCATCGGTGAAGCATAGGGGGTGTGCGGCTCCCCTATATCGGGCCGTGTCACAGCGCAGTTTGGATAAAGTCCGTATGCGGTTTTCGGTCAGGGCGTGGTTATGCTTGCCGCACCGGGATTGGAAACCGTCCTCTCGCACTGGGGCATGCCCCCACGATCCATAGATTGATCGGGTCTGACTTGCTCTATTTTGTAGGTCCTGTCATAGGTCATATGTGTATCCCCGAGCTGTTGTTTCTCTGCTTTTACGACAAGGTGGAGCGGGCTGGTGTTCGGCTTGAGTTATCGTTCTGCCCTGGCCACGTGGTGGTCGGTTGGGTCCGTCAGCCACGTTATGTGAGGGAGGTATGGGCTCTAGCGCCTCATCGTCGAATTGGGGTAGCATCTTACACTTCTGGTAACTCTTTGTTGGGCGTTCGAGGCCGTACTCTTTGGCTGCCAGGACATTAGTCCATATGTTGTTTAGCAGATCTTGGTCAGCTTGAAGCTGTTGCTGCTTCTTTTTTAGGCTTCTGGACATTGCTATTAGCCAGCGCTTGAAGCGCTCTTGCTCGAGGGGTTCCTCTGGCATGATAAAATCTTCGTCGCCGAGGCTCACGTCGTCCTCGGAGAGTGGCAGATAGTTGCTGCCCTCCGAGTCTTCGTTCCCTGCTTGCTTGTCGGGATCAATTTGCCCGTCCTCCCGATCTTCCTGTTCGGATGTTGGCTCGATGGGGTCTTCTTGGTCTTCGGCGTTCTCCAGAGTATCATTGTCTCCGGTGTCGGTATTGCTGTTCTTACCGCGACGTGATTTAGAGCGACACCGCTGATGTTGAAGTTTTAGTGGTATCTCAGGAGGTTCGTCCTCAACTAGGTTTTTCTCATCCTTGTTGTTGCCGTCTTTAGATGTATCCACCATGTATGCATCATACGAGGAGGTGGCCGTCCAACGTTCGGTGACCGGCGGGTTTTGGGCTGGTTCCTCTCTGGCATCGTCATCCATACCGTCGATGTCTTCGGAGGCGTAATCAAGCATGTCGGTTAAATCCTCGATAGTGGCTATGAAGTGGGTGGTGGGTGGGAAGTAAAATTCCCTATTTCCAGCCCCTAGTCCGGGCTGGGCATGATTCAGAAGCGGTTCCTCTGTGATGATGAGGGATCGCATTAGGTCCAAAGCATCATTTAAGAACGAGGTCTGAATGGGGACCAAAGTTCCCAGGCCGAACTTGCGTGCGGACTTCAAGGGTTCGTAACTAGTGTCCGGAGCAGAGCTTGGCTTTGTGATGACTGCCGATGGCGCTATTTTCTCCGGATCTCCCGTATTAAGCTCTATAGCTACAGAGAGTCCGGCGGGCTCTAGACTCCCGTCTTCGGACCTAGTGACGCGCTCCAGATCTAAGGCCGGAGCGGTGGTTGAGGCCGCGAACCCTTGGAAGATCAAGTCTCCTCGGATATCAGCGATATAGTTAAGATTTTCAAAACAGATCTGGTGACCAGGGCGTAGCTGTTGATCTGCTCCAGATGGCCAACCAAGTTGGCCTGCAGTGCGAAGCCGCCGAATACAAAGATCTGGCCGGGGAGGAAAATATCCTTCGCGGCAGCGTTGTCATAGATTATTGATGGAGCCATCGAGCCTTTTGACGACGGCACAGTGGAACTCTCAATGAAAGCACCAATGTCGGTGTCAAAACCGACAGATCTCGGGTAGGGGGTCCCGAACTGTGTGTCTAAGGATTGAAGGTAACAGGAGACAGGGGACACGATGTTTACCCAGGTTCGGGCCCTCTTGATGTAGGTAATACCCTACTTCCTGCTTGATTGACTTTGATGAGTATAGAGGTTATAAGAGTTCATCTACCACGAGATCGTAATCGCTAAACCCTAGATGTCTAGCATGTATGATTATATTCGCCTCTACGGACTAAACCCTCTGGTTTATATAGACACCGAAGGGGGCTAGGGTTGTACAGAGTCGGTTTACAGAGAAAGGAATCTTCAGATCCGCACGCCAAGCTTGCTATCCACGCAAAGGAGAGTCCCATCCGGACACGAGGGAAGGCCTTCTATCTTTTATCTTCACGGCCCATCTGTCCGGCCCATGTCACATAGCCCGGACACCCGAGGACCTCATAATCCAGGACTCCCTCACCCATGCATGGCGAAGGCCCGATCGCCAACGGCAATGGAGTCGGCGGAGGTCTTGCGCACGAAGAAGAGGTCCTTGCCGTCCATCCGCGGGCTCACCGCCGGCCGCACCCGCACCACGACCTGCCACACCCGTCATCGTGCAAAAATCTATAAGTGTAAGGCCGACCGACCCATGGAGAAGTAGTGGGATCGTCATGCGCATGAGCGGACGGGCGGATGGTTTCCTTGACGGCGGGCTTGTCTCGACTGGCCGCTGCTGGGTGGGTGCGGCCGCTGGCTGTGGAACGGGGACGGCGGCCACTGCGGCACCGGCGGCGAGCTTGGACATGCCCGACGGTGGCATGGGGGGTTTGCTACCTGTGGAGGGCGGGGCGGCGGCGAGGTTGGGGTGGAGATTCTCCTGGTTGTTGGCGGTGTAGGCGACAGAGAGCGAGGAGAGAGAGCGCGAGCATGAGGTCTGGTGCTTCAGGTTCCGCCGGAGCATCTCCATGGCTGCCGTTGCTGTCGACTGGATCTGCTACCGCAGCGACTGAATCGAAGGGGGGAAGAAGGGGAGGAGGAGAAGATGGGGGATCTTGTTAGTGGGTGGTGTGGGCGTCGACTGAGATGGTGGTAGGAGTGGATCGCGGGGGTGGGTGCGTGGGAGGTGTGAGATTGAAGTGACACACTTAACGGTAGTGCAGGCTATCTTAGCTATGCTACAACTATTACTTAGTAGTAGCGTAGGTTTTATAACCCACGCTATTACTATGGTCCATTCGCGGGGACACGGTTGAGAATATTTACTAGTAGCGTGTTTTTTGGGCCAAGCACTATCGGTAACAGTTACTAGTAGCATGGGTCAATATAGCTCGCTACTAGTAATTAGTAGTAGCGCAGGGTCAATATACCGTGCTACTAGTATGCCACTACCTATAAGCTTTTTCCTAGTAATGCTACTAGCAACCCACAGGTACCAATCTGAGGTTTTGAGACAAATATCGGAAACAAGAGATGAACTGGGGTTTAAGAGGAGATAGTGCTGGTGAATATGTTGATGGAGATTGACCCCCTCTTGATGAGAGGATCGTTGGTGATGCCGATGGCTTCGATTTCCCCTCCAGGAGGGAAGTTTCCCTGGCAGAACAGCTCCACCGGAGCCCTAGATTGCTTCTACCCAGGTTCTTCCTCGAGACGGCGTCGCTTCGTCCCGAAAGCTTCCTTCTGATTTTTTAGGTCAAAATCCTCCATATAGCAGAAAATGGGCACCAGAGACCTGCCAGGGGGCCCACAAGCCCTGGGGGCGCGCCCATGGGGTAGGGCACGCCCCCTAGGCTTGTAGCCACCTAGTGGGTGCCCTCTGGTATATTCTTTGCCCAATATTTTTGATATATTCCAAAATAATTCTCGGTAAGTTTTTGGGACATTTGGAGTTGTGCAAAATAGATCTCTCAGATTTGCTCCTTTCTGGTCCAGAATTCCAGTTGACGGCATTCTCCCTCTTCATGTAATTCTTGTAAAATAAGAGAGAAAGGGCATAATTATTGAACCATAATGTGTAATAACAACCCATAATGCAATAAATATCAATATAAAAGCATGATGCAAAATGGATGTATCAACATACTGGACCAATTACTACAGCTCACGCACGCCAATTGAATTACCAGTTACTTTTGTTTCTTGGTGACAATTCTAATGTTCATGAGAATATGATGCTGCCTAAATTGGATACATTTGTGCTGATTACTAATGAAGGGCCAAGCGTGGACAAGAGGGATGAACACTGGAGCAGGATCAGCCATGGAGATGAAGGCACGCGCGAAGGGATCCAGAATGACATTTCTAGTGCATATTTGAGCACTTTGAAGCCTCTGTCATGACCTACAAGGACATGGATGAAATATACAAGATGCCCCTTCATAACTTTCATCAATAGCTTATTTTAGGTGTTGCGCCGCCTTATTTTTGGGCTAGGCCCATGTAATTTCAAAATACTTAGTATAGGTTGTTTTTAGAGTCCGTATGTGTGGGGAAACAAAGTTAGGGTTGGTTTCGGACGCCTCCTACAAGGGGCCACAAAATTCCCCCGTACTCCATATATACTGCCCATAGGGCGTCGTTTAGACTTTCAGCTTTTGTTTTGATTAAAAGTTCGCCATAGCTGCAACTTCATGTACTTCGTTTGCATTTAACGACCAGACCAAGACGTCACAGAACCCCACTAGATCAATAAAGCTTTCATGTTTTATTAGCAATATCTAGATTGCAATTTCAGTTTCTTGCTTGTTCTTCGTTTGCTTACAGGAAATAGACCCTCGTGGTCAGGTTGATCGTGCTCCGGTGTGGTCAATAACCTCTCAGAGTTGGTTTAGATATTTCTAAGGCGTGACGTCCTCGCACGTTCGTAGTCAGATCCTCAAAGTCTACTCCACCAAAAATTATAGCCACCATCTCATCGAAAGACAAAACACCTTTTCCTCTATCAAGTGGTATCAGATTTCTAGGTTGCTCGGTGAGACTTTCCAATTTTTCATAGTTTAGATCGAGTTTGTTCTTCATACCTACAGTCCACGAAAAAAGCCAAAAAATTAGGGTTAGTTCCTCTTATCCAAACCAATATGAGCCTTTGCATAATCCTTTTAGGGTTTTGCTTTGTTGAATTTGCGGTTGCATCGTCGTGTCTTGTCGTTGGTCTTATCTAGTCCTTTAGAGTTTCAAGTTCTGTCACAGTTTGTCACGACGCCGCCGCACCATCTTCATCGCTGCTGCCATATACCTCCACCGCTGCCATATCCTACCACAGCTGCCATATACCACCACCGCTGTCATATCCTACCACCATATATCCACCACCAATCCGAGTTCTTCTCACATTATGTTTGGTTTCAAAATCCATCTATTTTTTGATCCGTGTTTGCTTGCCTGAGTAGGTTTCGGAACAAAAAAAAAGAGTCTCGAGACCCCCGGGCGGTTTTTAGGCCAAAATTTCAGCACGCAAAAATATATTTTTCCTATCATGTTTTTAGTCCTTTTTGAGTCTTTTGAGACACGTGCCATCATAGTGATTTTTTATCGCACTTTTTGGTCATCGCTGCCCTAATTTCCGAGAAACAATAGTCAATTTTTTTGTGCCTATCCTGTTATTTTGACTTGGAAGAGTTTTGAGACACTAGACATTATAGTGATTTTTGGCAAAAAAAAAAGAGCACAAAAAGAGCACATTTTTTTCCAGAGTGTGCTTTTCCCTTGTTTGCATGTCGCGCCGTGATTTTGTTAGTGTTCTTGGCTTGCGTCTCTAGCACGGTCTAGTGTAGGACTAGCACAATACTATCGTTGAGCGTGTATTCAACTTTGCATCTCTGAATTGACTATTGCTGACATTTTTGCTACCATATCATAAACCTTCCGGGTTCCACATTCATCTACATCGTGCGTTTGACACCACCTGGCAATCACTCTGTCCATGCTTTGGAAGTTTTGATTACGCCGGTTGCCGGTCAACACCTGCTGCTGGGTAAGAACTGGTAAGAATTTGAGATTTGCTTGACAGTTTTATGACACACCACCACCATGTCACGCCCAGTATGCGATCCTATCCGAGAGGAACTCAAAGGTCAGGATAGAGCTGCATATTGAAGACACTTTTGCAAGGTGGATATCATTACATCGTACTATTACATAATAGTTGGGATACATGCAAAGGCATACCAATGCCACAAGAATACATCGAACAACATACATGAGAACAACATCCGACTACGGATGAAACACAAACAGAAACTCAAACGACATCCACCCTGCTAGACCAGGCTACCGACCAGAACATATCCCCTAAACAAAGAAGAAGCAGAAGAAGAACTCCAAAACAAGTAAACATTGATCTCATGTCATGATCATCGCATTACCTATACCTTCAACTGAGGTTGTAGTAATCTGTGAGAGGACTCAGCAATCCCATTAGCATGGGTATCAAGACTAGCAAAGCTTAATGGGTATGGAAAGGATAAGTGGTGAGGTTGCAGCAGCACTAAACATTGTATGGTGGCTAACTTACGAATACATGAGAAAGATGAGAAACTACGCAAATGGACACAAACTAGTAATGATCAAGTGATCCTGAACTACTTATGTTCAGACATAACTGAGGGAGTCCGGGATTACGGGATCCTCGGGCGTTTGGGCTATGCAACATGGGCCAGACTAATGGGTCGTGAAGATACAAGATAGAAGACTTTCCCCCGTGTCCGGATGGGACTCTCCTTTGCGTGGAAGGCAAGCTTGGCGTGCGGATATGAATATTCCTTTCTCTGTAAACCGACTCTGTACAACCCTAGCCCCTCCGGTGTCTATATAAACCGGAGGGTTTAGTATGTAGAGACAATCATAATCATATAGGCTCGATATCTACGGTTTAGCCATCACGATCTCGTGGTAGATCAACTCTTGTAACCCCTATCCTCATCAAAGTCAATCAAACAGGACGTAGGGTATTACCTCCATCAAGAGTGTCCGAACCTGGGTGAACATCGTGTCCCCTGTCTCCTGTTACCATCGATCCTTAGACGCACAGTTCGGGACCCCCTACCCGAGATCTGCCGGTTTTGACACTGACATTGGTGCTTTCATTGAGAGTTCCACTGTAGCGTCAACTGAAGGACCGATGGCTCGCCTTGTCATCAATGATAGTATCACTTCCGAAGGAACCCTAATTCTAGGGCAAACCCTCTGGCTCGGTGAATTCACTGTGGGTGCCCGTCCGACTATTAAGCCAAAGGCAACCCCCCAAGTCGCCAAAAATCTGCTTCGCATCACCCCCGAATATTCCGACAAGATGGACCCGTCAGATGTATCGTCTTTGAACGAACTGCTAGATCGCGTCGCTGCCCTGGGAGTCTCAACTGACTATGATCGGATCGGGCTTAAACCCGATCAAAGAGAAATTAAATCTCCGCTGGTCACCCATCAGGTAGCAGTTGTGGAGGAACAGGCTGACAATAACTCCTCTCCTACTTTGAGAACCAACTATGTTCAGATTTCCGAACCTGGGGAACTGGATACCCACCCTCGAGAGGACACTCCCCGTCCTCCGAACACAAAATCGGGCATTAGGCTTGATAATTCTCCGGACACTACGGATCCTAGGCTGGTAACCTTGGAAATTCTTCAAACTCCGAACTCCACGGTGGGACAAGGTGCAAAATTGAACCCCCCCCACCCACCACAAGCAATATTCTCCAAGCAAGTCCGGCTCTCCGAACATATGCGACCTCATATATGTGCAGCAACAGTCTCAGGAAATAGTCCATCACTTTTGGGCTAGATTCCTCCTTGTTAAAAACAAGATAAAGGACTGCCACGATGATGACACAATTTCAGTATTTCACAACAAGTGTACGGACGAGGGAATCCTTAATCCCCTCAATCGCCGTCGTGTCCTGCACTTCGCAGATTTGGCACGCATAGTACAGAAGTACTGCGCAATGGAAAGCGCATGGAAAACTCAGACAGCCCACTGGGAACTGCAGGCCTTTAAGCCATCTCCTGGATGGGCAAAAAGGGTGCACCCTCACGAGGCACCTAATCATCATCCCGTGGACAAGAAATTTAAGCCCTTTACGGCACACGGAACTGTCTTTGAAGAATGGCTCGACATGCCCTGTCAAATACATACGACGCCGAATACCAAACCAACTCACTGCCTACGGGCATGTTGGATACTCCGGCAGTTGGCCAAGAGTGGTGAGGGTATCCTCACCAATACTACACCAGAAAGTACTCTTCGGAACACGATCCCAAAGTACTCACAGTCTTTGAGACCTTCTCATCAAATAATCGGTGCAAACAGGCGCTTCACGACCTTGCCGAAGTCTGCCATGTAGCAGCAATAAACCCTTGGAATGATACGGCAATTACTTTTAATGTCAATGACGAACCAAGATCCTGCTCACTCCGGGCACCAGCTACTCTGGTCCTCAACCCAATCATGGACGGTTTTCGACTCACTAAAGTGCTAATGGACGATAGCAGCGGACTGAATCTCATCTCCTAGGACACGCTCAATAAAATGCAAATAGACAGGAGTCGCATTGAGTAGAGAAACACATCCTTTAGGGGAATCATTCCCAGCAGGGAAGCAAGATGCACGGGGAAAATTAAGCTGGATGTGGTATTCAGCACACTAGAAAACTATAGGTCTGAAGAGATAATCTTCCAGGTGGCTCCTTTTAACAGCGGATATCATGCCCTGTTAGGGCGAGATGCATTCACACGCTTTCAAGCTATACCTCATTACGGGTATATGAAACTCAAAATGCCCGGGCCCAATGGTGTTGTCACTATCTCTAGTGATCCGGACATAGCACTCCGCGCCGGAAATAAAACCGCATCCCTGGCCCTTGAGGCATTGACTGAACCCCTAGCGGCCGAGGAACTCACCGCACTGCGTTCCACGGTGGATAGGGACGACGTAATTCTTGACAAACGACCCAAATCCACCTCTTTCAAGCTAGCTGACGAGATAGTCAAATTTCAAGTCCGCCCGATGGATCCCAAGAAAACAGCTTCCATTGGGGAGCAGCTGGATCCGATGGTCGACGCCGCATTATGCGCATTCTTGCGTGAGAATTGGGACATCATCGCCTGGCACCCCTCAGATATGCCAGGAATCCCACGCGCCCTAGCCAAACATAGTCTCAATATACTGAAAGGATACAAGACGGTCAAGCAAATGCTCCAGCGATTTTCTAAACCCAAACGACGGGCTATGGGGAAGGAGATGGCCAAACTACTCGAAGTCAGGTTTATCAAAGAGATCAAACATCCGGACTGGCTAGCAAACCTGGTCATGGTACCAAAGAAGGATAAATCCTGGAGCCTGTGTGTCGATTTCAAAGACCTTAACAAGGCCTGCCCCAAGGACCCCTTCCCACTACCTCGCATCGACCAGATTATCGATGCAACCGTGGGGCACGATTCACTGTGTTTCCTCGACGCATACTCCGGATACCATCAAATTAAGATGAAGGAATACGACCGAACCGCAACGGCATTCATCACCCCGTATGGGCCTTTTTGCTTCAACACTATGCCTTTCGGGCTCAAAAACGCCGGCGCCACGTACCAACGCATGATTCAAACGTGCCTGGAAAAACAAATCAGCAAGATCGTGGAGGCATATGTAGATAGCGTAGTCATCAAAACCAAGCATGTTGAATCATTGGTGGATGACTTACGCCTCACATTCGACAACCTCCGGACAAATGACATAAGGCTCAATCCGAAAAAGTGTGTTTTTGGCGTTCCCGCCGGCAAACTACTTGGGTTTATTATCTCCAATAGGGGAATCGAAGCAAACGCAGCCAAAATTCGAGCCTTGTCACAATTGGCAACACCAACCGACCTCAAGTAGGTCCAAAAACTAGCCGGGTGCGTGGCAACCTTGAGCCGCTTTATCTCCGGATTAGGAGAAAAGGCGTTGCCACTGTATCGTCTGCTCCGACGCAGCGACCACTTTGTGTGGACGGATGCTGCAACAGCCGGGCTGGAGGAAGTAAAAACTTTTCTAGCAAGCGACCCCATCCTGGCCACACCGAACATCGATGGACCAATGCTGCTTTACATATCGGTAACTCGCCAGGTGGTGAGTGCGGTGCTCGTCGTCGAAGGAGAAGAGGAAGGACATAAATTCCCACTCCAAAAACCAATATATTACGTATCGACGGTCCTCACAACATGCAAATCCCGATACCCGTGTTATCAGAAGATAGCATATGCGGTCTTTATGGCATCCCGCAAGCTACGGCACTACTTCCAAGAATGCTCAATCACGGTGGCTTCCGAAGTACCACTGAATGATATTATAAACAACCGAGACGCCATTGGCAGGATTGCCAAATGGGCCATTGAGCTCCTACCATTTGAAATAACGTACAAACCACGCCGAGCCATTAAATCTCAGGTGTTGGCTGACTTCATCGCCGAATGGACTGAGGCCAAACTCCCTAAAGAGTATGGCACGTATTCCAACTGGGTGATGCACTTTGATGGCTCTAAAATGTTAGCCGGACTGGGGGCTGGTGTCGTCTTGAAATCCCCCATAGGAGACACAGTTCATTACGTGCTCCAAATACTGTATACATACTCTAACAATGCAGCCGAATACGAGGCCCTATTGCATGGTCTCCGGATGGCTGTCTCCATGGAGCGCGGGGATTCCAACCTCGCAATATCCCAAATAAATGGAGACTTCAACGCAAAAGATCCGAAGATGGCGGCTTACCGCAATGTCGTACTCCAAATATCAGGTCGATTCAAGGGCCTCGAGTTTCATCACGTGGCTCGAGAGAGTAATCAAGTCGCGGACATCCTTGCTCGCATGGGCGCTAAACGCGACCCCGTACCACCTAACACCTTTGTGGAAAGGCTCTTCAAGCCATCCGTGGTGTGGCAGGACGAGAACAGGAGCACCGACCCAGAGCCGATCATACCCCCCGATTCCGAACACAGTCCCAATATCATCGGGGCTCAGGCACTGAAATAACACCATCGGCCCATGAAATTATGGCTGTAATTGCCCCATGGACCGAGCCTTTCCTTGCCTACCTCACTAGGAATGAGCTCCTTGAGGATCAGATGGAGGCCCGTCGCGTCGTTCGACGTTCCAAAGCCTACAAAGTTCATGAAGGAGATATATACAAGAAAAGTACTACCGGGGTCCTTCAACGATGTATCTCCGAAGACGAGGGACGGCAGCTCTTGGCTGAGATACACGCTGGTCTTGGCAGCCATCATGCCGCAGCCCGGGCCCTTGTAAGAAAAGCCTTCCGCACGGGTTTCTTTTGGCCCATAGCCCGGGCAGATGCACAAGACCTTGTGCAGCGCTGCGTTGGATGCCAACTTTTCACTAACCAAAGCCACATGCCACCTATTGCCCTCTGAACAATCCCCATTACTTGGCCCTTTGCGGTCTGGGGGCTCTATATGGTCTGACCTCTTAAAGGGGGAAGCCATAAGAAGAAATACTTGTTGGTAATGGTCGAAAAGTTCACTAAGTGGATAGAAGCTAAACCAGTTTAAACGGCTGAAGTCAGACCGGTGATAGACTTCATATCCGGCGTCGTACACCATTATGGTGTCCCGCACAGTATTATTACTGACAACGGCTCTAACTTTATAGCCGACGAGGTGAAAACTTGGTGCGCCAACTTGGGCATCAAGCTTGATTACGCCTCCATATACCACCCTCAGACAAACGGTCAGGTCGAACGGGCTAACGGCATGATAATGAGCGGCATCCAACCCAGACTGGTGTGATCTCTGCAAGAATCAGACAAACACTGGGTCGAGGAACTCGATTCCGTACTCTGGGGGCTGTGGACCACGCGCAATCGCACGACCGGATAAACCCCCTTTTTCATGGTGTACGGTGCAGAGGCAGTCTTACCTTGCGACATTATTCATGACTCGCCTTGAGTGCGCATGTATGAAGAGAGAGAAGCCGAGCTCAATCAGCAGGATGACCTGGACGGCCTGGAGGAGGAGAGCGATGTCGCGAAGGCCCGTTCCGCATTCTATCAATAGCAGGCTCGGTGATACCAAAGCAGAGAAGTACGGGCAAAGACCTACAATGTTGGTGAACTAGTTTTACGCCTACCAGAAAAGAAAAAGGACAAGCTCAAGCCCAAATGGGAGGGTCCCTTCATTATAGATGAAGTCCTCACTGGAGGAGCCTATCGTGTTCGCAATGCTTTGGACAATCGCTTGGAGCCAAACCCATGGAACGCCTCAAGGCTCCGAAGATTATACGCCTAAGTCCGCACATATACCTTTTTTCCTCATTCTGTCTTTTCTCCTTTTATAGTTTTCCCTTTGTTGCCTCGTTTCTATACGACTTCTAGTTCGTGTTCTGATAAACCGTACACCTGAAGGGTAAGCATCCTGAAATGTAATTACCCCATAATACCCGGGGGCTTCTTTTCACAAGAAGCTTATTCTTGTTATTATTTTTCAAGCATCAAGCTCACCATATATATGTGTCATCTATCCATATATGTCTTTTATTCACCATTCTATGCACCTTTATGACTTAAGTTTTTGCCAAGCTGGGTTGCCTGGCTCCTGTGCTTATGCCCTACGTTCTCGTTTATTCGGCTAGGGCATAAAGAGAGCACCTCTATGATTGTTACAGCCAGGTCATCCGGACATGTACCTCAGACGGGTGAAGCCAAAAGCTAGCATTCTTAAGGGAATAATTAGTCGATGAGTAAAAGACGAACTGCCCTCATGGCACTACAAAACCCTAGCGTATAAATGTGTACTATTATTTTTCAGCATCACAGCTTCTGTATGCATGAAGAACCGCATACCAGCCCAGGGAAAGGAACCTTTAATGGAACTATTCTCTCTGGAAGATGTTTCTTACAATAAAATGTAATATAACATAACTCCCCAAATACAACTTGTTTGTTCAAGCAATGATGACCGGACTGCCTAATTTCCGAACATACTTTGGTGTTTACCTATGGTGTAGTATTCGGAAACACTCCTAACCTAGGGTTTTCGGAGGTCGAAGCAGAAACTCTGCCATGACAATCGTTTTACAAATTCGGCTGGAGACAAGTTTGTTGACAAAAGTACATTGCTACTTCGACTCAAAAACTTCTTCTTCCTCTAGACCCTCTAACAGGCTGTCTAGTTTACAATCTTGTTGGGAGAACTTGGCGGCCACCTTCACTTGGTCATACATGAGGCTGACCTTAATTTCCTGTCTGTCGGATCCTCGAGGTCCGACCCGGGCCATATGATTGGGATCAAGTCTGGTGTACCGTGTTTTTTCCATGGCCTAGGCTTCCCGAGCACCTTCTAGGAATGCAAATATCTTCCATAGCCCAAAACAGCGCCGAGCTCCCTTGAATAAATTCACAAGGTCCTCCATACTTCCTGGAGGAGAATCGGCTGGCCATAAAACCTTAGCAATGCTTCTCATTGCCTTCCGTGCTCTCTCATGCACCTTGGACAGCTCTTGTAGCAGGTCGCCTTGAAATCCGGACACCTCTTCTTCGGACCGCCCAGTCAACACACCTACAGGCATAAACTTGTTAGGATTCGCATTAGCAAACTATAAGGACAATAAGTTGAAAGGCATAATGAATATACCGTCTCTCACTTTTTGTTCTCCTTCAAGGCGTCCGCTAGTTGGGCTCGCACATCTTTTAGCTCTTCGCCGAGCTGGGTGTTGGCGTCCTGTAGCTTGTTCTTCTCATCCCTGGTCTGTGTCATTACACGATGACCAGTGGCCTCTTGCCTTTCGGCATGTTCTTTGTCCGCCCGCGCGGCCTTCAGTTTCTCTTCCAGTTGTGCCACCGATCCTGTCATTATAAAATGCAATAGTGTTCATTTGCATAAACATGACGGGCACATGATTATTTTTCTGAACAAAAGGAAACATTATCAGTCGGTGCCTCCTTGGACTTCTCCAGTTCGGCAGTATTAGCAGTCGGCTGGGTCTAACACTGCTCCATCTCCCGAGATAGCATGTTGTTCTTTTCCGTAAGTATCTGACTATACATTGATCCTTAAAATCAGTTGCTTCAACTATTTTTAAGTCTCGGGGGCTACTTGTATATGGCTATTAAATCTACACAAAATGATCTTACCCACATATCATTTGAAAGTTGGCGAGTTGTAACACCCACGATGCGGCTATATCTCCCACGTGTCGGAGCACGACTTAGAGGCATAACCGCATAGTAGGCATGTCGCAAGAGGGGTAATCTTTACACATCCCATGTACTGAATAAGGAAGGGATAAAGAGTTGGCTTACAATCGCCACTTCACACAATACATAAATATAGCATTACATCATCCAGAATACAATCAAGGTCCGACTACGGAACCAAACATAAATAAAGACAACCCCAAATGCTAGATCCCCGATCGCCCCAACTAGGCTCCTCTACTGATCGGCCGGAAAAGACACATAGTAATGTCCCGAATCCTCGTCGAACTCCCACTTGAGTTCGGTCGCGTCCCCTGCACTGGCATCATCGGTACCTGCATCTGTTTTTGGAAGTAATCTGTGAGTCACGGGGACTCAGCAATCTCACACCCTCGTGATCAAGACTATTTAAGCTTATGGGTAGGAAAAGGTAGTGAGGTGGAGCTCCAGCAAGCACTAGCATATATGTGGCTAACTTATGCAAATGAGAGCGAGAAGAGAAGCAAAGCACTGTCGAGAAGCTATAAAGATCAAGAAGTGACCCTGAAACTACTTACGTTCAAGCATAACACGAGACTGTGTTCTCTTCCCGGACTCCGCCGAAAAGAGACCATCACGGCTACACACGCGGTTGATTCATTTTAATTAGATTAAGTGTCAAGTTTTCTACAACCGGACATTAACAAATTCTCATCTGCCCATAACCGCGGGCATGGCTTTCGAAAGTTCAAACCCTGCAAGGGTGTACCAACTTAGCCCATCACAAGCTCTCACGGTCAACGAAGGATATTCCTTCTCCCAGGACGACCCGATCAGACTCAGAATCCTGGTTACAAGACATTTCGACAATGGTAAAACAAGACCAGCAAAGCCACCCGATGTGCTGACAAATCCTGATAGGAGTTGCACGTATCTCGTTCTCAGGGCACACCGGATGGGCAAGACGTCGGGTTGGCATAAACCCTGGTTGCCCAGGGGGCGCCGGACATCGCCCAGTTTGGACCAACACTCAGAGGAGCACTGGCCCAGGGGTTTAAAATAAATATGACCCTTGAGTCCACGAAACCCAATGGAAAAAAGGCTTAGGTGGGAAATGGTAAAACCAAGGTTGGGCCTTGCTGGAGGAATTTTATTCAAGGCGAACTATCAAGGGGTTCCCATAACACCCAACCGCGTAAGGAACGCAAAATCAAGGAACATAACACCGGTATGACGGAAACTAGGGCGGCAAGAGTGGAACAAAACACCAGGCATAAGGCCGAGCCTTCCACCCTTTACCAAGTATATAGATGCATTGAAGTAAGCAAGATATAATAATGATATCCCTACAATATCCATGTTCCAACAAGGAACAAACTTCATCTTCACCTGCAACTAGCAACGCTATAAGAGGAGCTGAGCAAAGCGGTAACATAGCCAAACAACGGTTTGCTAGGAAAGGTGGGTTAGAGGCTTGACATGGCAATATGGGAGGCATGATAAAGCATGTGGTAGGTATCGCGGCATAGCAATAGAGCAAACAACTAGCAAGCAAAGATAGAAGTGATTTCGAGGGTATGGTTATCTTGCCTGCAAAGTTCTCCGAGTTGGCGAAAGCTTGATCCTCGTAAGCGTACTCAACGGGTTCCTCGATCACGTACTCGTCTCCCGGCTCTACCCAAAGCAAGAACACAAGCAAAGGAACCAACAATCAACCACGGTGCAATGCGCAAGCAACATGATGCAAAACATGGCATGATATGCGGGATGTGATATGCAATGCATATGCGTGCTTCGGAAAGGAAAGATTGAACCAGGCATCAACTTGGCAAACCAAGTGTGCCGCTGGAAATATGAAATGATTTAGGTCGAATTCGATATAAAGATCACCGGAATCGGATGCACGGTTTGCAAAAGGCAAGCAAAACAATAATGGCACAATTCTGTGATTAACAGCATGATGCCATCTAGAATGCAACAAGAAACTAAGCTACAGCACTCCAAAATAGAAACAAAGCATATGGCAGTGATCTACTCAAGATGCTTGACAAAAGATGAACACTAAACTACGGCTAAATCACACAAGAGCAAGTTCAAACAAGGATGGCAAAAGTGCAAAAGATATCAGCTTCACAGACTTAGTGAAAATACTAACATGCCAGGAATTTACATCAGGAAGCAATGTTTAGAGCAAGCAAACAACATGCTACAGGAACAGATCAAAGCAAACAAAGGCATGGCATGAATCTACTCAAAGCATAGAACAAAAGTCCCTTACTGACCATAAGCCAAAAAGTATCATAAGATATGATGGCACCCATGTAAACATAGCAAGTTTCGTTAACAGATTCAGACTTAGCAGAAAACAGAGCATGGCATCAACAGAATTATGAAGGCCTCTTTGCGAGCTCGGTTCACTCACCACAAGGCATTGCATGACAAACTAAGCATATTACCGGCAAGAAGACATGATCATAAGGCTAACCATGGCAAGAACAAGTTTATAGCATGCTTGGATCAACTACAACATCCATGGCAAAATTGATTAACACGTAAACAATCTGCCAGGAACATTTTATAGCAAAAGTAGAGCAAGATTAAGTCATGATAGGGCACTCCATAATTGTAAATAGGGCATGGATGGATAGAGCATAACCATATGTCAAAATCATCCTTACTGAAGATACTCAAAACAAGCATGGATCACTCTGTAGCATCATGGATACATGGCATAAAAAAAACAGCAGGGAAATGACTAAGTGAAATTCTAAGTCCCTGAAATCAGCAATATCATGAGAGCTACTTTGCATGCATGTGCTAGTCACCACAAAGATCACAAAAATACATGGCATACACCCATGTAAAGATGGCATGGCATAGCCCAAAACACATGTAGAGCTCATGCCCATATGCAGCACACAACAAATGTAGCAAACATAACAAATGCTCATACTCTGCTAAGAATCAGCACCTAACAATTTATAGCACTCTAGCATCAGTGATTTGGGCATCATGATGGACTCAAACAAGCATGTCACAATGGAACAAAATTAAGAGCACATCAAGATTAACATTTTGATATATCATGCATGCAAAACGGATCTACGGATGAGGAGTTATGGCATCATGAACAGGGCTTCAGAATGCAAAAATAAAATGACTTAGAGGAATTTTCGGGTCAACCTCTGGAACAGATCTAGGGTTCCGGGGCACAAGGAACGAGGTTCACGAGAGAAGGCTCGCCGGAGAAGATGCTGCGATGGCCGAGGAAGCGGGGGACGGCCGGAGGAGGCGGGTCCGGACCCGATCTCGCCGGATCCGGCCGGATCTTGACGTGGGGCGCCATGGGGAGGCGGCGCAGGCGACGGGCGGCGAGCGAGGCGGCAGCCGGTGGCGAGCGAGGCTGTGGTCGGGCGGAGGAAGCGCGGGACAGGCGGCAACCTCGGGCACGGTCGCCCGCGGGCGGCGGCGGCGGGGAGACGGGCCGCAGGGGCCGGCCTCGGGCCCGGGTGGGCCGGCGGCGCGGAGGGCGGCAAGCGCTGACGTGTCGCTATGTGGTTGGACGGGCACGGCGGCGGATGCGTCTGGATGGATCCGGACGTGTCCGGCGGTGCGAGGAGAGGGGGAGCTAGGGTTTCGCCCGAATTTTGGAGGGGTGCACATATTTATACCTAGAAGGAGGTGGGAGTGTCCAAATGGAGAGCGGTTTTCGGCCACGCGATCGTGATCGAACGGCCGAGAGGATGGAGGGGGTTTGGATGTGTTATTGGACCACTTTGGAGGGGTGTTGGGCTGCAACACACACGAGGCCTTTACGGTTCCTCGCTTAACCGTTGGAGTATCAAACGGACTCCAGATGGCACGAAACTTGACAGGCGGTCTACCGGTGGTGTACCAAGGCCGCTTGGCAAATCTCTGTCCATTTCGATAAATTTTAACACCCGTTCACGAAAAGAGGCAAAAGGGGGGCGCCGGAGGGCGTAGGAGTGCTGGATAGCAAAACGAACAACGGGGAAAATGCTCGGATGCATGAGACGAACACGTATGCAAATGCGATGCACATGATGACATGATATGAAATGCACGACATGCACAAAATGCAAAACAAAGACAAAACCCAACCACAAGGGAATCTCATAACTTAGAGTAGGAAATGGCAAGAGTCGGAGTACAAATATGGTAAGTTACATCTGGGGTGTTACACGAGTGGCACTGGGAAGCCCATCTCGAGCAGCCCGGATATATGCATCCGCCGAACTGAAGGCATTGAATGCCTCTTCAATAAAATTAGGATCGCTCATAGCTGCCCTCCGGCGCCGATGGTTCATGGCACTCTCCACCTCGGAATTGGTAACGGATACATTATCTGAATCATCGGAGAGAGGACAATCCGGCATGGCACCCATATCGACTCTCGCCCTAGAGGCAGGGCCCGGATTCGGATTGATCGAAGTATGTCCGGAGAGGTCTCTTTCGGTGTCAAAACCAGCGAATCTCGGGTAGGGGATCCCAAACTGTGCCTCTAGGATCAATGGTAACAGGAGACAGGGGACACAATGTTTACCCAGGTTCGGGCCCTCTCTATGGAGGTAATACCCTACGTCCTGCTTGATTGATATTGATGAATATGGGTGTTACAAGAGTTGATCTGCCACAAGATCGTGATGGCTAAACCCTAAAAGCCTAGCCTATATGACTATGGTAAAGAATGTGTCCTTTCCGGACTATCCCCTCCGGTTTATATAGACACCAAGGGGATCTAGGGTTTACATAGAGTCGGTTACTTAAGAAGGAATCTTCATAGTCGGTCGCCAAGCTTGCCTTCCACGCCAAGGAGAGTCCAATCCGGACTCAGGTATAGTCTCCGGCCTTCATGTCTTCACAACCCATCAGTCCGGCCCACTAGATAACAGGTCAGACGCCCGAGGACCCCTTAGTCCAGGACTCCCTCAGTAGCCCCCGAACCAGTCTTCAATAGCGAGGTGTTCGGCACACAAATTTTCTTCAGCATTGCAAGGCGGGTTCCTCCTTTATTTGTCTCCAAGTAATGTATTCGGCCATCTGGTCCATGTCACTCCCCTCGGCTTTTGCGTGTTAAATAACTTCACCTCCCACACGTCAAGCGAAGGCGGAAGGTCAGGGTAATTTTGCAAATAACACCCCGCCTATGCAAGGGGGAGCGCCTATTAAAGAGATCGGATCCTAGATCCATTCAGCACCATATAGAGGAAATCCCTAGAAACTGCTTGGGAGAAACCATTCCAGCATGGCTAGCGTCCCCAGCTCCTCCACCCATTCCGGCCCAGAGAAAGGCCAGTGGGAGAGGTGTTCGATGTCCCACAGTCAATTGACGGAGCTGCAGACGCAGGGATTTCTTCCCCCTGCAGATCTAGTTCCCGTTCGAGCGGGGCTAGATTCCTTCAACGGAGAGATTCAGGCAGAGGACTTCCCCAATCCAACCGGGGGAGAACGAGTATGTTTCGTCCCCTACCTGCTGAGGGGCATTGGATTTCCCATTCATCCGTTCCTCCGAGGGCTTCTAGAATACTATGGCCTCCAGTTGCACAACTTCACCCCTGCCTCCGTTCTGCACATCGCGGGTTACGTCGCTTTATGTGAATTATTCCTAAGTATCGAGGCTCACTTCGAGATATGGAGAAAGTTCTTCTACCTTGTCCCGCGTAATCACGAGGGGTCCATATTTGAAGTGGGCGGAGCCGAAGTATGGCGCATTGCTGATACCGGATATCTGTCCGGTACACCAGGGAAGGCATCCGAAGAATGGCCTTTCGAATGGTTCTATACTGAAGACGTCGCGCTTCCCAACCCAGTTCGAAAGGGTCTTCCTAAATTTGCAAGCGTTTCGAATGGCCTTCCCATTGGCGTCCTTAGAGTCTGGAAGAGGAGGACAGTGCAGAAGTTCGCCATCTTATGAGCAAGATAAAGATGTTCGCCCAGTCCGGACATACAATAATCGAGGTAATGGCGATCTCCATAGTGCGTGGGGTTCAGCCGCTACAATACAGAGGGCTGCCCATGTGGCACTACAATGGAGAGGATCACGCTTCCCGTTATGGCCGGAAGGGTCCGGATACTCCCGCTGCTCTGGCCAATATATTGGTCGAGCTTTTTAAAGGGGAAGAAGAGGAGTTTCTTCGCATTAAGCACAGAGATGGATATTCTATGTATAATCCTCCCAATTGGGTAAGCTTTGATCCTTCGATTCTACTCATTCCCCTTCTGGATTACTTTTGATAAATTTCAAGTCTGTTTGTTATGGCAGCACTGGTGGAAGGTCACCGAAGGACTTCATAGTCCTGCCCCACAGCCGGAAACCCACAACTAGGAACTGGATCCTGGGTTTGAAGAGGATCCGGATATATTCGTGGTGCTCACAGGGGGAGTGTTCTTCCAGACAAGCTATGACGGCACAGAAGTGGCCATCACTGCAGACTACCCTGGCCTTCTTCCTGCTTCTCATGTAAATAATTAAGAAACACCCTCTCTGAAAGAGTGCTCTTATTCCGTCTCACCCATCGCACTATATCGTGCTTCACAGGGGAGACGTTCGGCGATTTCGAAGAGATCGGCTCGGGCGCCGGACAATCCTTCCAGGAGGAAAGCAAATGGTGCTACGACCATGCCTTCATCAAAGAGGTATGAATTCGCCAACCTGCCCCTGAGCAGTCACGTGAAACCGTGACCTTCCCGTTTTCCATTTGCCAGGAGGAAGACGCGCCGGACTATATCCGGGGGTCCGAGCGGCCGTACTTCCCACAGCCAGGATTCAAATCCTGCCGTGAAGACGGGGGCTGATGCAGGGGTGACGCCGGACTGTCCTCCAGCCGAGGACTCGGACGATGTATCTTTCACCAACTCGGAAGTGGAGAGTGCTATGAATCATTGGCATCGCCGGGCCATTTTACAAGATCCTGGCTTTCAGAAGGGTCGCTTAACGCCTTCAACGCAGCCGACGCATACATCCGGGCTGCTCGAGATGGGATTAGCAGGGCTGCAAAGCAACATTTGAAAGATGTGCAGGTAAATTCGCTTTGTTTGACTATGATAACCATATGCCAGTAGCCCCCTAGACTTAAAGGAGTTCAAACAACTGATTTAAGGATCAATGTGCAACCAGGTGCTTACGGAGAAGAATACCAGCTGGCTCAGGAACTAGAAAAGTGTCAGCGCCAGCTACTTGCTGCTAATGCCGAGCTGGAGAAATACAAGGCATCTCCAGGTAATGTTTTCCTCCATAGAAAATTCATAAGGCTACACTGATAGTGTGAATCTTGGTTCTAATCTTTGTGTTGGGTCATTTAGACCAAGTTCGAGAGCAGCTTGACGCTGCTCGAGGCGAAGAACACGGAGCCAAAAAGCTACTAGCAGCGGGCGAGCGTGTATTGACAAAGGTTGTTGAAGAGAAAAAGAAACTCCGGGATTAGAACATCAACCTACGCGAAGAACTGAAAGATGTTCGAGCGCAACTAGCTGACTCTGTGAAGGAGAACGAGAAGCTCCGAGGCAGCATATTCGGTATGTGGCCGCTTTTGTCTTATAACAGTTTGGAGGTAGCGGTAGCTGATATAACTGTAATTGTAGGTGTGTTGACGAACCGCCCCAAAGAGGAAGTGTCCGGATCATCAAATGATCTTCTGCAGGAGCTGTCGCAGTTGCATGAGCAAGCTTGGCAGGCTATGTAAAGTGTAGCCAAGGCTTTATGGCCATCCGACTCCCCTCCAGGATGCATGGAAAATCTGGTAGAGTTGTTCAAGGGAGCGCGGCGGCGTATCCGGCTATGGAAGATATTTGCCTGCCGAGAGGGTGTGCGAGAGGCCTGGGCCATGGTGAAGACGTGCTATACCAAGCTGGATCCTAATCACATGGCTCGTGTCGGGCCGGTAGGGCCGAATGGGGAAGAATTCATGTTAGTATAGTATATGGCCAAGTAGAGGTGGCCGCCAAATATTCCCAACAGGACTGTAAGTTAGACTGCCTGTTGGAAGGTGTAGAGGAAGAGGTGTTCGAGTTCAAATGACTGTGTACTTTCCTCATCTAGCTGAATTGTATATCATTTGTCATGGAAGACCTTTTCGCTTCAACCTCCGGACTCTATGGTGCGGAGTGTTTCCGAATACCGTCGCGGCCGAATAGGCCGGGGTATGCCTGGAAAACTAGGCGTAGGGGTCATAGTTGCTTGAACAGACAAGTTGTATCCGGCTAGCTATGTTATATTACATTAAGGTCGTAAGAAAAATCTTCCAGAGAGAATAGTTCCGTTCAGGGTTCCTTTCCCTGGGTGTGCATGCATTTAATGTACATGTCCGAATTGTTATGCGAGCACCACAGCTTGCATAACTTCTGGGGGTGCACAATGGAGTGACTTTAGAAAACATCTTTAATTCACCGACCGAATATTCCCTTAAGAACGCTAGCTTTTGGCTTCACCCAGTCTGAGGTACACATCCGGATGACCCGGCAGTAACAATCGCAGAGGTGCTCCCTTTATGCCCTAGCCGAACTAACGGGAACGTAGGGCATTAACACAGGAGCCAGGCAACCCAGCTTGGCCAATACTTAAGTCATATCGATGCATATAGTGGTGAAGAAAAGGTACATATGGAAAAACTCATATGTGAGGAGCTTAATGCTCAAGAAATGACAAGAACTTCTGTCCGAGAAGCCCCCAGGTACAAGTAACATACATGTTTAAATATGTATGTGTCGATGTTGGGCGGCCTGGCCATACCAAAGCTTTAAAGCAAGAAATAAGAAAATAATCGACAAAGAGAGAGAAAAATAATGGAAGCTACAGGGGAGGAGGAGACGAACACGAGGTTTGGCTCTAGGCATGGAATCTTCGGAGTCTGGTTGCGTTCCATGGGTTCGGCTCGAGGCAATTGTCTGATGCATCGCGAAGATGGTATGCCCCTCCGGTGAGGACTTCGTCAATTATGAAGGGACCCTCCCATTTGGGCTTGAGTTTGTCCTTTTTATTCTCCGGTAGGCGTAGAACGATTTCGCCAATGTTGTAAGTCTTGGCCCGTACTTCTCTGCTTTGATATCTTCGAGCCTGCTGTTGGTAAAATGCTGAACGGGCTTTTGCGACATTGCGTTCCTCCTCCAGGGAATCTAGGCCATCCTGCCGATCAAGCTCGGCTTCTCTCTCTTCGTACATACGCACTCGAAGTGAGTCGTGAATAATATCGCAGGCAATACGGCCTCTGCGCCATACACCATGAAGAAAGGTGTGTATCCGGTAGTGCGGTTGGGCGTGGTCCGCAGCCCCCAGAGTACGGAGTCGAGCTCCTCAACCCAGTGCTTGTCTGATTCTTTCAAGGACCACACTAGTCTGGGCTTGATGCCGCTCATAATGAGACCGTTGGCCCGTTCAACTTGACCGTTGGTTTGTGGGTGGTAGACGGAGGCATAATCGAGTTTAATACCCAGATTAGTACACCAAGTTTTTACCTCGTCCGCTATGAAATTGGAGCTGTCGTCAGTGATGATGCTGTGTGAGACACCATAACGGTGCACAACACCATATATGAAGTCTATCACCGAGGCGGATTCGTCCATTTTTCTCGGCTTAGCCTCTATCCACTTAGTGAATTTGTCCACCATAACCAGTAGATATTTTTTCTTATGGCTTCCCCCTTTAAGGGGTCCGACCATATCGAGTCCCTAGACCACAGAAGGCCAAGTAATGGGGATTGTTTGTAGGGCGGTGGGGGCATGTGGCTTTGATTGGCAAAGAGTTGGCATCCGATGCAACGTTGGACAAGGTCATGTGCATCTGCTCGGGCCGTGTGATAGCCTGGCTTACTAGGGATGATAGACTACTCATATCAATAAGGAATTCCTTCTTTTCCGGGAGCCCATTCGGAAAGAACTCCAAAGTTAAGCGTGCTCGGCTTGGAGTAGTTTCAGGATGAGTGACCGACCAGGAAGTTGCTCCCGGGTGCACATGAGTGAGGACAAAGTGCGCAGAAAAGACTAGTATTGATCTGTGGGGCCAGTCTAGATACCGCCAGGAGTAACGACCACCGGTGGGTGTGTCCGGGGCGTTACAAGTTGGTATCAAAGCCGACTCTCGCGGTTACACGGATGTTTGCGGACAGGTGCGTGGTCATGTTGTTCATGACGTTTGTGACCCGTCGTGGCACACGGCATGACACATGTACCGGACTAGATGCACAGACGTATATGCCAAGAGGGAACATTCCTGTGGCCCGACGAGGACGTCGGTTCCTTTGAGTGGGGGTGTATGTGATAGCCTGGCTTACTAGGGATGATAGGCTACTCATATCAATAAGGAATTCCTTCTTTTCCGGGAGCCCATTCAGAAAGAACTCCAAAGTTAAGTGTGCTCAGCTTGGAGTAGTTTCAGTATGGGTGACAGACCGGGAAGTTGCTCCCGGGTGCGCATGAGTGAGGACAAAGTGCAGAGAAAAGACTAGTATTGATCTGTGGGGCCAGTCTAGATCCTGCCAGGAGTAACGACCATCGGTGGGTGTGTTCGGGGCGTTACAGGCCGTAGGCCAATAAAATCATGTACGGAAGGCCTTGCTAACAAGGGCCCGAGCTGCGGCATGGTGACCGCCGAGTCCGGCATGGATTTCAGCCAAGAGCTGCGGCCCCTCTTCCTCGGATATACATCGTTGTAGGACTCCAGTGGCGCTTTTCTTATAGAGCTCTCCATCATGAACCTTGTAGGCTTTTGAACGCCAGACAATGCAGCGGGCCTCATTCTAGTCCTCGGGAAGCTCTTTCCTGTTGAGGTAGGCTAGGAAGGGTTCGATCCATGGGGCAATGACTGCCATGATGAGATGCGTCGATGGTGTTATTTCGATGGCTGAGCCCCCGACGACATCGGTGCTTCTGGGATCTTGGATTATGTTTGATTCCAGACTTGTATTGCCGTTTTCCCCTGCCATACCACGGATGGCTTAAAGAGCCTTTCCAGGAAAATATTAGGTGGGACGGGTTCGCGCTTAGCGCCGATACGAGCAAGAACGTTCACCGCTTGATTACTTTCTCGGGCCACATGATGGAACTCGAGTCCTTCAAACCGGTCCGACATTTTGATGAATGCATTACAATATGCTGCAATCTTTGGATCTTTAGCGTTGAAATCTCTGTTTATTTGAGATATTGCGAGGTTCGAGTCCCCGCGTACCTCTAGGCGTTGTATGCCCATGGAGACAGCCATACGGAGACCATGTAATAAGGCCTCATATTCGGCTGCAATATTGGAGTCTGTGTATAGTATTTGGAGAACGTACTGGACGATGTCTCCCGTAGGGGACGTTAAGATGACCCCCGCTCCTAATCCTGCCAGCATTTTGGAGATGTTGAAGTACATGACCCAATTGGAGTATGTGTCGTACTCCTTAGGGAGTTCAGCCTCTGTCCATTCGGCGACGAAGTCGGCTAGTACTTGGGACTTGATGACTCGACGTGGTTTATATGTAATATCGAATGGCAGGAGTTCGATGGCCCATTTGGCAATCCGGCCAATAGCATCGCGGTTGTTTATGATGTCATTGAGGGGTACTTTGGAGGCCATCATGATCGAACACTCCTGGAAGTTGTGACGGAGCTTTCGCAATGCCATGAAGACCGCATATGCTATTTTTTGATAATGAGGGTACCGGGATTTGTATGGTGTAAGGACAGTGGATACGTAGTATACTGGCTTATGAAGCGGGAATTTATGTCCATCCTGTTCTCGTTCGACGACGAGTACGGCGCTCACTACCTGGTGTGTTGCCGATATGTATAATAACATTGGTTCGCCTGCGTTTGGTGCGGCCAGTATTGGATTGCTCGCAAGAAGGGTTTTTATTTCCTCCAATCCGGCTGTTGCCGCGTCCGTCCACTCGAAGTGGTTGGTTCGCCGTAGAAGGCGATAGAGTGGTAGTGCCTTTTATTCCAGTCTGGAGATAAAACAGCTTAGAGCTGCTACGCAGCCCGCAAGCTTTTGAACTTGCTTAAGATCTATTGCCCTGGCCAGTTGTGATAGAGCTCGGATTTTGGCTGGGTTTGCTTCGATTCCACTATTGGAGACAATGAAGCCCAGTAGTTTTCCAGCGGGGACGCCGAAGACACACTTTTCCGGGTTGAGTTTAATGTCATATGCCCGGAGGTTGTCGAATGTAAGACGTAAGTCATCTATTAGTGTCTTGACGTGCCTGGTTTTGACGACGACGTCATGAACGTAAGCTTCTACTGTTTTGCCGATCTGTTTCTCCAGGCATGTTTGAATCATGCGTTGGTACATGGCGCCTCCGTTCTTGAGCCCAAAGGGCATGGTGTTGAAGTAGAATGGCCCGTATGGGGTGATAGATGCTGTTGCAGCTTGATCGGACTCCTTCATTTTGATTTGATGGTATCCAAAATATGCATCGAGGAAACACAATGAGTCGTGTCCTGCAGTGGCGTTGATGATTTGATCAATGCGGGGGAGGGGGAAGGGATCCTTAGGGCAAGCCTTATTGAGGTCTTTGAAATCGACGCATAGGCGCCAGGATTTGTACATCTTTGGTACCATCACCAGGTTTGCCAACCAGTCCGGGTGTTTGATTTCTCTAATGAATCTGGCCTCGATGAGTTTGGCTAGCTCTTCCCCCATTGCTTGTCGCTTAGGTTCAGAAAAGCGTCGTGGTGATTGCTTGACCGGTTTGAACCCCTTTAATATATTGAGGCTATGTTTGGCTAGCTCGCGTGGGATCCCTGGCATATCTGAAGGGTGCCAGGCGAATATGTCCCAGTTTTCGCGCAGGAATTCTCGTAGTGCGGTGTCAACTGTTGGGTTCAGTTGAGCTCCGATAGATGTTGTCTTCTTGGGGTCCGTTGGGTGGACCTGGAATTTGACTATTTCCTCTGCTGGTGTAAATGATGTGGATTTAGGGCGTTTGTCATGGATTATATCGTCCCTGTCCACCGTGGAGTGTAGTGCAGTTAATTCGTCAGCTGCGAGGGCTTCGGATAGCTCCTCCAGGGCTAGGGATGTGGTTTTGTTTTCGGCACGGAGTGTTATGTCCGGATCACTGACGAGAGTGATTGTACCGTTTGGTCCGGGCATCTTGAGCTTCATATACCCGTAATGGGGTATGGCCTGAAAGTGTGTAAAAACATCCCGCCCCAATAGGGTGTGATATCCACCCCTGAAAGGGGCCACTTGGAAAGTTATTTCTTCAGACTGGTACTTCTCCGGCGTGCTGAATACTACGTCAAGTGTGCTTTTGCCCGCGCACCGCGCCTCTTGACTAGGAATAATTCCTTAGAAGGTTGTGTTGCTTTGCATGATGCGGCTCCTGTCTATTTCCATTTTATGGAGTGTGTCCTCATAAATGAGGTTTAGTCTGCTGCCGCCGTCCATGAGGAGCTTAGTAAGTCGAAACCCGTCCACGATGGGACTGAGGACTAACGCAGCTAGCGCTTGCACTATTATGTACTTTGGTTCGTCGTCGGCATTGAATGTTATAGCTGTGTCATTCCAGGGGTTTATCGTAGCAATTTGGCAGACTTCGGCGAGCTCCCAGAGCGCCCTTTTGCGCTTGTTATTTGAAGCGAATGTCTCAAAGACCGTCAATACTCTTGAGTTATCGTCCACTGGGGGATGCCATTCTGAGTCGTCCTTGATAAGGATATCCTCGCCGCTTTTGGTACCTGTCGTAGTATCCAACATGCTCTAAGGTTGTGGGTTGCCACGGTATCTGGTGTTGTATGTATTTTGCATGGGCCATAGAGCCACCCGGTCAGAATGGTGCCGTGCCGCATAGCGGTTTTGTGTTTCTTGACTGTTGGACTGGGCGTGCCGCGAGGGTGTGCCCTTTTCGCCTGTAGGGGGGGTTGAGTTGGGACTGGCAGTTCCCAGCGAGCTGCCTGAGTTTTCCCGGTGCTCTCCATCGCACTGTATTTTTGTACGATGGTTGCTAAGTCAGCGAATTCCAGTATGCGGTGGCGATTGATGGCGTTGAGGATTTCCTCGTCCGTGCAATTGTTGCAGAACATTGATATTGCGTCTTCGTCACCGCAATCTTTTACCTTGTCCTTGACAAGGAGGAATCTGGCCCAGAAGTGGTGGACTGTTTCCTGAGACTGCTATTTTATGCTTACGAGAGTGTCTAAATTCGGGTGGGTGGGTGGAATTAAATCCGAACCCCGACCCGACCGATTATCCTGAGTCTGATGATCTTCCGGGCTTAATAGTCCGGGTTCCGGAATACCTTCTGATTGTTTAGGACCGTCGTCCGATGCTTTGTTTGGACGGCTGGTCGGATCCTTTCGCGGGTGGGTATCCGGCTTTTCCTTGTCGGTGACCCGGACATAGTCCGTCTTCAGTATAGGAGAAAACTCGTCGTCCTGCTCCACGACTTCCCCAATTTGGTGGGTGACCGGTAGGGCCTCGATTTCTCCTTGGTCAGTTTTAAACCCGATCCGGTCGTAGTCTGTGGCTATTCCCAAAGCGGCGATGCGATCTAGGAGTTAGTTCAAAGATGAAAGCTCTGCCGGATCCACCTGCTTGGAGTGCTTGGAGTTGATGCGAAGGGGTTTTTCGATGGCCCGAGTGGTCATCGTCGGCTCAACGGCCGAACGGGTGATCATAGTAAAGCTGCCCAACCGGAGGGTTTGGCCCGGGGCCAAAGCTCCTCCAGGGGTGATGTTGTCTTTAAGGACAAGGCGAGCCATCGAGCCTTTAGTCGACGGCACGGTGGAACTCTCAATGAAAGCACCAATGTCAGTGTCAAAACCGGCGGATCTCAGGTAGGGGGTCCCGAACTGTGCGTCTAGGATCGATGGTAACAGGAGACAGGGGACACAATGTTTACCCAGGTTCGGGCCCTCTCTATGGAGGTAATACCTTACGTCCTTCTTGATTGATATTGATGAATATGGGTTTTACAAGAGTTGATCTACCACGAGATTGTGATGGCTAAACCCTAAAAGCCTAGCCTATATGACTATGGTAATGAATGTGTCCTTTCCGGACTATCCCCTCCGGTTTATATAGACACTGAGGGGATCTAGGGTTTACATAGAGTCGGTTACATAAGAAGGAATCTTCATAGTCGGTCGCCAAGCTTTCCTTCCACGCCAAGGAGAGTCCAATCCGGACTCAGGTATAGTCTCCGGCCTTCATGTCTTCACAGCCCATCAGTCCGACCCACTAGATAACAGGCCGGCCGCCCGAGGACCCCTTAGTCCAGGACTCCCTCAGTCTCCGGATATAGTCCGGTGAGTGCTCTTCCTGGAATATGGGGAAGGAGAAAAAACATCACAGTTCGGCATGTTTGCCACAGGGCGTATCAAAAACTATACCTTCTTGATGAAGGTCGTAGCTTGGAAGAATCACTGTCTGTCTTTATTTTTGAAGATCTGCCTTGTGTCAGCGTACCCTTCTTAAAGGATGATCCCGATGCGGCGTGGCGAGACGAGCGCCACCCCTTTTAAAACACAAGACATTGCAGTGGATGAAGCGCAGTGACAAAACTCTTTTTGAGGTGACACCTTCAGGGTACTTACATGGGAGGAAGGGAGAAGGCCGGGGTAATCGGCTATAATGGCCACTTCCGTGCCATCATAACTCGCTTGATAGAAAACCCCCTCCTTGAGCTCTACAGATATGTCCGGATCCTCTTCGAATCTGGGATCCAGGTCCCGATTATGGTCCTCCAGCTGCGGGGCGGGGCTATAGATCTCAGCGACACCTTTCCTCCATTCATGTCAAGAAATGGTGGGGTTAAGTTCAGCTGGGTACGACTCAGGAGGAGCATTAAGTAAAATTACTGAGCGAAGGCTTACCCAACTGGGAGGATTGTACATGGGAAAGCCATCTCAGCACTTGAGGCGAGTCAATTCCTCTTTCTCCCCCTTAAAATGATCAGCCAGCATGGCAGCCAAGGCGGCGAAGTCATCCGGACCCTTACATCCGCATCATGACGCGTTGTCTTCTCCGCTGTAATGCCACATGGGGAGTCCTCTGGATTGGAGTGGATGAACGCCTCGCGTTATGGAAATCGACATTACCTCAATTATGGACAGTCCGGATTGGGCGAGTGTCTTTATCTTGTCCATTAGCATCTGAACCTCTGTACTGTCTTCTTCCTCGAGGCTTCGGGGGCGCCAGCTATGGTGCTTCTTTAACGAGGCATTGGAAAACATGGGTAGGCCTCATCTGATTGGGTCAGATAGAACAATGTCTTCAATATAAAACCACTCCGAGGGCCACTCTTCGGATGCCTTCTTTGGAGTGCCGGATAGTATCATGTCCCGGCTATACGCCACACTTCGGCACCGCCCACCTCAAATATGGATCCCTTTTGGGAGCGAGGAACGAGGCAGAAAAGTTTCCTCCATAATTCAAATGGGCCTCATAGCCTAGGAACAGCTTGCAAAGAGCGATGAAGCCCGCGATGTGCAGAATGGGGCCTGGCGTAAGATTGTGTAGTTGGTGGCCATAGTACTCCAGGAGACCTCGGAGGAAAGGATGGATTGGAAATCCAACGCCTCTTAATAAAAAGGAAACGAAGAACACCCGCTCCCCTTCTGAAGGGTTTGGGAAATTTTTTGCCAGGGCTTCGCCAGTAAAAGAGGTTAATCCCGCCTGAATGGGGACTAGATCCGCAGGTGGGAGATATCCCTCCATCTGGAGCTTGGTTAGCTAGGCGTGGGATACAGAACAGCTATCCCAATCGCCTTTTTGCAGACCATGGGGGCGTGGAGAAGAACTAGGAGCGCTGGCCATGTTTGCGTGGTTTCTTGTGACAAGCTCTAAGGATTTTCCGCCTGGTGTGGAATGGCATCTGAGATTCAATCTCCTTAAGTAGACGCCTTCCTTACATGGCCCGGGTGTTATGTGTAAAAATGATTGGACCCTTTGTATTCGTCTGACACGTGGGAGATGGAGCGGCGTTGGCGCAGAAACCGAATGATATAACATTTAATGTGAAGCCGAAGACTGAAGATGTAGATTCGAATACACTCCTTTGATTCGGATACTTGGAGATCTATGGAGGAGGAACCCGCCTTGCAATGCCGAAGACAATTTGCACGCCGAACACATCGTCATTGAAGACGGGTTCGGGGGCTACTGAGGGAGTCCTGGATTATGGGGTCCTCGGGCGTCCGGGCTATGCAACATGGGCCAGACTAATGGGCCGTGAAGATACAAGATAGAAGACTTTCCCCCGCGTCCGGATGTGACTCTCCTTTGCATGGAAGGCAAGCTTGGCGTGCGAATATGAATATTCCTTTCTCTGTAAACCGACTCTGTACAACCCTAGCCCCCTCCGGTGTCTATATAAACCAGAGGGTTTAGTCCGTAGAGACAATCATAATCATATAGGCTAGATATCTAGGGTTTATCCATCACGATCTTGTGGTAGATCAACTCTTGTAACCCCTATACTCATCAAAGTCAATCAAGCAGGACGTAGGGTATTACCTCCATCAAGACGGCCTGAACTTAGGTAAACATCGTGTCCCCTGTCTCCTGTTACCATCGATCCTTAGACGCACAGTTCAGGACCCCCTACCCGAGATCTGTCGGTTTTGACACAGAGAATAACCCCACCGTGTTCTGTTCTCGACTCACTCAAAAAGAGACGGTCATGGTTACACGTGCGGTTGGTGTATTTTATTTCGGCTCCGATGTCAAGTTCTCTATAACCGGATATTAAAAATTCCCATCTGCCACATAACCACGGACATGGCTCTCGAAAGCTTAAAACCTACAGGGGTGTCCCAACTTAGCCCATGACAAGCTCACGATCTGCGGAGACAATCCTCCATCGCAGGACAACCCGATCAAACTCGGGATCCCGGTGCACAAGACATTCTAACAATGGTAAAACAAGTCCAGCAAGACCTCCCGGCGTGCCAACACCCTGATAGTAGCCACGCGTATCTCGTCTCAGGCCACAACCGGATGAGCAGTCCGTACAACTAAAACCAGACCTTGAGTTTCCCCGTGGTGGCGCTGCAAGGGGCTCTAGTTTGGACCAGCACCAGTAGCACTGGGCCCCTGTATTATGTGGAATTAAGAATCCTCGGGTTCATGACGCCCTATGCAAATTAGTTATTTAGTTCAATATTATTATGTTGGCAAAAGTTAAAACCAATGTTGGGCCCTGCTAGAAGAGTTTTATTCAAAGTGAACTATCAAGGGGGGGGCATAAACCCCGACCCTGTTAGGAACGCAAAATCAAGGACCATAACACTGGTATGACCGAAACTAGGGCGGCAAGAGTGGAACAAAACACCAGGCAAAAGGCCGAGCCTTCCGCCTATTACCAAGTATATTGATGCATTAATTAAATGAGAGATATTGTGATATCCCAAGATATCCATGATATACATGTCCCAACATGGAACAATCTGCAACTGCACATGCAACTAGCAACGCTATAAGGGGGGTTGAGCAAAGCGGTAACATAGCCAAACAATGGTTTGCTAGGATGGTGAAAAAGGTTAGAGGCTGTCATGGCAATTTGGGAGGCTTGATAAACAAGTGGTAGGTAGTGCGATATAGTGATAGCATCGAGACAACTAGCAAAGCGAAGATAGTAGTGGTATCCAGGGTAATGGTCATCTTTCCTGAGATCCCGCTAGGAAGAAGATCGAGTCCATGAAGTAGACGAAGCAACATAGTCAAACGCATCCTCACAATCGCAATGAAACCGGAACTATCGAGAAGAAGCACAACCAGAAAGAAGCAAACAACATGGTAAACACACAACACGTAAACAAGACATGATGCTCAACCAAGTATGATGCATGGCAAGGCTACATGATGCTACTCATGGCAAGAGATGATGCAAACAAGAACAACGTAGCAAAGCAAGTTTAAATGAGGCCGGAAAAAACATATCACAATTCCGGAAACTCCCCATATGCAAATTTCAAAGTTGGCCCACACATTATGTTGAAGTTGTTAAATAACAAGTTAATATGCACCATGATGATCTACATGTTTTTCTAATCAACTTACATGTAAAGTTCATTTAATTCGGGGCTACGGCCTAGAAGATATGAGCAAAACAAGTTAAACATGGCATTGATGCAAAATGCATTGGAACATAAGCACACATACTCAAATCAAGAATGTAACATAACATGATGAAACTACGTGCAAAACCAAGCAAGTTTCATATAGGACATGATCAAAACGGAGCAACGGTTCAACGCATACACCGAAAGCAAGTTTAAACAACAATCTGCCCAAAATAGCAAGTGTGCATATTGCAAGCATCAAAACAACATGCTACAAGAACCACATGAGCACAAACTTGATATGCACACCAAGTAAATATTACATACTTCAAATATCATTAAGGTTTAGGTTCATAGGCTTCAAGATTAAACCAATATGATCAATTCAAAAGGCAACTTTAAAACACAGATTAGGACTTAGTGAAAAACTGGGCATATACATGAGCAGAGTTAATATGATGACATGTTGTGTGACGCCCCCGATTTAATCGTACACTAATCATGCACGCAAATGTGTACGATCAAGATCAGGGACTCACGGGAAGATATCACAACACAACTCTAAAACATAAATAAGTCATACAAGCATCATATTACAAGCCAGGGGGCCTCGAGGGCTCGAATACAAGAGCTCGATCATAGACGAGTCAGCGGAAGCAACAATATCTGAGTACAGACATAAGTTAAACAAGTTTGCCTTAAGAAGGCTAGCACAAACTGGGATACAGATCGAAAGAGGCGCAGGCCTCCTGCCTGGGATCCTCCTAAACTACTCCTAGTCGTCGTCAGCGGGCAGCACGTAGTAGGCACCTCCAGTGTAGTAGGAGTCGTCATCGACGGTGGCGTCTGGCTCCTGGGCTCCAACATCTGGTTGCGACAATCAGGTAGAAGGGATAGAGGGAAAAGAAGGAGAAAGCAACCGTGAGTACTCATCCAAAGTACTCGCAAGCAAGGAGCTACACTACATATGTATGCATTGGTATCAAATGGAATAAGGCTATCATATGTGGACTGAACTGCAGAAAGCCGGAATAAGAGGGGGATAGCTAGTCCTTTCGAAGACTACGCTTCTGGCAGCCTCCGTCTTGCAGCATGCAGAAGAGAATAGACTGAAATCCTCCAAGTAGCATCGCATAGCATAATCCTAACCGATGATCTTCCCCTCGTCGCCCTGTGAGAGAGCGATCACCGGTTGTATCTGGCACTTGGAAGGGGGTGTTTTATTAAGTATCCGGTTCTAGTTGTCATAAGGTCAAGGTACAACTCCAAGTCGTCCTGTTACCGAAGATCACGGCTATTCGAATAGATTAACTTCCCTGCAGGGGTGCACCACATACCCCAACACGCTCGATCCCATTTGGCCGGACACACTTTCCTGGGTCATGCCCGGACTCGGAAGATCAACACGTCGCAGCCCCACCTAGGCACAATAGAGAGGTCAGCACGCCGGTCTAAACCTAAGCGCACAGGGGTCTGGGCCCATCGCCCTTAGCACACCTGCACATTGCGAACGCGGCCGGAAGCAGAACTAGCCCCCTTAATACAAGAGCAGGCTTACGTTCCAATCCGACGCGCGCCGCTCAGTCGCTGACGTCACGAAGGCTTTGGCTGATACCACGACGCCGGGATACCCATAACTACTCCCGCGTAGATGGTTAGTGCGTATAGACCAAATGGCCAGACTCAGATCAAATACCCAGATCTCGTTAAGCGTGTAAAGTGTCCGCGAACGCCGACCAGGGCCAGGTCACCTCTCTCCTAGGTGGTCTCAACCTGCCCTGTCGCTCCGCCACAAGGTAACAGTCGGGGGCCGTCGGGAACCCAGGCCCACCACTACCTAGGTGGAACCACCTGCCCCTTCAGCCCCCATCTCCGAACAGTACCATAGGTAATGTAACAGTGTAAAGTATATAGCATATGCCCGTGATCACCTCCCGAAGTGATCACGGCCCAGTAGTATAGCATGGAAGACGGACAAGAGTGTAGGGCCACTGATGGAACACTAGCATCCTATACTAGGCATGTAGGATTGCAGGTAAAGGTAACAACAGTAGTAACAAGGACAGGCTATGCATCAGGATAGGAATAACGGAAAGCAGTATCATGCTACACTACTCTAATGCAAGCAGTATAGAAGAGAGTAGGCGATATCTGGTGATCAAGGGGGGGGCTTGCTTGGTTGCTCAGACAAGAAGGAGGGGTCGTCGAAGTAGTCGATCACAGGGGTACCGGCATCGGCCTCAGGGCCTACCGGAAAGAAGTAACTGAGGGGGAACACAATAAATAACAGAGCAATCAAATGTAACACAAAGCAAGATGTGGCAATACGCGGTGCTAGGTATGCCCTAACGCGGTATTATGTGATACCGGCGAAGGGGGGAAACATCCGGGAAAGTATTCCCGGTGTCTCGCGTTTTCGGACAGATGAACCGGAGGGGGAAAATTGCGTGTTTGCTATGCTAGGGATGCGTGGCGGACGAACGGGCTGTGTATCCGGGTTCGTCTCGTCGTTCTGAGCAACTTTCATGTACAAAGTATTTTCATCCGAGTTACGGATTATTTAATATTAATTTTCAAAGTTTCTAATTGATTTTCTAATTTCTGGGTTTAATTTAATTCGAAACTAAATTAGTATTTAAATGCTATGGGTACACAGAAAGTGTACCCAGAAGTGTGCACCTGAGGCTGACAGGTGGGGACAGTTGACTAAGTCAACTACCCAGTCACTAGGTCCAGTCAGCAGTTGATTGGTCAGCTTGACTAGTCAAAGGGGTCTAGTGGGACCCCCTGTCAATGACTAGGCTAGTCCAGTCAGCAGTTTGACTTGGTCAATCTGGACAAGGGGTCCACCTGTCATCGGCTGATATTTTAACAGATCGTTTTTAATGGGATAATTATTTGACGGGGCCCCTGTCAGTGAGTCACCATTTTTTTACAGATTTTATTTATCCAAAAAAACATTAATTAGCGAGGTGGGGGCCGGTGTCAGGGAGTCAGGAGGTGGTTAGCTCATCGCTAATGAGGCCACGTAAGTGGCTAACGGCGGTGATGGCAGAATGCGCCGGCAGCGGCCATACAGAGGACTCCGGCCACTGTTTGGCCCGGGGACGGTTCCCACGGCACGTGCTCGACGTCACGCGTCGACTGTTAACCGCGGCTCGTGCGGGGGCTACCGGAATCGACGGGGGCGACGGCGTGCAGTGGCGGTGATGTTAGAGAGCGCGGAGGGAGGCGGTTGCAGGGGCGGCCCGAGCGGCAGAGCTCCGGCGGGCGCGCGGTCACGGGACAGAGGCTGGGCACGGGCGCAGTGAGGGCGCCGTGGTGGTGCGGCAGTAGCAGCCGTGGCTACGTGGCGCGCACGGGCGCGGGGGGGAGGCGAGCGGGCCACACGGCAGCGCGGGCGACAGCAGGGGAGCACGGCGGGAGCTAGTGGGTGCAGGCCATAGGCGGGGCACGGCGAGCAAGGGGACCGGAGGAGAGGAATCTCACGAGGGGATGTAGGGCCCGGGCAGTGGGGGTCGAGGAAGAAGACGGGGACGACGCAGTCTGGCGGGGAGGCGACGCCGGCGAGGTAGCGGGCGATCCGGTGGTGGCGGCGTCGAGCGGCGATGGGGTGGGGGGCCCGAGCATTGGGCACCAGTCAGGAGGAGGTGAGGACGGGGCAGCGACCGGGCCGCCGGCGACGAGGGCGGCAAGGGGATGAGCGGTGATGGCGGGGAAGCACCGAGCGGCGTCGGGGTCGAGCCCTCGATCTCGATCCAGATCGAGGGGGGAGTGGGCGATGTGGGGGGGAGGAGTGGGGTAGTGCGGTCGGGTTAGGGTTTCGGTCGGGTTGGGGGGTTAAGTGGTGCTGGGGCCGGTTGGGCCAGTGAGCTGGCCGGCTGGGCCGTTGGCCCAGTTGGCCAGGGGGCCTTTTTTTGTATTTTAGTTTTCTATCCTTTTATGTATTTTATTTCTTTTTTTTGTTTTATTTTGTTCCTTATTGTATTTTAGTTTTGTAAAGTACAAAAATAATCCCTAAATTGGTAATAGAAATTATACCACTGCCACAATTAATTTCGCACCTAAATATATTAGTTTGTAATCGTTTTTCATTTTAAAAGCATTTAAATAATTGTGTTTGCTACTGTTTTAGTTTATTTAGTGCATTTAAATATTTTATTAAATGATGATTTCTTCACCAACATTTATTATGGATTATTTGACACATTAGGAACAATTTAGTTTTGACTTTTGAAAAATTTAATTGTTTTGACTTTAATTCAAATTTGAATTTGGTTTGGTTTCGAGCTAACACGAGATTATCAACAATAATCGAGGTGACGTGGCACCATTACCAGAGGGTTACTGTAGCTTGATTACCCGGGCGTCACAATTCTCCTCCACTACAAGAAATCTCGTCCCGAGATTTAGGAGGGAGTAAGGGGGAGGGATTGGGTTACAAAAAAAATCTAACGGATCTTCTCGGTCTTGGTTACTCTTCTCGAACAGGTCGATCCATAGCGTCGATGTCTTCATTCCTATACATCAATGCATCATGATGAAGTTGTCGTCCTTTCTTCGGGAACTCCATCGTACTTACAAAAGGGTAAGAAGGGAAAACTCTATATGGATGGATTCTAACAAGATCGAGCATCAGACGGTTAACTCAGGGAAGAAGCATAAGTATCTCTCGAATTGAAACTTAAGAAGATATCGAGAGCAAAGTAAGAAGGTACCATGAGAAGTTTCAAACGGATAGGCAATCGTTCGATGCCTAATCAGAAGGTGAAAGGGTTTCAGGGCAACGAGAATAGGCATTGCGCCACATACCAGAATAGATCACTAGACAGGTGGTCCGTGAATTACATACGAAGTCAAGTGCGAGGAACAACCTTGGGAACAGGTGGTGTACAGGAGTGTCAGATTTCGATCCTGTGAAACTGTGGGTTATGGGCCCACCATGTGGTTCTTTTTTTTAATAGGAGCAGTGACATCTTGCACGCTCATGATAGCAAGGCATGTCAGGGAGTACCATGTCAGCTATGTCGGCAACAACGCTGGTACCAAGGGCGAGGGACGAAGAGAACCATTTTCCTGCTCGTTGAACGAGGCGGGCCAATAGGCAAGGTTCCCATCCATCGGTGGCTACCGAAATGTCATCAACAACAGTAACAGGGTCTTGCTGACAGAATTGTACACTGAGGTGTTTACATAAGCAGGAGAATATTTCTTCTTGGATCATATAGATCACAAGAAAGGTTAAACCAAACAATGGAAAGGAAAATATGATTACCACATTGACAGAACAATGGAAAGGAAAATGTGTTAAAACACATATTCCCGGGGTAAATCCTTCCCACGGACAAGTTGGGCATGATATCCATGACAGGATTTAAAGTAGAAATCTCTCTAGGTAAGGGAAGAGAAATTTCATGATATTACCCATACAATGGTGTTTGGATAATTGAGCGAGAAACATCTAGCATTGGGCTTCAAATGTTCTTTGTGGAAAATTGGAGTACCACAGACATGCTTCGAGATAGTATTGACAAGGTCTTCAAGCGATGGTCGGACTTTGGATACACAAAGAATCCATCAGGAAAAATTTATAAATCAAATCATCCAATTCCCTCATGGAAGAAGGGTTCTCCTTGCCAAAAAGGAAATTATAACAATAGGTCCTCCGGTCAGGTGTGCTAGGCATGACATCACCTTACCGAGTCATATAAGGACCAATGTTATAACTCTTGGAAATATGCCCCAACCATCATATCTGACCGAGGTTCAGATCCGATTGGTGTCAGGATACCTCTGACTTAGGATGCCAGAGAAGAAAAGGTGCAACACAAATTGACGAGATGGCAATGTAAGATTCTCAAGAAATGAACTATGGGAGCGAGTTCTGAAACCAGAGTTCATCATTAAACCAAGGAGAGGATGAGGGGGTGGCTGATGAACTCAGCGACAGTTCCTCGAGACTTCCAAAAGAGGGGTTTCCACAATTATGTGAACAAGGAGATAACATTAGTCAGATCAAATGATATTATGATGTATGCTCGAGGAAATCATACACAATTAAAAAATGGTTGAAAGGTGCACCCGACATATGGGCTTAGGTAGCACGATCAATGTTAGAATGGTGATTCAATTATCGGAAGACTTAGAATGAAACTATCGCCCATTCACTTCAAATCAATAGGGTTGCTTAGAAGTTTTGAATTCACACGTCATAGCTCAATTGTCGGTATTCCGGTCAAAAACAATACGGGGACCAAGGAATGTACGGAGATGGCGAGAAGTATTATCATACCAAGAATTTTTAAGAGGTGGTGAAATTCTCACCACATTCTTGACAAAAGAGATGGTAATACTTCCAAGGTGAAGAAGAACAACTGCGGGGTAGCAAGGATCTCAACGTGTAACACAAAACACGAACAAGTTTATGTTGAACGGAAGGCAATAAAGTGGTCGATGATAATATAAATCACCGAGGGAAAAGATGGTAATTCTCATCATGAATTCGATGGATATCCTAGAAGAGCCCAAGATGTTGGTGCTGATCTCGACAAATTTGTCGAGAGATTTCATGAAGATGTAATCTATCGGCGATGACATCAAGTCAAAGGAATTATGAAGCAAAAGGTTATCGGAACCATGGGTATGACACAAACTCAAAATCAAGCTTGTTGTCCAAGGTGAAAGATATGACGAGAAAGATCGACGTAAGCTTAGCTCATCGTCGAAAGTTGTGTTCCGGGAAGAAGGACCAGGTAGCATAGTTAAAATTTAGCACGATAATGATATAGCCAACCGGGCTAGGAATGACTTGAAGGATTATTAAACTCATAAGCAATAAAAATTACTTATAGTTATTGATTCGGAGTACAGACTCGATTCACTGTCGGTGTCCTTGAGTGTCTAACAACTCAGAACCCGGGGAAATTTTTGGAATCCGTGAGAAATAATACTTGAAGAATAACTCATAAGAAGTTATGCAGTTCCGCGATAATCTCGAGATACCAGAGGGGGGTAATACTCGATGACGGACCAAAGTAGAGGTTGTACTGGGGTATTGCTCTGCAGAAGACAAGTGCTTAAACTTGCACGAGAAATGGTATTTAAAGGAGAACATGGTCGGAATCCATGATCATAAAGGATCGAACCATGGATACAAGATGAACTTATAACAAGGGGTAATTATTTTTACGAGCAGCTTCCATGATAAGTTATACATCGTGTCCCTGGGCATGAACGCAAGGTTCAAGGTCGACTCCCACTTCTTCAATGTATAACCTTCCATTCACTTTTTGCTTTGATAAAGGCCTTAGTGTTGAAAGTTTTACCTGGTGAAATACCAGATGAGTATGACTCGTGAAAACTTCCGAGTTCACACATATAAAGGAAGGCATCGGATCAACCCGTTAGGGTATCGTGGAAAAATATAACACAATCTTCAAGAGTAGATATCACCAGCTCAAAAGCAGAGCATGGTTGGCAAAAGGAGAGGATACAATTTACCAAAGGCATTATGTATCGGAGAAAGAACTCACAAGGTGATTAATTATGAAGGACACTGTCGGATAATAATCCAACAGTGGATATGGCGATCGACAATGGAGCTGATGTGAGTATCAATACCCAATCAGAGGAAGAAAGAATGCAAATGCATCGATTTATAGAACATTTGAATAATTCAACATCTAAATAGCATAGTAATTATGATTTTCAATTCAAGGGATCAGGAGCAAAAGCTCTGATCAAGGATGGATAAGTCAACTAGACTTAGGGGTAAGATCGATGGCAATCTGATTGGCCAAGAACCAGCTCATGTTCGAAAGACGTCTGAGCCGGAAGGTAATTTATAATGATCAACTGATGATTGCATGCATTCACACACATATAGTATCAACGGACTTAAAATGATAGTGAAAAAGGATGCCAATAGGATTACTAGACTTATTGGATTAACCAAAATGTAAGCAAGCAAGAATTTCAAGAGCAATAAGCTCCTGAGGATTTTTGGAAGATCGAAAGGTATTTCAAAGTCCTTTGCGGAACACATGAACAACTAGGAATGAGCGGATACTCGATAAGTGCGAGGATTTATCCGTAGAGGTATTCATGTGGGTAATGAATTGCAAGGCAGTAGGCACAAAGTATTCTCGAAGCAATAGAGAGAATTTTCGAGGTATCTTGTAATAACAAGATCAATGGGATTGAAAGGACAAGTGTATGTAGTTATCCATAATAATATAACAGTGGTAGGGAATTTGCAAAGGCGATGGGCACAAGTGTCTCAAGAGAACAACGGAGATTATCTTTGGAATCTTCTAGTGGAGCAGTCGATCATCTGTAATGAAGGGGCTCTCCGGCAGGAAGTGGTAACGAGAACCTAGAGTTAGATTTTAGCAAAATCATTTAACCCGAATAGAAGAGAGATCAGAGTCCCAGAGTATAGGTCGAGGAATAAAAGATCCTAATACCACCCAATGGCGACGTGGGCCCATGGGCCGCACAGTCATGTTAGTAAAGCAGTTTTCATAGACTAGACTCGACTTCGGCCAAGGAGTGTGGAAGGGGGATTCCTACAGGCAGCTGGCTCTGATACCAACTTGTGACGCCCCTGATTTAATCATACACTAATCATGCACGCAAATGTGTATGATCAAGATCAGGGACTCACGGGAAGATATCACAACACAACTCTAAAACATAAATAAGTCATACAAGCATCATATTACAAGCCAGGGGGCCTCGAGGGCTCGAATACAAGAGCTCGATCATAGACGAGTCAGCGGAAGCAACAATATCTGAGTACAGACATAAGTTAAACAAGTTTTCCTTAAGAAGGCAAGCACAAACTGGGATACAGATCGAAAGAGGCGCAGGCCTCCTGCCTGGGATCCTCCTAAACTACTCCTAGTCGTCGTCAGCGGGCAGCACGTAGTAGGCACCTCCAGTGTAGTAGGAGTCGTCATCGACGGTGGCGTCTGGCTCCTGGGCTCCAACATCTGGTTGCGACAATCAGGTAGAAGGGATAGAGGGAAAAGAAGGAGAAAGCAACCGTGAGTACTCATCCAAAGTACTCGCAAGCAAGGAGCTACACTACATATGTATGCATTGGTATCAAATGGAATAAGGCTATCATATGTGGACTGAACTGCAGAAAGCCGGAATAAGAGGGGGATAGCTAGTCCTTTCGAAGACTACGCTTCTGGCAGCCTCCGTCTTGCAGCATGCAGAAGAGAATAGACTGAAATCCTCCAAGTAGCATCGCATAGCATAATCCTAACCGATGATCTTCCCCTCGTCGCCCTGTGAGAGAGCGATCACCGGTTGTATGTGGCACTTGGAAGGGGGTGTTTTATTAAGTATCCGGTTCTAGTTGTCATAAGGTCAAGGTACAACTCCAAGTCGTCCTGTTACCGAAGATCACGGCTATTCGAATAGATTAACTTCCCTGCAGGGGTGCACCACATACCCCAACACGCTCGATCCCATTTGGCCGGACACACTTTCCTGGGTCATGCTCGGACTCGGAAGATCAACACGTCGCAGCCCCACCTAGGCACAACAGAGAGGTCAGCACGCCGGTCTAAACCTAAGCGCACAGGGGTCTGGGCCCATCGCCCTTAGCACACCTGCACGTTGTGAACGCGGCCGGAAGCAGAACTAGGCCCCTTAATACAAGAGCAGGCTTACGTTCCAATCCGGCGCGCGCCGCTCAGTCGCTGACGTCACGAAGGCTTCGGCTGATACCACGACGCCGGGATACCCAAAACTACTCCAGCGTAGATGGTTAGTGCGTATAGACCAAATGGCCAAACTCAGATCAAATACCCAGATCTCGTTAAGCGTGTTAAGTGTCCGCGAACGCCGACCAGGGCCAGGTCACCTCTCTCCTAGGTGGTCTCAACCTGCCCTGTCGCTTCGCCACAAGGTAACAGTCGGGGGCCGTCGGGAACCCAGGCCCACCACTACCTGGGTGGAACCACCTGCCCCTTCAGCCCCCATCTCCGAACAGTACCATAGGTAATGTAACAGTGTAAAGTATATAGCATATGCCCGTGATCACCTCCCGAAGTGATCACGGCCCAGTAGTATAACATGGCAGACGGACAAGAGTGTAGGGCCACTGATGGAACACTAGCATCCTATACTAGGCATGTAGGATTGCAGGTAAAGGTAACAACAGTAGTAACAAGGACAGGCTATGCATCAGGATAGGAATAACGGAAAGCAGTATCATGCTACACTACTCTAATGCAAGCAGTATAGAAGAGAGTAGGCGATATCTGGTGATTAAGGGGGGGGCTTGCCTGGTTGCTCAGACAAGAAGGAGGGGTCGTCGAAGTAGTCGATCACAGGGGTACCGGCATCGGCCTCAGGGCCTACCGGAAAGAAGTAACGGAGGGGGAACACAATAAATAACAGAGCAATCAAATGTAACACAAAGCAAGACGTGGCAATACGCGGTGCTAGGTATGCCCTAACGCGGTATTATGTGATACCGGCGAAGGGGGGAAACATCCGGGAAAGTATTCCCGGTGTCTCGCGTTTTCGGACAGATGAACCGGAGGGGGAAAATTGCGTGTTTGCTATGCTAGGGATGCATGGCGGACGAACGGGCTGTGTATCCGGGTTCGTCTCGTCGTTCTGAGCAACTTTCATGTACAAAGTATTTTCATCCGAGTTACGGATTATTTAATATTAATTTTCAAAGTTTCTAATTGATTTTCTAATGTCTGGGTTTAATTTAATTCGAAACTAAATTAGTATTTAAATGCTATGGGTACACAGAAAGTGTACCCAGAAGTGTGCACCTGAGGCTGACAGGTGGGGACAGTTGACTAAGTCAACTACCCAGTCACTAGGTCCAGTCAGCAGTTGATTGGTCAGCTTGACTAGTCAAAGGGGTCTAGTGGGACCCCTGTCAATGACTAGGCTAGTCCAGTCAGCAGTTTGACTTGGTCAATCTGGACAAGGGGTCCACCTGTCATCGGCTGATATTTTAACAGATCGTTTTTAATGGGATAATTATTTGATGGGGCCCCTGTCAGTGAGTCACCATTTTTTTATAGATTTTATTTATCCAAAAAAAACATTAATTAGCGAGGTGGGGGCCGGTGTCAGGGAGTCAGGAGGTGGTTAGCTCATCGCTAATGAGGCCACGTAAGTGGCTAACGGCGGTGATGGCAGAATGCGTCGGCGGCGGCCATACAGAGGACTCCGGCCACTGTTTGGCCCGGGAACGGTTCCCACGGCACGTGCTCGACGTCGCGCGTCGACTGTTAACCGCGGCTCGTGCGGGGGCTACCGGAATCGTGCGGGGGCGACGGCGTGCAGTGGCGGTGACGTTGGAGAGCGCGGAGGGAGGCGGTTGTAGGGGCGGCCCGAGCGGCAGAGCTCCGGCGGGCGCGCGGTCACGGGACAGAGGCTGGGCACGGGCGCAGTGAGGGCGCCGTGGCGGTGCGGCAGTAGCAGCCGTGGCTACGTGGCGCGCACGGGCGCGGGGGGGAGGTGAGCGGGCCACACGGCAGCGCGGGCGACAGCAGGGGAGCACGGCGGGAGCTAGCGGGTGCAGGCCATAGGCGGGGCACGGCGAGCAAGGGGACCGGAGGAGAGGAATCTCACGAGGGGATGTAGGGCCCGGGCAGTGGGGGTCGAGGAAGAAGACGGGGACGACGCAGTCTGGCGGGGAGGCGACGCCGGCGAGGTAGCGGGCGATCCGGTGGTGGCGGCGTCGAGCGGCGATGGGGTGGGGGGCCCGAGCATTGGGCACCAGTCAGGAGGAGGTGAGGACGGGGCAGCGACCGGGCCGCCGGCGACGAGGGCGGCAAGGGGATGAGCGGTGATGGCGGGGAAGCACCGAGCGGCGTCGGGGTCGAGCCCTCGATCTCGATCCAGATCGAGGGGGGAGTGGGCGATGTGGGGGGGAGGAGTGGGGTAGTGCGGTCGGGTTAGGGTTTCGGTCGGGTTGGGGGGTTAAGTGGTGCTGGGGCCGGTTGGGCCAGTGAGCTGGCCGGCTGGGCCGTTGGCCCAGTTGGCCAGGGGGCCTTTTTTGTATTTTAGTTTTCTATCCTTTTATGTATTTTATTTCTTTTTTTTGTTTTATTTTGTTCCTTATTGTATTTTAGTTTTGTAAAGTACAAAAATAATCCCTAAATTGGTAATAGAAATTATACCACTGCCACAATTAATTTGGCACCTAAATATATTAGTTTGTAATCGTTTTTCATTTTAAAAGCATTTAAATAATTGTGTTTGCTACTGTTTTAGTTTATTTAGTGCATTTAAATATTTTATTAAATGATGATTTCTTCACCAACATTTATTATGGATTATTTGACACATTAGGAACAATTTAGTTTTGACTTTTGAAAAATTTAATTGTTTTGACTTTAATTCAAATTTGAATTTGGTTTGGTTCCGAGCTAACACGAGATTATCAACAATAATCGAGGTGACGTGGCACCATTACCAGAGGGTTACTGTAGCTTGATTACCCGGGCGTCACATGTTGGAAGCATGAAACAAGTATGCTACAGTGCATGAACATGGCATCAAAAGGTATATAATGCTATTACATATCATGGAGCTCAAATCACGCAACATGGCATATATATATAGGAGCAACATGCTCATGGGAACCATCAAGACAAGATGCAAACATGATATAGCAGATTCTCATATTTAGAAAATTTGGGAATGCAACCAGGAATATTATGATGCTGACTTTGGAGGCACATAACAGCAAGCATAGCAATTTTAATATTTATGCAAAAGACATGGGCATGTAGTAGACATGGCATACTCCAACTTACTCCCTGGGCACAATTCCATATTATGCATAGATTAACTACAATGAGCTTTGCAAAATGGAACATTTTGTTAACAGACTGATAGTTATATTTTTAAGAAATTTGTGAGCACAAAAGGAACAAGCTAAAGTGGTCTTAATTGAAAAAGGGGGCATCGATGGATTGAGAATACCATGGTAATCAAAACATGATTACTGAACATCTCCAGATTATGCATAGGTTTGATGGTAGCATCAAGCAAACATGCCATCATAATATAACAGATTCAGACTCGGCAGAATTTACCAAGTCTCTGAAAATAGCAAACAGTGAGTAGGCCACTCTGCAAGATCATGGCACTCACATCATGGCATATCATGTCATAAAATAAATACTATCAGCAAGAGGGCACGATAATGCACCAAACACATGTTGACAAGATGCTCATATGATGTATGCATTAAATCACACGAAAATAACAAAAGGGCAAGTTTTATCAATATCAACACTTAACATCAGCATGCACTTTTGCAACAAAGATTAGGACATGTAGATGAACTATAACATGAATGCAACAACAACCATCATCAAGAGCACAAAGAGCGGATCATTTTGACATATCATACACGCCAATCAGATAATCATGCACAAATTAACAAGCACCACACCTTGCACATATGAAATTTTATAAACAGGGACTTAGTCAAAATCACACGCAACATGAGCACGGGATAGTTATATCACGCTCGGGCGAGGGATAGATTCTTCTCACCACGGGCTTGGTCCAGCCGGTGACGAGGTGAACCAGGCGCGATCTGGGTTGGACCGGGCGGTTCAGGGGGGCTTGGGTGACCCGGCGGTCCGGGCCGGTTTGGCCGAGCGACTGCTCAGGCCGGTCCTTCCGGTCGCCGGCTCGGGCCAGTCTGACGGTAGTGGCCGGAGGCGAGGCCGGGGCATGGTGGTGAGGCAGCGGGGTCGACGGCGAGCAGCGGAGGAAGCCGGGGACGGCGAAGGGAAGGCAGCAGAGGCCGGCGATGCACCGGGAATGGCGACGGGCAGCAGATCCGGTGGCACGGGGGCCTCCTTCAGCCGGATCCAGCGCGGGGCTGTGGTGGGGAGTTGGGGTGGCGAGCTCCCATGGTGGTGAAGCGGAAGAGGGCCGACGAGGTCACCGGAGAGGAGCGGGGTGGTGCGACGTGCTCCGACGAGGAGGAGGCAGGACGCGAGGGTCCGACGGTGGCGGCGGACTTCGGCAAAGTCCTGACGGCATGGGGCAGTGGGGTTGGCGAGGCACTCGGGCCTGGGTGGGCCGCGGATGGGCTACATGGGCCGCGCGGCGGCAGGGTGGCTGCAGCGATGTGGCCGCCCCTGGTTGGCTGGAAGGCGGGCCGAGGCGGTGCCAAGTGGTGGGGCAGGGTTCAGCCGCGTGCGGATAATGAGGGGAGACCAGGTGGGAGGTGGCTAGCGGTGCGGAATTTGGGGAGGGGACTAGGGTTTTCCAAAATTGGAGGTGGGGGTGTCCATTTATAGGTAGGATGGGCTAGGTTTGGGGTTTTTGCTCCGTTTTCGGACCGTACGATCTCGATCGTGCAGCTCCGAGCAGAGGAGGGGGTAGCTGGGCCATAGATGGGATGTGTAGAGGCATTGGGCTGAGAAGAGAAGGAATAGAGAGGCCCGGCGACGGGTTTCCGGATACCGAAAATGTCCACATTTGACCGGCTATAATGCCACTATATGTTTAATAGTTGGCCTATCAAACGGACTCCAAATGCGATGAAATTTGGCAGGCGGTCTACCGACAACATAACGACACTACATGCTAACTTTCAACCCATTCCAAGAACATTTTTATTCCACTTATAAAATAATATTTCGGAGGTGTCGCGGGCGCGTGAGAGTCTGAATGGGCTCAGAACGGACAACAGAGAGAACTGGGAGACCCGCACGGATGCAAGTTTTGAAAACATGCAGATGAAATGCACATGATGACATGGAAAAGTGCAACACGCAAGTGAATGACATGGCAATGATGGCGAATAACTGGAAGACATCTGGTGCATCGGTCTCGGGGCGTTACATGCCACCACTTTCTAGTAGTCTGTAGGATCATAATTTTGTGTGTTTCTATTGCTGCTAACCATGGCAGGACCACAAGCCGATGAGATTGACAGGGAGAAAATGACAAAGAAGGAGCTTCATGGTAAATTTCAGCAAATTTTGGGTCAACAGGTGGAAGGCGTGATGGCCAACTTTGGAAAGGCAATGGAAAGGATTGATGATATTGAGAAGACAATTGATACCAAGTTGGACGCCAAGTTCGATGAAGTACACGCGCGTCTACCACAACCACCACTCGCATCTGCTGCACCATTGCAACAACAACAACCACCTCCACATCGCGATCCAGTAGGACGAGGCAGCGTGTTCCTCTTGAGCCAGGAAAAATTTATGGTGCCGCTACTACTTTTTTGATGCTTCTGTAGCTCCTGCTGCTACTGCAGAGGTGGAGGACCATTATGAGGATGAGGTTGATCAAAATCAAAACTACGTGCAACCACCATCACCACCACCACTAGGTTGTCCTAATGCATATCATTGCAACGGTAGGGCTGCACCACCACCTGAGGTACGAGATCGTGACCATCTTCCTAAACTAAAATTGAATATTCCTCCATTTGAGGGTAGATATGTTCCTGATATATATCTTACTTGGGAGTTAAAAACTAAACAACATTTTACATGTTTACAATATATCTCCATGTTCCTGCTGTTGTTTGTGCTTTCACTAGTTTTGCAAGTGTTTGGTGGTCTGAACATTGTAGATTATATCCTATTCCAGCTACTTAGGCTGCTTTGAAAACTGCTATGCATACTCGTTGGGTTCCACCATATTATCAACATGAATTACTTCAAAAATTGCAGCGTTTAAGACAAGGAAAAAATTATGTAGAAGAATATTATCGAGAATTACAAACTTCATGATTAGATGTGGTATTGTTGAGGATAATGAAGCTATGCTTGAACGTTTTATGGGTGGATTAAATAAAGAGATTCGGACCATTCTAGAGTATAAGGAGTATAATAATATCACTCCTTTATTCCATCTTGCTTGCAAAGCTGAACGTGAAGTGAAAGATCGACATGCATTGGTATGAACTAATTTTTCTGCAGGTCAAACTTCATCATGGACACCACGTACATCCTCTACTCCCACACATCCTACTGCAGCACCACTGACTTCAGCCGCAAATTCCAACCGAGATACAATAAAATAGGCACCACCACCATCCGCTAGGAGTACACCTTCTGGGCATGCCAAGAGCTCTTCTTCGTCAATGGCATCAACAGGGCACACACATGACATTATTTGTCGTGGTTGTAAGGGAAGAGGTCATTAGGCGAGAGAATGCCAATCTTCGCGTTCTATGATTGCTACTGAGGATGGTGGGTATGAGTCTGCTAGTGACTATGATGAGGAGAATTTGGCTCTTATTACAAGTGAAGAACACGGTGGAGATGATTCTGGTCATGAGATGCAATACATGGCTGCTGAAGATGCTGACAGGTATGAAAGTTTAGTTGATCAACATGTTTTGAGTGTGCGGGTCACACAAGCTGAGCAAAATTAGAGGCATAATTTGTTCCATACAAAGGGAATTGTGAAGTAATGTTCTATTCGCGTCATCATAGATGGAGGGGGCTGCAACAACTTGGCTGGCATGGAGATGGTGGAGAAGCGATCTCTCACCACAAGACCACATCCACATCCTTACTACATCCAATGGTTCAACAACAACAGTAAGGTTAAGGTAACACGTATTGTTCGTGTGCATTTTAGTATCTCTGGATATGATGATTATGTGGATTGTTATGTCATACCCATGCAAGCATGTTCCTTATTACTTGGTAGACCATGGCAATTTGATAAAAATTATGTACACCATGGTAGAAACAATCAGTATACTCTTGTTCATAAGGATAAACATGTTACTTTGCTTCCTATGACTCCTGATTCCATTTTGAAAGATGATATTGATAGAGCTAATAAAGCAAAACAGGAGAAAAATAAGAGTGAAAATCAGATTGTGGCAAAAGAATTTGAGCAATAAATAAATCCTAATAATAAACCATCTAGTGTTGCTTCTGAAATTAAATTGAGAAGTGCATGTTTACTTGCCACCAAATATGATATTGATGATCTAGATTTCAGCAAATCTGATTGCTATGCTTTTGTGTGCAAACATGCATTATTTTCATTCGAGGACGTGTCTTTCTCCTTGCCTCCTGTTGTCACTAACATTTTGCAGGAGTTCGCTGACGTCTTTCCACAAGACGTGCCACCGGGATTACCACCTATTCGCGGGATTGAGCATCAGATTGACTTAATTCCCGGTGCTTCGCTGCCAAACCGTGTGCCATACCGTACCAATCCAGAGGATACGAAGGAGATTATGCGTCAAGTACAGGAGCTGCTCGACAAAGGTTATATGCGCGAATCTCTTAGTCCTTGTGTTGTTCCTATTATACTAGTGCCAAAAAAGGATGGTAGGTCGCGTATGTGTGTTGATTGTAGAGGCATTAATAATATTACTATTCGTTATCGTCATCCTATTCCTAGGCTAGATGATATGCTTGATGAATTGAGTGGTTGTACAATATTCTCCATAGTTGATTTGCGTAGTGGATACCATCAAATTCATATGAAATTGGGAGATGAATGGAAAACAACATTTAAAACTAAGTTTGGATTATATGAGTGGTTAGTCATGCCTTTTGGGTTAACTAATGCACCTAGTACTTTCAAGAGATTAATGAATGAAGTTTTACGTGCTTTCATTGCACGATTTGTGGTAGTCTATTTTGATGATATACTAATTTATAGCAAATCTTTGGAAGAACATTTGGAACATTTACGTGTTGTTTTTATTGCTCTACGTGACGCACGTTTGTTTGGTAACCTTGGAAAGTGCACATTTTGGACTGATCAAGTATCTTTTCTTGGCAATGTTGTTACTCCACAGGGAATTGAAGTTGATAAATCCAAGATTTAAGCTACTAAGAGTTGGCCACAGCCCAAAATGGTCACACAAGTGAGGAGTTTTCTTGGACGCTGGTTTCTATAGGCATTTTGTGAGAGATTTCAGCACCATTGTTGCACCTCTCAAAGAAGGATGTGCCTTTTTGGGGGGTACCGCACTGGAAGAAGCCATCACGGTACTGAAAGTTAAGTTGACACATTCTCCTTTACTCCAACTACCTAATTTTAATAAGACGTTTGACCTTGAATGTGATGCTAGTGGAATTGTATTAGGAGGTGTGTTATTACAAGATGGCAAACATGTGGCATACTTTTCTGAAAAATTGAGTGGGCCTAGTCTGAATTACTCTACTTATGATAAGGAATTATATGCTCTTGTTCGGACTTTGGAAACATGGAAACATTATTTATGGACCAAAGAATTTGTTATTCATTCTGATCATGAATCTTTGAAACGTATTAAAAGTCAAGAAAAACTGAACCATAGACATGCTAAATGGGTTGAAATAATTGAGGCTTTCCCTTATGTCATTAAACACAAGAAGGGTAAAGAAAATGTTATTGCCGATGCATTGTCTCGTCATTATATTATGCTTTCACAACTTGACTTTAAAATATTTGGTTTGGAGACCATCAAAGATCAATATGTGCATGATCCTGAATTTGAAGATGTATTGCAGAATTGTAAAGAAGGGAAAATATGGAACAAGTTCGTCGTTAATGATGGATTTGTGTTTCATGCTAACAAGCTATGCATTCCAACTAGCTATGTTCGTCTTTTGTTGTTGCAGGAAGCGCATGGAGGAGGATTAATGGGACACTTTGGCATGAAGAAGACGGAGGATGTAACCGCTACACATTTCTTTTGGCCAAAGATGAGACGTTATGTTGAGCACTTTGTTGCTCGCTGCGCTACATGTCAAAAAGCTAAGTCACAACTCAATCCTCATGGTTTATATATGCATTTGCATGTACCTAGTGTTCCATGGGAGGATATATCTATGGACTTTGTTTTGGGTTTACCTTGAACAAATAAAGGGAGGGATAGCATATTTGGTGTATGCATAGGTTCTCAAAAATGGCACACTTTACACCATGTCATAAAAGTGATGATGTTGCTAATGTTGTTGATTTGTTCATTCGTGAAACTATTCACTTGCATGGTGTGCCAAATACTATTGTTCCAGGCCGTGATAATAAATTACTTAGCCACTTTTGGAGATGTTTATGGGCTAAGTTGGGGACTAAACTGCTTTTTAGTACTACTTATCACCCCAAACTGATGGACAAACTGAAGTAGTCAATAGAACATTGTCTACTATGCTTAGGTCTGTTTTTAAGAATAACAATAAAATATGGGAAGAATGCTTGCCTCATACTGAATTTCTTATAATCATTCGCTGCATTCTACTACTAAGATGTGCCCTTTTGAAATTGTATATGGTTTCCTACCTCGTGCACCTATTGATTTGTTGCCTCTTCCATCTTCGGAGAAGGTTAATTTTGATGCTAAACAACGTGTTGAATTGATCTTAAAAATGCATGAGTTAACTAAGGAGAACATTGAGCGTATGAGTGCTAAATATAAACTTACTGGAGATAAGGGTAGAAAATGTGTCGTGTTTGCACCTGGAGATCTTGTTTGGTTACATTTGCGTAAGGATAGATTTCCTGATTTGCGCAAATCAAAGCTAATGCCACGTGATGATGGTCCTTTTAATGTGTTAGAGAAAATAAATGATAATGCATATAAACTTGAGCTGCCTGCAGATTTTGGGGTTAGTCCCACTTTTAACATTGCAGATTTCAAGCCTTATTTGGGTAAGGAAGATGAGCTTCCGTCGAGGATGACTTCATTTCAAGAAGGGGAGGATGATGAGGACATCAATACCATTATTACACCCACAACCCCTACTGCTATACATGTTGGGCCAATTACTAGACCTTGTGCACGCCAATTGAATTACTAGGTACTTTCATTTCTTGGTGACAATTATAATGTTCATGAGAATATGATGCTGCCTAAATTGGATACATCTGTGTTGATTACTAATGAAGGGCCTATCATGGACAATAGGGATGAACACTGGAGCATGATCAAGCATGGAGATGAAGGCGCGCGCGAAGGGATCCAGAATGACGTTTCTAGTGCATATTTGAGCACTTTGAAGCCTCTGTGATGACCTACAAGGAGGACATGGACGAAATATACAAGATGCCCCTTCATAACTTTTGTCCATAGCTTAAATTAGGTGCTGCGCCACCTCATTTTTGGGCCAGGCCCATGTAATTTCAAAATACTTAAGTATAGGCTGTTTTTAGAGTCTGTATGTGTGGGGAAACAAAGTTAGGGTTGGTTTCGGATCCCTCCTACAAGGGGCCACGAAATTCCCCCTACTCCTCCATATATACTGCCCTTAGGGCGTCGTTTAGACTTTGGGTTTTTGTTTAGATTAAAAGTTCACCATAGCTGCAACTTCGCGTACTTCGTTTCTGTTCAATGACCAGACCAAGACGTCACAGAACCCCGCTTGATCAATAAATCTTTCCTCTTTTATTAGCAATATCCAGATTGCAATTTCAGTTTCCTGCTTGTTCTTCGTTTGCTTGCAGGAAATAGACCCTCGTGGTCAGGTTGATCGTGCTCTGGCGTGGTCAATAACCTCTCGGAGTTGGTTTAGCGATTGCTAAGGCGCGACGTCCTCGCACGTTCGTAGTCGAATCGTCAAAGTCTACTCCACCAAAAACGATAGCCACCATCTCATCGAAAGACGGGATACCTTTGCCTCTATCATTATGTGATATAACTGTAATGGTCCTTGAGTCGTATATCCATGAAGGATCAGAGGAAAACCCACGTGCATGTGTGGAATAATAAACGGTATATATATTCCTAATCATGCCTCTAAGACTGGCTCAAGCATTGCATGATGGTCACGTTTTCCTGATCATGGGCATGACTATGCCGGCAATTTTGAGGATATAATGTTAGAATAACACTTGTGTTGAATTGACCCATATTGATGTTATGCTATGAGATACATTCATCATAAGTTAATGGTTTTATAACATAGATAAAGTTTGTATTTGTATAATTCCTTAGACCATGAGAGTATCAAGTTCCTTCATGCTTGCTTCATGAACTTTGGGGTTAGTTAAACGCGTCTGTAACATGGTGACTATTACAGGGTTCATGGAACAGTATGACAAGGGACTTGATAGCTCCAAATTGGGATTTCCTCCTCCGACAATGAAAAGATATTCTTTGGGCCCTCTTGGTGTTACGGTATCCATCATTGCATGGCCAGACACATCGTGATTTGATCACGGGGACGCTGAAACACAGGAGCAAGAAAAGAGAAAAAAATGTTAACAAGGAAATTGGCATAGTGAAAAAAATTGGTTCACGGGGATGCTAATAAATCTCACCTCGGGCTTACGTAACATATCGGGAAGCAATAGGAGCAACATTCGGTAATTACAGGTACTCTTGAGTATTCATTCATGTGGGAATAGGGATCAATATGGATGTCCATGGTTAAGCCATTGATCATTGATCATAAAGAGTTTTGGTCATGTCTATACTTCACCGAACCAACAGGATCACATACTTAAGTGTCATCTATCTACTAAGTAATAGACAAGGGTGTTAGTGTCCTGGACTAGGGGGTCCTGGCCTAGCCGGTCTAGTCCATGGGCTGGACCGACAACCCGTTTATGAGAAAGGACTCCAGAGGCCTCTAGCGTGTGGCATGAGCATATCGGGCTTCATCGAGGATTTGGTGTGTACTCCAAGTATATCTATTAGGTTTGGCATGTAACCCCTAGATGGCAACCAACCATGTGTAAGCCTAGATACCCCCGGTGCCTTTATAAACCGAAGGGTTTAGCCCGTTGAGGTACGTTGGTCATCATCATTTGCCTTGGGGTTTAGCCCATAACTTATGATCTCGAGGTAGATCAACTATGTACTTTGAAACATCCACAATATAAACAAGAGCGGGACATAGGGTTTTACCTCATCGGGAGGGCCCGAACCTGGGTAAACATTGTGTCCTTTGTCTCCTGTTACCCATCGATCCAATCTCACAGCTCGGGCCCCTGACCCGGGGTCTGCTGGTTTTGACACCGACATTGGTGCTTTCATTGAGAGCTCGTTGTTGGATCGGCAAGGATTAATGGCCCACCTGCATATCAATAGCAACATAGGTTGTGGTGACATCTTCATTGTCGGTGTCAAAACCGGTGTATCTCGGGTAGGGGGTCCCGAACTGTGTGTCTTAGGCGGATGGTAACAGGAGGCAGGGGACACGATGTTTACCCAGGTTCAGGCCCTCTTGATGGAGGTAATACCCTACGTCCTGCTTGATTGCTCTTGATGATATGAGTATTACAAGAGTTGATCTACCACGAGATCAAAGAGGCTAAACCCTAGAAGCTAGCCTATGGTATGATTGTATCTTGTTCTACGGACTAAACCCCTCTGGTTTATATAGACACCGGAGAGGGCTAGGGTTACACCAGGTCGGTTACAAAGGAGGAGATGTACATATCAGTATTGCCTAGCTTGCCTTCCACACCAAGTAGGGTCCCATCCGGACACGAGATGAAGTCTTCAATCTTGTATCTTCATAGTCCAACAGTCCGGCCAAAGCTTATAGTCTGGCTGTCCGGAGACCCCCTAATCCAGGACTCCCTCAGTAGCCCATGAACCAGGCTTCAATGACGATGAGTCCGGCGCGCAGTATTGTCTTTGGCATTGCAAGGCGGGTTCCTCCTCTGAATACACCATGGAAGAGTTTGAATACAAGGATAGTGTCCGACACTGCAAAATAGGTTCCACATACCACCGTAGAGAGAATAACATTTCCACAAATCTAATCTACTGACATGTTTTGATAGCATGACATCACGTCACGACCCGGTTTTTATTCGAACCGCTTTTCTTAACTAGCTCAGCACATATCGCGAGGCGGTTTTCTTGACACATCTTGTCAAAGAAGAGATCGTGTTCCCCTTATCACGGGATTCTCATCAATACGGGCGTGGGTAACCCAACCGCACCATCAATTACGGTGCCTGGGGAATAAGCGGTTTTGCCAGGCAAGTGGGGAGACACATCGCCTCTTCCACCCTTATAAAGGGACAAAGATTTACTTTTTTCACCCACGCCTTCTTCCTCCTCGCTTACCCATTCCCGCACACTCGAGCTCTAGCGCCCAAGCTCGCGTTCCTCTTCTCAAACCACTCCAAGCATGTCCGGAGCAGGAGGCAAGTGGATGGTCTCCTCCATCACGGAGGAGAACATCAAGAAGTTATGGGAAGCCGGATACTTGGCCGCGGATATCGCGCACCGGCTGCCAAATGCGGGGCAGATCGTCCCGATGCCCGAACCCCATGAGAGGGTAGTTTTTCTTACCCATTTCGTCCGCGGACTGGGATTTCCTCTCCACCCGTTTGTCCGCGGGCTCATGTTCTACTATGGGCTGGATTTTCATGATCTGGCCCCCAATTTCATCCTTAACATCTCGGCGTTTATCGTCGTGTACGACACCTTCCTCCGCATCAGGCCCCACTTCGACCTATGGCTGAAAACCTTCAATGTCAAACCGAAGGTGGTGGGCGGCCATCAAGCAGAGTGCGGAGGCGCCATGGTGGGCAAGATGCCTAATGTCACCTGGCTTGAGGGCACCTATGTGGATACCATAAAGAGGTGGCAATCGGAGTGGTTCTACATCACCGAGCCGCGCGACTCCAACTGGGTGGCGGCCCCCAAATTTCAATCCGAAATCCCCACGTGGCTCACCTCCTGGAAAAAGAAGGGCCTGTCCTGGGGTTCTTCGATAGAGCTGACCGGACTCCAGACCTGCATCCAGAACATGACGAACAAGAAAATCAAGCTCGTAAACGTGGTCCAGGTATGCTCTTCCGCCGGATCCTTCCGTGTCAACGACAGGCATTCGTTTTGTGGGAGTTCGACTCGGCCAAGCACCACACGCTGCGAGAGCTCTACGACACGACACACGAGGATGTCTGGAGGGTGTTGTTCAAGAGCGCCGAGATGCCTCCCTCCCTTACTGAGGACCGCAGACTCAGCGCAAAGCGCCACGCCCATCCGGCAGGCTTTTATATCTCTCAAGGTATTTATTTGCCCCGATTTAGTTATGTGCTAGATCTAAGCTTTCATGCCATTAACAGGACTGGATAGAGACAATGGAGCAGCTTGATTGCCTAGCCCCCCTGCCCGATGATCCTGCAGACGCTCTTCTAACGAAGATGCTAACTCCGGCACCTTATGAGGTGCCGGCAAAGAAGGCCAAGAAGAAGGCCACGGGGACCCGAAAGGGTCTCCGGCGCAAGGTTGTATCGGACTCATCGTCCGATGACTTCGACGCACACTCCTCCCACGGAAACGAGGAGGAGGAGGAGAAAAGTTCTCCCCTCCCCAGTTGGGGGAGACAAGAAAAGGAAGGCCTACCCATCCGGGGAGGCCGGAGGGTCCAAGAAGGGAAGGAACCTCCCTCCGGACTGTGCCACGACGGCCGCCGACAGCGGCGACGAGTGGCTACCCAGGGACAAGCCCCTGGCGAAGTCGTAAGTGTCCGGACACCATAGTACTTCATGGTATGTTTTATTGCATTGCCTCTCCTCATGCCGAACATGATTATGCAGTCCGTCCCGAGCTCATCTCGGCGTACCCTCGTCGAGCGGCTCTTTGGACTCGTCGGATATGAACAGCGGTTCTCTTCCGACCGCTTCCACCCCTTGCCCTGCGGACAACGCCAAGGTGTTGTCTCAAAAGGCACCGAGCCAAGGGGAGGTGGTCCTGGGGGCGCCTCGCGACGACTTCCCGGACCCTGGGTACCAAGGGAGCGAGGTTCCTACGGGCTTCAAGTTCGGTCCCCAGCCGGACACCGTGCCGGAACCTTCGATGGTTCCGAACTCCGGCAGGCGGTCCCCCGTTAAGGGGGGCAAACCATCCGTGCCGGTGTCCTCTGTCCAACCAGAGGCACCAGACAACTTGCTGGAAGCGCTTCACAGCGCTTCCATCGATGAAGAGCACCGCACTATTATCAGTGTGGTGGTCGAGAAGGTTCAGTCCGCCAAAAATGGACTGACCAAAGCTTGCGCCAGCCTCCTAATAGGCTTTGAGGTAAGCAATCAAAATATAAGAAAATATTACCGCATAGATAGTAGCCCCTGATGCTCTATTCGGCGTTCGTGAAGAAAAGCCGAAAAGAGGATCAAATGATAACTCAGGAGTCTAATTAGAGTATGTCTATGTGTATGTGCAGGCTTCACTGCTAGCCGCTGCCGCATGTACTGCGGAGGTCTTTGCGCTGAAGCAGGCCCTGAAGCGGTCCGAGGACGAGCTCGGCCTTACTAAGAGGCAGCTCGAAGAGAGCAAAGGTAAGATATACCCCTGTCTATATAGTTAAAAAGAAGTTCGGGTGTGAAGTAATAGGATCATCATGAATTTTTCAGGGGCCACGACCGAGGTGGAGACCCTGAGGAAGGCGTTGTCCGAGGCCGAAGACAAAGAGGCCAAAGAACGCATTAAACGGGAGAAACAAGAAGCCCGAGTAGGCGAGGTGCAGCAAGAGCTTGAGGCTCTCGCCAAAAAGCATGAGTCCTTGGAGCTTCAAGACGCGAGAGTCCGAGCTCGCGCAGGCGCTTCAAAGCGTCCGGAGCACCAAGGCCGAAGCCCACAAGGCCCTCCAGGAGATTGACGCGGTGAAGAAGATAGCAGCGGGTAAGGCATTCAATATGCAAAGCAAGCATGTGATGGAGACTTTCCTTTTTCTTACCCGAGTTCGGAGCTCTCCAGGAGCATTTGCAGATCTTCCCCGCAGTGTACTAGATGCCACGGAGTTTTACCGGGCTGAGGAGGGGAGCTCAACGGAGAAGTTGTTCTGGTCTCAGTATACTGGGACCGAACACCCCGTGTCCTTGAGCGACCAACTGAAGCAGTTGGTCGAACTTCACAAGGTGGCCGAACAGACCATGAGGGGCCTTATAGTCCGGATGTGGCCTGGCGAGCCCCTGTCCGGCAGCTACTTCGGTCTGGTGAGGCGGCTTGTGGAAGCCTGCCCATGGCTTGAAGTCATCAAGCGGTCTGTCTGCATCGAGGGTGCACGCAGGGCTTTTGCCCGAGCGAAGGTGCACTGGGCGAAGCTGGACGCCATGAAGCTGGTGATGGAGGGGCCACCGAAGGGCAAGGAGCATCGCTGCCCCGAGAATTACTATGAAAGTGTCCTGTAGGGTTCCCGCTTAGTGGCAGATGAGTGTGCCAAGGATGTAATTTTTGAATGAACATGCCCATGTGATCCTGTAATATGAAACGAGTTCTTTTGCGCCATGCGACGCTTTCTTAATTTAAAATATTACCTTATGTGCGGCCATTTATAAAATCTGAGAGTTGGCCAGTCGTCGGCTTCTATGCCCATGTAACTAGTACTGGGGTGTTCGGGATAAACCTGAACACTCTTTACCCCAATTTTGGGTCCTTCTAGGGAGGTGTTCGGCAACGAACCAGGCAATCGGACTATAATGCTTTATCACTCTCACTTAGCCATAGAAGTCTATGATTTTAAATTTTTGGCGAAGCCCCTGGTATTCGGAAGGCCGAATTTGGGGCACTATACACGCCTAAGCTGGACAAGGCCGACTCCTCGCCTGAAGTGGAAAAAGTCTTTAAGGACTTGAGACCTCTCGAACAGCGACCAATCTCTCACCATATCATGACAGTCAGTTTTTGGCTTTCTCTACTAAGGTGCTCGTCCGGAAGAACCGGGCACAATCGCAATAGTTCTCCCACCGCTACCTTAGCCGATATAGCGGAACGTAAGGTACCAAAGCATGGGAGCCGGGCGACCCAACATTTTACCAAAGACATGATTCGGAGCTGATGCATATAATGCTATAAGTTCGGGGTGCCGCACTGTCGAAAGTGTTCGGACTTCTTGCACCGTATTATGGGGTAAACGAGGACCCCTGGCGAACTGACCGTACCCGCACGTGCGGGTGCGGATTGTCGTAAACGGACATATAAGATAGGGAGAGAGAGAAAACCTTAAATAATGCAATGACAGATTAATGATAAGCATTGTTATTTAAATGATATGTCGAAGCGTACTTGGTACAAGTAGTGCAATAAGCATAAAGTGGGACAATTCGAAATGTCCTATCCCAGGGCAAGCTATGCATAAATAGTGAAAACGGGTGTATCGATTGTTACTAGAGACCACCTGGCGGTTCCCGTGTTCATCTTAGCTTCTTGCCGCCTTGGTTGTTGCTTCCGGAATGTGTCCGGCAATCGTACTGCCGGAAAGTGCTTCCAGAGAGTTAGGCCCTGAAAGAGAAAAGGAATGTCAAAGGTATACAGCCCCTAGTGTGGTTAAGCCACAATGCGGGGCGTGCCCTGATCGTGCCCCCACCTATGTCCATGGTATTTTCAATGCGTAGTTATGTACGCGCGGCACGGATTTTGTCGCTTCACTGGGACTGGGACGGGGGCCGAATTTCTAGGCGAGCTCTGATCGTGCCAGGCGATCCTGTTGCAGCTTATTCCGGACTCGCTTGAAGGTGTCTGGGGGCCGTGACGCCGAATGAGTGGTCTGCCTGAATAGGCTGCTTTGTGCTTCTGCTACAAGGGCCGCAGTGTGCTCCTCCGTACGGAGCGAGCGTTCTGTGTTTCCATTTACTGTTATGACCCCACGAGGTCCTGGCATCTTGAGCTTGAGGTATGCGTGATGCGGCACTGCATTGAATTTTGCAAATGTCGTCCGTCCAAGCAGTGCATGATAACCACTGCGAAATGGGACGATGTCGAAGATTAACTCTTCGCTTCAGAAGTTATCCGGTGATCTGAAGACCACTTCCAATGTGATTGAGCCTGTGCAATGGGCCTCTACACCTAGGATGACGCCTTTAAAGGTGGTTTTGCTGGGTTTGATCCTTGAGGGATCAATACCCATTTTTTGCACTGTATCCTGATAAAGCAGGTTCAGGCTGCTGCCGCCATCCATAAGGACTCGAGTGAGGTGAAATCCATCAATGATGGGGTCTAGGACTAGTGCGGCAGATCCACCATGACGAATGCTAGTGGGGTGGTCCCTACGATCGAAGGTGATCGGACAAGCAGACCATGGGTTGAACTTCGGGGCAACGGGCTCCATCGCATAGACGTCCCTTAGTGCACGCTTCCGCTCCCTCTTGAGAATGTGGGTTGCGTATATCATGTTCACCGTCTTCACTTGTGGGGGAAACCCCTTTTGTCCTTCTGTGTTCAGCGGCCGGGGCTACTCCTCGTCATCGCTATGCGGCCCCTTGTCCTTGTTCTCGGCATTTAACTTGCCGGCCTGCTTGAACACCCAGCATTCTCTGTTGGTGTGATTGGCTGGCTTGTCGCGGTGCCGTGGATTTGATACGAGCGATCCAGTATGCGATCCAGACTGGACGGAGCCGAAGTATTTCTTTTAAATGGCTTTTTCCACTGACTAGATCTAGAGCCTCTGAATTCGGCATTGACTGCCGTATCTTTGGTGTTATCGCTGTTATTGCGGCGCTTTGGTCTATTACGACGCTGCCTACCGTTAACATCTTTGGTATCCGAGGTATCCGGATTCCTCGATGTGTTGTTGCTGCAAGCCAGCCAGCTGTCCTCGCCAGCACAAAAGCGGGTCATGAGTGTTGTGAGGGCTGCCATAGATTTCGGCTTCTCCTGGGCGAGGTGGTGGGCAAGCCACTCGTCGTGGATGTTATGCTTAAATGTCGCTAGGGCCTCTGCATCCGGACAGTCTACAATTTGATTTTTCTTAGTCAGGAACCGTGTCCAGAATTGTATGGCCGATTCCCCTGGCTGTTGGGTTATGTGGCTCAAGTCATCAACATCCGGTGGCCGCACATAAGTGCCATGCAAGTTGTCAAGAAATGCGTCTTCCAGATCCTCCCAACTGCCGACGGAATATGCTGGCAAGCTATCCAGCCAATGCCGAGCTGGTCCTTTGAGTTTTAGTGGGAGGTACTTGATGGCATGTAGATCGTCACCGCGAGCCATGTGGATGTGAAGGAGGAAATCCTCAATCCATACAGCGGGATCTGTTGTGCCATCGTATGATTCGATATTTACGGGTTTGAAACCCTCCGGGAATTCATGATTCATAACTTCATCAGTGAAGCATAGGGGGTGTGCGGCACCTCTGTGCCGGGCTATATCCCGACGTAGTTCGTATGAGTCATGTCTGCTGTATTCGGCCCGGCCGGATTTACTCTTGGTGTATCCGACGCGACGATCATCGTCCCATGTGGGCGCACGTGCCCGTGTCCCATATATTGACCTTGCGGTTTTTGCCTTACTGTCCAAGATGTCTCGCATGTCCTCTGTGTTGGCTCGGGCTTTGGTATTTTTGACTGAGTGGTGACGGGGTGCGGTCTGAACTGTAGGCTGAAACGCCTCTCTGGCTCGGCCGCATAGTGGCCGGTCGGCCGCATCGTACACTGGGGAATGAGGTTTCAATGCTTCCTCCTTGAGGTGAGGTAGCAACCTGCGTTTTGGTTAACTCTTGGACGGGCGCTCGAGGTCATGCTCCTTGGCCGCAAGGACTTCGGTCCACCTGTCTGCTAGCAAGTCTTGATCAGCTTGAAGCTGTTTCTGTTTTTTCTTTAGGCCATTTGCCGTGGCCATAAGCCGGCGCTTGAAACACTCTTGCTCGATGGGGTCCTCAAGCATGATAAACTCGTCGTCGCCGAGGCTCGCCTTGTCTTCGAAGAGAGGCATGTAATTGTCCTCATCCGGTTCTCCATCTGCTTCCTGCTCTGGAGGGCTAGATTGTTCGTCCTCTAGCTCTACACCGTGCTGGAGGGGATTGTTGTTGTCTTCGGTGCTATCCGGAGTGTTATTATCTCCTGTGCCGGTATCACTGCTCTTGCTGTGGCGGGACTTAGAGCGGCGCCGCTGATGTCGACGCTTGGGATTCTTCTTGGAGGGGTCATCCTTCGTTGTCTCGTCGCCATTGCCTTCCTTGGGGATGTCCACCATGTATATATCATATGATGAGGTGGCGGTCCAGCGCCCTGAGGGCGGTGGTTCCTGTTCATCTCCGGCTTCGTCGTCCATACCGTCGAAGTCTTCGGAGCTGAAGTCGAGCATGTCGGTTAAGTCGTCGATAGTGGCTACTAAGTGGGTGGTGGGTGGGCAGCGAATTTCTTCATTGTCCGCATCCCATTCTAGCCGGACATAGTTCGGCCAAGGTTCTCCCGACAGGGAGAGAGACCTTAATAAGTTTAGCACATCTCCGAAAGGTGAGTGCTGAAAGATATCCGTGGAGGTGAACTCCATGATCGGCGCCCAGTCAGACTCGACGGGCACGGATGTGAGCAGCTCGGAGTCCGTGGCCGGAGATGAATCCAGTGGGTCGGCGACACGGCTCTTATAAGGGGTGAAGTCAGTATCCAGCTCTATCGCCACTGAGAGTGCGGCCTCCATGGCGGGGTCCATCCCTCCGCTCTCGGATGGCGCGACTTGCTCCAAATCGATGGCCGGAGTAGTTGCGGATGCGATCTCCCGAACATTGTCCGACGGCAGAGTTACGTCATGCTCGTCGCGGCTGTGCGGAGCGTCCGACATGGGCTCGAATCCGTCGAAGATCAAGTCTCCGCGGATGTCGGCCATGTAGTTCAAGTTTCCAAATCTGACCTGATGGCCAGGGGCGTAGCTCTCGATCTACTCCAGATGGCCAAGCGAATTGGCCCGCAGTGCGAAAAAGCCGCCGAATACGAAGATCTGTCCGGGGAGTAAAGCCTCACCCTGGACCGCGTCGCAAGCGATGATCGAAGGAGCCATCAAGCCTTATGGTGATGACATGGTGGAACTCTCAATGAAAGCACCAATGTCGGTGTCAAAACCGGTGGATCTCGGGTAGGGGGTCCCGAACTGTGCATCTAAGGCGGATGGTAACAGGAGGCAGGGGACACGATGTTTGCCCAGGTTCGGACCCACTTGATGGAGGTAATACCCTACTTCCTGCTTGATTGTTCTTGATGATATGAGTATTACAAGAGTTGATCTACCGCGAGATCAGAGAGGCTAAACCCTAGAAGCTAGCCTATGGTATGATTGTATCTTGTCCTACGGACTAAAACCCTCCGGTTTATATAGACACCGGAGAGGGCTAGGGTTACACAAGGTCGGTTACAAAGGAGGAGATGTACATATCCGTATTGCCTAGCTTGCCTTCCACACCAAGTAGGGTCCCATCCGGACACGAGACGAAGTCTTCAATCTTGTATCTTCATAGTCCAATAGTCCGGCCAAAGGATATAGTCCGGCTGTCCAGAGACCCCCTAATCCAGGACTCCCTCATTCATCCCCAGCTAGCTTTTCACCTTTGGCAGCATCATGTTGCACGCTAATTCGACTGGCCGCTTGGGCCATGTCAAAAACCTCGAAGCCCGATGCATGGCGGCCAAGTCATTTCTACGACATCGGTCGCTACCCTACTTCAATGGCGAAACAGCAGATAATGAGTTGCTCACACATGGCCAATGCAGGTCAGGCTAACCGTCCCCCTAGAGGGCGAAACCGGCCTGCAGGGGCACATAAAGAACCCCCTGCAAAAACCCGCCCTCATGGCAAGAGTGTGGTCGAACATCCTGAGCCCTTCGATCTGCATGATAAGATATAGGACAATGAAGCCCCTTCCTGGCCCATCTACGGACTAAGGGAGTGCTCCTCCGCCGGCCTAGAGGGCTATGATGCCTGGTTAGATAGACATGAAAGAGCTCAGGAGCAGACACGTGCTAGGACGACGTCCAACGAACGACAAGATGCAGCTCGATATCAAGGGCCCACACACCCAGTATGTTTCACAGACGAGGTCATTGAGAATCAGTTTCCAGAGGGGTTTAAACCCATCAATATCGATGAATACAATAGGATGACTGACCTGACTATCTGGATCGAAGACTTTCTTCTCCATATTCACATGGGCCGAGGTGATGACCTTCATGCCATAAAATGCATGTCGCTCAAGCTTGAAGGACCGGCAAGGCATTGGCTCTACAACGTCCCTAGAAATTATATTGGAACTTGGGAGGAGCTCAAGGAGGCCTTTAGGGAAAACTTCTAGGGCACCTACATTCGACCCCCGAATGCCGATGGCCTCAGCCACATCGTCCAACAGGAGGGTGAATCAGCTCAAAAATTCTGGAACCAGCGAATGGCTCGCCCGGTAGCTCGAGCAGGATAAGCTGATAACCACGCTGGCTCTTACCTCTCTAATGACCCGCTTTTGTGTAGGCGAGGATAGTTGGCTGGCTTGCATGTGACACCCTGATTTGACCGTACACTAATCATACACACAAATGTGTACGATCAAGATTAGGGACTCACGGGAAGATATCACAACACAACTCTAGACACAAATTAAAATAATACAAGCTTTATATTACAAGCCAGGGGCCTCGAGGGCTCGAATACAAAAGCTCGAAAACAAACGAGTCAGCAGAAGCAAGAATATCGGAGTACATACATAAGTAAAACAAGTTTGCCTTCAGAAGGCTAGCACAAATTAGCAACGATCGAAAAGGCAAGGCCTCCTGCCTAGGACCTCCTAACTACTCCTCGAAGCTGAACTCCACATAGAACCATCCTCGGGATCCTCTGGCTCCTGGGCTCCAACATCTGGTAGGGACATCTGAGAAGAATGGAAAAAGGGGAAAAGAGGGAGCAAAGCAACCGTGAGTACTCATCCAAAGTACTCGCAAGCAAGGATCTACACTACATATTCATCGGTATCAATGAAATGGGTAGTATCTGTGGACTGAACTGCAGAATGCCAGAATAAGAGGGGGAGAAGCTAGTCCTATCGAAGACTACACTTCTAGCAGCCTCCATCTTGAAGCATATAGAATAGAGTAACCGGTAAGTTCACCAAGTAACAATGTATAGCACAATCCTACCCGACGATCCTCTCCTCGTCACCCTATGACAGAGTGATCACTGGGTTGTATCTGGCACTTGGAAGGGTGTGTTTTATTAAGTATCTGGTTCTAGTTCTCATGAGGTCGGAATATAACGTCGGGTCGTCATGTTACCGTGGACACGGCTATTCGAATAGATCAATCTTCACTACATGGGTGCACCATATTACCCAACACTTTCCTGGGTCACGCACGGCCTTGGAAGATCAACACGTCGCAGCCCTACCTAGGCCTAACAGAGAGGTCAGCACACCAGTCTAAATCATAAGCGCGCAGGGGTCTTGGGCCCATCGCCCTTCGCACTCTTGCACGTTGCATGGGCGGGCGGTGAGCAGACCTGGCAGCCTCCATTACAAAGGAGGGTGCTTTATGCGGCCCAACCCGGCGCGCGCCACTAAGTCGCTGACGTCTAGGAGGCTTCGGCTGATACTAGAACGTCGAGTGCCCATAACTATTCTCGCATGGTGATTAGTGAGTATAGGCCAGTGGCCAACTCAGATCAAATACCCAATCTCATTAAGCGTGTTATTTGAAGTAACTGCAGACGCCAACCAGGACCAGGCCCACCTGTCTCCTAGGTGGTCACAACCTTCCTTGTCGCTCCACCACAAAGTAACACTCGGGGGCCGTCGGGAACCTAGGCCCACCACTACATGGATGGAACCACCTATCCTTTCAGCCCTCACATCAGAATCACTTGCGGGTACTCTACGAGCTGACCTGACTTTAGTCACATCATGTATCCTATAAAGTATGTATGTATGTATGTATGTATGTATGTATGTATGTATGCATGTATGTATGTATGTATGTATGTGTATATATACTGGTGATCACCTCTCGAAGTGACCAAGGCCTGATAGTATAGCATAGCAGACGGACAAGAATGTAGGGCCACTGATGGAATACTAGCATCCTATACTAAGCATTTATGATAATAGGTAAAGGTATCAACAATTGTAGCAACAATGACAGGCTATGCAGTAGAATAGCTTCATCCGAAAGTAGTAATAGCTACACTACCCTATGCAAGCAGTAGATGGAAAGAGTAGGCGATATCGGGGTGATCAAGGGGGGTTTGCTTGCCTGGTTGTTCTGGCAAGAAGGAGGGGTCGTCGTTGATGTAGTCAATCACAGGGGTATCGGCAGCGGTCTCAGGATCTACCGGAAAGAAGTAACGGAGGGGGAACACAATAAATAACAAGCAATCGAAGCATCACAAAGCATAACATGGCAATACGCGGTGCTAGGGTGAGCTAACGCAGTACTAGGTGCTACTGGCGAAGGGGGGAAACATCCAGGAAAGTATCCCCGATGTTTGGCATTTTCAGATAGACGGACCGGAGGGGATGGTTGCATGTTCGCTATGCTAGGGACATGTGGCGGACGAACGGACTACGTATTCGGACCCGTCTCGTCGTTTTGAGCAACTTTCATGTACGAAGTATTTTCATGTGATAAGCGGTTTATTGTATATCAATTTTCAAAGTTTTAATTCATTTCCAGAAATTATTTTAATTCGATAAATGAATTTATTGCATCAGCCTGACGTCCTCATGACGTCAGCTGTCAAACTGGACCGTTAACTGGGTCAGCTGATGCGTGGGTCTCAGTTGTCATTGTCACAGATTAACTAAACATAATTAATTAGTTTAACTAACTGATTAGGTTAATTATACAGAATTAATTATTATTATTATTATTTATTTTCCTATTTTTCTAAAACCTTTGTCTTATGGGTTTCACCTCTAGCCTACCCCAACTTGTTTGGGACTAAAGGCTTTGTTGTTGTTGTTGTTGTTGTTTGTTTCTATCCAAAAGGGGCGTGGGGCCCCAACGTTAGTGGCTCTAGGAAGCCTTAACGGGCACTGGGCTAGCGGCCATTGGGCAAATGGGCGCTGCGAGCGCCAGCCCGTTCGGGTGCCTGCCCAAGCCAGTAGAGGCGCCAGGGCGCCCAGGGCTGCGGCGAGGTCCGTTGGGCAGGAGGCGGCAGTGGGAACGGCCACGGGCGGAGCGGTTGGGGGCGGTGGGCATGGCGGACTAGGGAGGCAGCAGGCAGTTCGTGCAACGGCAAGGCCACAGGCGAGCCGGCGCGGTGGTGCTCGCGCAGGGACAGAGGGGGGAGGGAGTCGGCGCAGAACGAGGAGACGTGGCGCGACGGGCGAGCCGGAGCGGAAGCCGAGCAGCGACAGGAAAGTGAGAGAGGAGAAGGGTTTCCTCACCCCATGTTGCAGGGGAACAAACGGCGAGGCTTTGGGAAGCCAGTCGGGGAGGAGGACGAGGACAGGCCAGGGAGGCGGTCCAGCAAGGGGGAGAACTCCGGGCGACAGCTTCAGGGGTCGGCTCAGATGTTGATCCAGATCAGGACGAGGGGAATCCGGCAGAGGGGCTTGGTGCGGCGATGCTGGAGGAGCTGGCGGGCGAAGGCGGCGGTCCTCGGGCGCGATGCGGCGCTCGCCGGGGGTGGCGTTGCGATGGCGATGGGGGTCGACCCCCCCTCCCTTGATCCAGATCGTGGGGAGAGGGCAGAGGAGGAAGGAGGGAGAGGGGAACATGGTGGGGGTCGAGTGGGGGTAATAGTTAGGGTTTCAATCGGGGTGGGGGTTATACAGGGGGCTGCTAAGCCGGCCTGGTGGCCTACTAGGCCAAGGCCCTGTTGGGGGGGGTTGTGTTTATTTTCTTTTACATTTTTATTTTCTGTTTATTTACTTTTCTCTATAGTTTCAATTTACCTTTAACTTTAAAAATAAAAAATAGCTCCTACATCAGTATAGCTAAATATACTACTACCACATTTAATTATGGTAGCCCAATAAAATAGCCTAACATTTTATTAATTATAAAAGGCAATAATTAATTGATTAAGCCACTGTTTTGTTTATCTTAGTGCATTTAACTATTTTACAAAAACTTGGTTTCTTAACCAATATTACTTATGAATTATTTGCCACATCCAGAATATTTTAGTTTAGACTTTTGAAAACTTTTACAGTTTGAATTTATTTTAAATTTGAATTTGAACCACATTTGAATCATTGTGAGACTATCAACAATAATCGTGGTGATGTGGCAACATTAGTAGAGGGTTACCGTAGCTTAATTATCCGGGCGTCACAATTCTCCTCCACTACAAGAAATCTCATCCCGAGATTTAAGAGGTAGAGTTAAGGGGAAAAGTTATGGTTACGAAATTCTAACGGATCTTTGTGTTCTTGTTGATCTCATCGAAGAGGTTGATCCACTATGTTGATGTCTTCAATTTGCCACATCAAGGCATCATGATGAAGTCACCATCCTTCCTTCGGAATCTCCATCGTACTGAGTACGGGTATCTTCAGGAGAACGTACCTTTGCAAGGTTGAATATCTGGTCGATAACATCAGGGAAGGTGGCAGAAAGTAACTCCCGAATTGAAACTTAAGAAAATATCGAGAGCAAAGTAAGGAGGTATCATGGGAATTTTCTAGTGGGCAGGCAATCGTTCGATGCCTGAAACAGGGCATGGAAGGGATTCAAAGCAACGAGAATAAGTATTGTGTCTAATACCAAAATTGATGATCTCTAGAAAGGTGGCTCGTGAATTACATATGAGGCCACGTCGAGGAACAAACTTGGGAATAGGGGTGTACAGGAGAGTCAGATTTCGATCATGTGGAACTGTGGGTTATAAGCCCACCATGTGGGTTAAAATTAAGAAGGGCGTTGACATCTTGCATGGCCATGATAGCAAGGCAGGTTGGAGCATAGCCTATTAGTTATGTTGGCAACAACATTGGTACCAAGGGCGAGGGACAAAGAGAACCATTTTCCTGCTTGCAAGGCGAGGCGGACTAGTAGGCAAAGTTCTTGTCCATCGGTGGTTACTGGAATGTCATCAACAATAGTAACAGTGTCTTACTAACAGAGTTGTACACCGAGGTGTTCACACAAGCAGGGAATTATTACTGCTTATATCATACAGATCACAAGAAGGGTTAAACAAACCAATGGAAAGGAAAAAGTGTTTATCACATTTAATCGGAACAATGGAAAGGAAAATGTGTTTAAACACATATATCAAGGGAATATCCTTCCCCGGGACAACCAGAGCATGTTATCCATGATAGGATATAAAGTAGAAAATCCTTTTAGGGAAGGGAAGAGAAGTTTCATGACATTACCCACACAACGGTGTTTGGATAATTGATAAGGAAAATTTAGCATAATGCTTCCAATGTTCTTGTTGACGATTGATGATCACAGCCATGCTTCGGGATAGCATTGACATGTTTATCATGTAAAGGACAGACTTTGGATACACAAAGGGTCCATCAGGAAGAACTTATAGAATAAGTCTTACAATTTCCTCATGGAATAATGGCTAACCTTGCTAAAAAGGGAAACTATAATAATAGGTCCTCCGGCCAGGTGTTCTAGGCATGACATCACCTTACTGGGCCATATATAGACCAATGTTATAACTCTTGGAAAATGTTCCAACCATCATATCTGACCGAGTTTCAAATCTGATTGGGGTCAGGATACCTCAGACTTAGGATGCCTGAGAAGAAAAGGTGCAACAGAAATTGACGATAAGACATTGTAAGATTCACCAGAAATGAACTATGGAAGCGAGTTTCAAAATAAGATTTCATTAGTAAACCAAGGAGAGGATGAGGAGGTGGCTGATGGACTCAGCGACAATTCATCAAGATTTCCAAAGGGTGGATTTCCACAATTTTTGTGAACAAGGTAACATATTGGACATGTCGAAGTATATAACGAAGTATGTTCGAGGAGAACATACTCGAGTGAACATTGATCAAAACGAGCACCTAGAAGATGGACTAAGTATCACGATCGAGGTTAGAGTGGTGATTCAATAACCAATAGACTAAGACCCAAGCAATCGACCATTAACTCCAAGCAATAGGGTTGCTATAAGTTTTGAAATTTACACCTCTCAGTCCATTTGTCGGTGTTCCGGTTAGAAACAACATGGGGACCAAGGAAAGAATGGTGATGGTGATAAGTATCACTTGTATCAAGAATTTTGAAGACGTGGTGAAATTCCCACAACATTCTTGACATAAAAGATGGTAATACTCCAAGGTAAAGAAGAACAAATGCTGGATAGCAAGGATCTCATGGTATAACACAAAACACGAATAAGTTTGTGTTGAACGGAAGGCAATAAAGTGGTCGATGATAACACGAACCATCGAGGGGAAAGGATGGTATTTCTCATCAAGAATTCGATATATATCTTGGAAGAGCTCAGGATGTTGATGATGATCACGACACATTTGTCGAGAGATTTCATGAAGATGTAATCGGTCGGCGATGACATCAAGTCAAATGATGATGAAGCCAAAGGTTATGGGAACCAAGGGTACGACACAAACTCGAAATCAAGTTTGTTGTTCAAGGAGAAATGATATGACGAGGAAGATCGATGTAAGATTAGCTCACCGTCGAAATTTGTGCTCCGAGAGACCAGGTACCACAGTTTAAATTAGCACGATAATGATGGAGCCGATCGGGCTAGGAATGGCATGATGGAGTATTAAACTTGTAAGCAATGAAGATTTCTAACACTTGTTGAATCGTCGCGCGGACTCGACTCTGTTATCAGTGTCCTCGAGTGTCTAACGACTCAGAACCCAGGGAAAAATTGGAATTGGTGAGGAATAATAGTAGATGAAGAACTCATAAGGAGTTATGTAGTTCTGTGATATTTCTCGAGATACCAGAGGGTAAAACTTGAAGGTAGAGCAGAGTAGAGGTTAGGCAGGTGTATTGATCTGCAAAAGGCAAGTGCTTTAACTCGTCCGAGAAATAGATTCAAAGGAGAACAATCATGGTTGGAACCACGGGTGCAAAGGACCAAACATAGATATCAAATGAACCTATAACAAGGGAATAATTAATATAAGAGAAGCTTCCATGATATGATCTACATCGTGTCCATGGGCATGAACACCAAGTTCAAGGTCGACTCCCACTTCTCCAATGCATGACCATTCATTCACTGCTCTAATAAAAAAATGATTCCAGTGTGAAAACCTACTTGGTGAATTACGAGAGGAGTATGACCCATGAAAACTTTCGGGTTGGCATAGATTAAGGGAGGCATAGGTTCAACCCATCAGGGCATCGTCGAAACATACACCACAAGCTTCAATAGTAATTATCACCAGCTCGAAAGCAAAGCATGGTTAGCCAAATCAAAGAATAGGATTTACCAATGGCATTATGTATCAGGGAAAGAACTTCTCAAGGTTTTTGTATACGAAGGACACTGTCAAATGATAATTCAATAAAGGATTTGACGGTCCATAACAGAGCTGATGTGAGCATCAACACACAACTAGAGGAAGAAAACAACGCAAAGACATAGTATTATGGAAACAACTGACTAATTCAAAAATCAGATGCAAAGGAATTATGATTTCAAAATCAAGGGATCAGAAGCCAACGCTCTGATTAAGGATGGATAGTTTGAATAGCCATAGGGGTACAATCGATGGCAATTTGATTGGTCGAGAACCAACTCATGTTTAAAATGACGTCTGAGCAGGAAGGATGAATTCTAGGATCTGATTGAGGATTGAGAGTATTTGCAACATTTTGAATCAAGGGACTCAAAATGATAATGACAAAGGATACTAATGAATATTGCTAGTCATATGGCACGCAACCATAATGCAAGCAAACAAGTATTTGCAGAGCGATAGCAGGCAGAGGATTACCGGAAGATCAGATAGTTTTTCAATGTATCTTGTGAATCATATGAACAACAGGGGAAGAACGGATACTCGGTAAGTGTGAGGAATTATCTGTAGGGGGTATTCATGTGGCAAAGAATTGCACGACAGTAAGCTCAAAGAATTCTCGGGAAAACAGAGAGCAGTTTGGGGCATCTTGTAATAGCAAGATCAATGGGATTGAATGTAAGAATGGCAAGTGTATGTGGTTATGAAGGATGGCAATTTTATCCATGGACATGGATACCCATGGATATCCGACCCGAATGGATAGGGTTTGGATATGCTTTTGTGCCCATGGGCAGTGCCCAAACCCGACCCGATTGCTCGTGGATATATAGGGCATGGATCTAATCTTGTGCCCATGGGTATACCCAAACTCGACCCGATAGTCTGATTTAATGGGCCAAAATATGCTATCCCTACCCCACAGTCACATGTCCCACTGCAATTTTCCACTTTGTTATCTAAAACATGCAAAAGAAATTGCATAATCCCCGCTGTAACTTCTATTAGTTGTCATTCAATCCCCGTCGTAACATACTATAGGGTACCTTCCCTTATTTTTATCTCCTCGTTAAATGACTCGTCATTCTCATCTTTTAGAAAAATACTAAATGATATTAGGTTTTAAGTGGACGTTGATTTGCCACAAGTTGATGTTTACCATAAGTGAAGCCTTGCCTACCACGAGGTGAAGAATGGAGGACCTCGTGTTAACATTGTGTTATTTCTTATTTATATGTCTTGAGAGGACCCAGTGGATATCCAGAGGGTATGGATATCCATCGGGTCTGGACATGGACACAATTTTTCACCCATGGATTTTTTCATGGGCGGGCAAAGACAGTCTTCATGGATATGGATATGGAATTGATATTGTTCAACCCGATCCAAACCCGACCCATTGCCATCCTTAGTGGTTATCCATAGGGGTTTATCGATGGAAGGGAATTTCAAAAGTGATGGCGCAAGTCTGGGGAGAACATCGAAAAGTATCATGAGAATCGTCTGGTGAAGTAGTCGATCATCTGGCATGAAGGGCTCTCCGGCAGGAAGTGGGTACGAGAATTTAGAGTTAGAATTAGAAAAATCATTCAACCAAATAGAAGAGATCAGTATACCAGAGTATAGACGAGGAATAAAATATCCTAATACCATCCAATGGCGACATGGGCCCGTAAGCCACACAACCATGTTACTAAAAGTTTTGCAATGACTAGACTCAACTTTGGCCAAGGAGTGTGGAAGGGGGTTCCGACAGGCAGTCGGCTCTGATACCAACTTGTGACACCCCCCGATTTTACCGTACACTAATCATACACGTAAATGTGCACGATCAAGATCAGGGACTCACGGGAAGATATCACAACACAACTGTAGACACAAATTGAAATAATACAAGCTTTATATTACAAGCCAGGGACCTCGAGGGCTCGAATACAAAAGCTCGAAAACAAACGAGTCAGCAGAAGCAACAATACCTTAGTACTCACATAAGTTAAACAAGTTGCAACATCCGAGAAGAATGGAAAAGGGGGGAAAAGAGGGAGCAAAGCAACCGTGAGTACAAATCCAAAGTACTCGCAAGCAAGGATCTACACTACATATGCATCGGTATCAATGAAATGGGTAGTATCAGTGGATTGAACTGCAGAATGCCAGAATAAGAGGGGGAGAAGCTAGTCCTATCGAAGACTATGCTTCTAGCAGCCTCCATCTTGAAGCATATAGAAGAGAGTAGCTGATAAGTTCACCAAGTAACAATGTATAGCATAATCCTACCCGACGATCCTCTCCTCATCACCATGTGAGAGAGCGATCACCGGGTTGTATCTGTCACTTGAAAGGGTGTGTTTTGTTAAGCATCTGGTTCTAGTTGTCATGAGGTCGGAATACAACTCTGGGTCATCCTGTTACCATGGACACGGCTATTCGAATAGATCAATCTTCCCTGCAGGGGTGCACCACATTACCCAACACGCTCGATCCCTTTGGTCGGACACACTTTCATGGGTCATGCCTGGCCTCGGAAGATCAACACGTCGCAGCCCTACCTAGGCCTAACAGAGAGGTCAACACGCATGTCTAAATCCTAAGCGCGCAGGGGTCTTGGGACATCACCTTTGCACTCTTGCATGTTGCATGGGTGGCCATTGAGCAGACCTGGCAGCCTCCATTACAAATGAGGGTGCTTTACGCGGCCCAACCCGGCGCACGCCACTCAGTCACTGACATCTAGGAGGCTTCGGCTGATACTACGACGTCGAGTGCCCATAACTATTCCCGCATGGTGATTAGTGCGTATAGGCCAGTGGCCAACTCAGATCAAATACCCAATCTTGTTAAGCGAGTTATTTGAATTAACCGCGGCCGCCAACTAGGACCAGGCCTACCTGTCTCCTAGGTGGTCACAATTCCCTGTCGCTCTGCCACAAAGTAATACTCGGGGGCCGTCAGGAACCCAGGCCCACCACTACCTAGATGGAACCACCTTTCCTTTCAGGCCCCACATCAGAATCACTTGCGGGTACTCTACGAGCCAATCCGACTTTAGTCACATCTTGTATCATGTAAAGTATGTATGTATGTATGTATGTATGTATGTATGTATGTATGTATGTACCCGTGATCACCTCCCGAAGTGACCACGGACCGATAGTATAGCATAGCAGACAGGCAAGAATGTAGGGCCACTGATGGAATACTAGCATCCTACACTAAGCATTTGGGATAGCAGGTAAAGGTATCAACAATTGTAGCAACCATGACAAGCTATGCAGTAGAATAGGTTCATCAAAAAGCAGTAACAGCTACACAACTCTAATGCAAGCAGTAGAGGGAAAGAGTAGGCGATAATTGGGTGGTCAAGGGGGGTTTGCTTGCCTGGTTGCTCTGGCAAGAAGCAGGGGTCATCGTCGATGTAGTTGATCACAGGGGTATCGGCAGCGGTCTCAGGGTCTACTGGAAAGAAGTAACGGAGGGGGAACACAATAAATAACAGAGCAATCGAAGCATCACAAAGCATAACATGGCAATACACGGTGCTAGGGTGAGCTAACGCAGTACTAGGTGCTACTCGCGAAGGGGGGAAACATCCAGTAAAGTATCCCCGATGTTTGGCATTTTTGGAGAAACGGACCAGAGGGGGGCGGTTGCATGTTCGCTATGCTAGAGACGTGTGGCGGGAACAGACTGTGTATTCAGATCCGTCTCGTAGTTCTGAGCATCTTTCATGTATGAAGTATTTTCATCTGATAAACGGTTTATTTTATATCAATTTTCAAAGTTTTAAGTCATTTCCTAAAATTATTTTAATTTATTTCTTGAAATTATTTTAATTTGATAAATGAATTTGTTGCATCATCCTGACATCCTCATGACGTCAGCAGTCAAAATTGACCATTGACTGGGTCAACTCATGCATGGGTCCCAATTGTTATTGTCACAGATTAACTAAACATTATTAATCAGTTTAACTAAGTGATTAGATTATTCAAACAGAATTATTTATTTATTTATTTTTCCTATTTTTAAAAAACCTTTTCAATTTTTTTGTTTCTATCTAAAAGGGGCGTGGGGCCCCAATGTCAGTGGCTCTGGGGAGCATTAACTGGCACTGGGCTAGCAGGCATAGAGCGAATTGGCGCTGCGGGCGTCAGCCCGCTTGGGCGCCTGTCCAAGCCAGTGGAGGCGTCGGGGCGCCGGCGGCTGCAGCGAGGTGCGCCGGGCAGGAGGCAGCAGGGTGGAACGGCCACGGACGGAGCGGTTGGGGGAGGCGGCCATGGCGTAGCAGGGAGGCACCGTCTGTGCGGTCAAGGGAGCAGCGGGACGGTGCAGGGCGGCGGCGGCCACGGGCGGGCGCCGGAGTGCGTGCGGCGAGGGGCGCAGGTCGCGGCCACGGCGGCGCGGTGCGCGGTGCGCGGTGCGCGGGTGCGAGGCGGCGAAGTTGGCGCGTGCAGCAGGGAGGCGACAGGCGAGCTGGCGCGGTGGTGCTCGCACAGGGACAGAGGGGAGGGGGAGCCGGCGCGGGATGAGGAGACGCGGCGCGACGGGCGAGCCAGAGCGGAAGCTGAGCGGCGACAGTAAAGTGAGAGGGGAGGAGGGTTTCCTCACCCCAGGTTGCAGGGGAACAAACGGCAAGGCTTGGGGAAGCCGGTCGGGGAGGAGGACAAGGACGGGCGACGGAGGCGGTCTGACGAGGGGGAGAACTCCGGGCGGCGGCGTCAGAGATCGGCTCGGGTGCCGAACTAGATCGGGACGAGGGGGATCCGACGGAGGGGCTCGGTGCGGCGACGCCGGAGGAGCTGGCAGGCTGAGGCGGCGGTCCTCGGGCACGATGCGGCGCTCGCCGGGGTGGCAATGCGATGGCAATGGGGTCGATCGCCCCTCCCCCCTGATCCAGATCGTGCGGGCAGAGGAGGAACGAGGGAGAGGAGAACGTGGTGGGGTCGAGTGGGGCTAGTAGTTAGGGTTTCAGTTGGGGTGGGGGTTTAAAAGAGGGCTGCTGAGCCGGCCTGGTGGCCTGCTGGGCCGAGTCCCGGTTGGTGGTGTTTATTTTCTTTTACATTTTTCTTTTATGTTTATTTACTTTTCTCTATAGTTTCAATTTACCTTTAACTTTAAAAATAAAAAATAGCTCCTACATTAGTATAGCTAAATATACTACTGCGACATTTAATAATGGCAACCCAATAAAATAGCCTAACATTTTATTAATTATTAAAGGCAATAATTAATTGATTAAGCCATTGTGTTTACTTATCTTAGTGCATTTAATTATTTTATTAAAACTTGGTTTCTTAACCAATATTATGAATTATTTGTCATATCTAGAACATTTTAGTTTAGACTTTTGAAAAAATTATAGTTTGACTTTATTTTAAATTTGAATTTGAACAAGATTTGAATCATTGCGAGACTATCAATAGTAATTGTGGTGACGTGGCAACATTAGTAGAGGGTTATTGTAGCTTAATTATCCGGGCGTCACACTGCAGCACTCACAAGAGCGACGCTGGCACCTCGGAAGCACGCGATGGGAATGACAATTCCAGACGCAATAGAAATAAGCGTCGGAATAAGAATAGCGGTAGCAATGTTGAGGACCCAATAGTTAATGCAGGGTTCAGCAGCTTACGGGTCAGTCGCAAGAAGAAGCCCTTTAAAGGGAACAAAGATGGCTCAAGCACTCTCAATAGAATTCTTGACAGGCCTTGTCAGATTCATGGCACTTCGGACAAAACCGCAAACCACACTAATAGGAACTGGTGGGTATTCAAGCAGGCCGGCAAAGCGGTGGCCGATAGACAGGGCAAGGGTCACTCTGGGAGCGACGATGAGGATGAACCTCGCAGGCCAAATAGAGGTGGCCAAAGTCAGTTTCCTTCCGATGTCAAGGATGTGACCATGATTTATGTTACACACATTCCTAAGAAGGAGCGAAAACATGCACTTCGGGACATCTACGCCTTAGAGCTTGTAGCCCTGAAATACAACCTGTGGTCGGCTTGCTCAATCACTTTTGATAAAAAGGACCACACGACTAGTATCCATAATGGTGTGTGATACGTCTCCAACGTATCTATAATTTTGATTGTTCCATGCTATTATAGTATTGATTTTGGATGTTTTATATGTCATTAGATACAATTATATATCATTGACTTAGTGCGTAGTGTCAGTTGTTGTTTCTTTTCCATGTTTTTGGATTTTTAGAAAAGCAATATCAAATGAAGTCCAAAGGGATACAAAAACTTTCGATTAATTTTGTTTGGACCAGAAGAGACCCCTAGAAGGTTTGGAAGGATGACAGAAGAGCCACGAGGGAGCGACAAGCCCTAGGGGTGCGCCCCAGGGGGGGCGCCCCTCAGGCTTGTGAGCCCCTCGTGGCACATCAAACCCTAATTCCACCTCTACAAATATTCCCCTCACATTAGAGAGACATATGAAATACTTTTTTCTGCCGCCGCAGGTTCCAGAACCACGAGATCCCATCTGGAGGACTTCTTCGTTACATTGTCGGAGAGGGAATCAATCATGGAGGGGCTCTACATCAACCTTGCTGCCCTTCCGATGATGTGTGAGTAGTTTACCACAGACCTACAAGCCCATAGTTAGTAGCTAGATGTCTTCTTCTCTCTATTTGATCTTCAATACAATGATCTCCTCGGTGTTCTTCGAGATCTATTCGACGTAATGAATTTTTGCAGTGTGTTTGTTGGAATACATTGAATTGTGATTTTATGATCAGATCTATCCATGAATATTATTTGAGTTTTCTCCGAACTCTTGTATGCATGATTACTATAGCCTCATATTTCTTCTCCGATTTATTGGTTTGGTTTGGCCAACTAGATTGATTTATCTTGCCATGGGAAGAGGTGCTTTTTAATGGGTTCAATCTTATGGTGCTTAACCCCAGTGATAGAAGGGGACATGACACGTATATATCGTTGCTATTAAGGGTAAAATGATGGGGTTTATTCATACGTGATTTTACTTTGTCTACATCAAGTCATCTTGCTTAAGGCGTTACTCCATTTTTCCATGAACTTAATACACTAGATGCATGATGGATAGCGGTCGATACGTGGAGTAATAGTAGTAGATGCAGAATTGTTTAGGTCTACTTGTCTCAGAAGTGATGCCTACATATGATCATTGCCTTGGATATCGTCATAATCATTTGCTTTTCTATCAATTTCCCAACAATAATTTGTTTACCCACCTTATGCTATTTTCAAGAGAGAAGCCTCTTATGAAAACTATGGCCCCGGGTCTATCTTCTATTGTAGGATCGGAAGTATGTCTAGAGGGGGTGTGAGGGAGTCCTGGATTAAGGGGTCCTCGGGCGTCCGGCTTGTGTGACATGGGCCGGACTAATGGGCTATGAAGATACAAGACAGAAGACTCTCTCCCGTGTCTGGATGGGACTCTCCTTGGCGTGGATGGCAAGCCTGACGTTCGGATATGGAGATTCCTTTCTCTGTAATCGACTTTGTATAACCCTAGTCCCCTCCGGTGTCTATATAAACCGGAGGGTTTAGTCCGTAGAGGCAATATCAATCATACAGGCTAGACTTCTAGGGTTTTAGCCATCGCAATCTTGTGGTAGATCGACTCTTGTAGTCCTCATACTCATCAATATCAATCAAGCAGGACATAGGGTATTGCCTCCATTAAGAGGGCCTGAACCTGGGTAAAACATTCTGTCCCCTGCCTCCTGTTACCATCAACCTTAGACGCATAGTTCGGGACCCCCTACCCGAGATCCACCGGTTTTGACACTGACATTGGTGCTTTCATTGAGAGTTCCATTGTGTCGCCGTCAGAAGGTTCGATGGCTCCATCCATCATCTGCAATGATGTTGCCCTAGGGGAGGTTTTCTCCCCGGCCAGACCTTCGTATTCGGCGGCTTCGCACTGCGGGCCAACTCGCTTGGCCATCTAGAGCAGATCGACAGCTACGCCCCAGGTCACCAGATTAGTTTGGGAAACTTGGATTATGTCGCTGATATCCAAGGAGACTTGATCTTCCAAGGATTCACGACCCCAACCTCTGCCCTGGCCTTAGAGCCAGAGCGCCTCGCCAGGACTGAAGACGGGATTTCTAAACGCGCCGGACTATCTGTGGCCACTAGGCCCAGTACTGGAGAGCCGGAGGAAGCAGTGTCACCAGAAACTGTCACAAAGCCGGACTCTTCCCCGGACGATGGCTCCAAACTATCGGAGTCAGCATCGTGTGAGCTCGGCTGAGGAATTCCCTTCCTGCCATACTCCACGGATTCTTTTCTCCCTCGACAAACCTCGCCTTTAAGCGAGACTCTGGACTTGATGCGATCCCTCATGATTACAGAGGAGCAACGTCTGAACTATGCCCAACCCTGACTAGGGGCCGAGAGCAGGGAATTTTACGTCCCACCCACCACCCACTTCATCGCCACAGTCGAGGACTTAACTGACATGATCGATTACGGCTTCGAAGACATCAAAGGTATGGACGATGAAGCCGGAGAGGAGCAAGCCGAAAACCCGCCGTTTACCGTGATAGGTTTCGTAGTAATTTCAAAAAAATTCCTACACTCACGCAAGATCATGGTGATGCATAGCAACGAGAGGGGAGAGTATGATCTACGTACCCTTGTAGATCGACAACGGAAGCATTTGGTTGATGTAGTCGTACGTCTTCACGGCCCGACCGATCAAGCACCGAAACTACGGCACCTCCGAGTTCTAGCACACGTTCAGCTCGATGACGATCCCCGGACTCCGATCCAGCAAAGTGTCGGGGAAGAGTTCCGTCAGCACGACGGCGTGGTGACGATCTTGATGTACTACTGTCGCAGGGCTTCGCCTAAGCACCGCTACAATATTATCGAGGACTATGGTGGAAGGGGGCACCGCACACGGCTAAGAATATGATCACGTGGATCAACTTGTGTTTCTCTGGGGTGCCCCTGCCTCCGTATATAAAGGCTCAAGGGGGGGTGCGGCCGGCCTAGGAGAGGCGCGCCAGGAGGAGTCCTACTCCCTCTGGGAGTAGGATTCCCCCCCCCCCAATCCTAGTTGGAATAGGATTCGCGGAGGGGGGAAAAGAGAGAGGGGGGCCGGCCCCCTCTCCTTGTCCTATTCGGACCAAGGGAGGAGAGGGGCGCGCGGCCCATCTAGGGATGCCCCTTCTCTTTTCCACTAAGGCCCACTTAGGCCCATATAGCTCCCGGGGGGGGGGGGGGGTTCCGGTAACCTCCCGGTACTCCGGTAAAATCCCGATTTCACCCGGAACACTTCCGATATCCAAACATAGGCTTCCCATATATCAATCTTTATGTCTCGACCATTTCGAGACTCCTCGTCATGTCTGTGATCACATCCGGAACTCCGAACAACCTTCGGTACATCAAAATGTATAAACTCAGAATATAACTGTCATCGTAACCTTAAGCGTGCGGACCCTACGGGTTCGAGAACAATGTAGACATGACCGAGACACGTCTCCGGTCAATAACCAATAGCGGAACCTGGATGCTCATATTGGCTCCTACATATTCTACGAAGATCTTTTATCGGTCAGACCGCATAACAACATACGTTGTTCCCTTTGTCATCGGTATGTTACTTGCCCGAGATTCGATCGTCGGTATCCCATACCTAGTTCAATCTCGTTACCGGCAAGTCTCTTTACTCGTTCTGTAATACATCATCCCGCAACTAACTCATTAGTTGCAATGCTTGCAAGGCTTAAGTGATGTGCATTACCGAGAGGGCCCAGAGATACCTCTCCGACAATCGGAGTGACAAATCCTAATCTTGAAATACGCCAACCCAACATGTACCTTTGGAGACACCTGTAGAGCTCCTTTATAATCACCCAGTTACGTTGTGACGTTTGGTAGCACACAAAGTGTTCCTCTGGCAAACGGGAGTTGCATAATCTCATAGTCATAGGAACATGTATAAGTCATGAAGAAAGCAATAGCAACATACTAAACGATCGGGTGCTAAGCTAATGGAATGGGTCATGTCAATCAGATCATTCAACTAATGATGTGATCCTGTTAATAAAATGAAAACTCTTTGTCCATGGTTAGGAAACATAACCATCTTTGATTAACAAGCTAGTCTAGTAGAGGCATACTAGTGACACTCTGTTTGTCTATGTATTCACACATGTATTATGTTTCGGGTTAATACAATTCTAGCATGAATAATAAACTTTTATCATGATATAAGGAAATAAATAATAACTTTATTATTGCCTCTAGGGCATATTTCCTTCAGTCTCCCACTTGCACTAGAGTCAATAATCTAGATTACACAATAATGATTCTAACACCCATGGAGCCTTGGTGCTGATCATGTTTTGCTCGTGGAAGAGGCTTAGTCAACGGGTCTGCAACATTCAGATCCGTATGTATCTTGCAAATCTCTATGTCTCCCACCTGGACTAGATCCCGGATGGAATTGAAGCGTCTCTTGATGTGCTTGGTTCTCTTGTGAAATCTGGATTCCTTCGCCAAGGCAATTGCACCAGTATTGTCACAAAAGATTTTCATTGGACCCGATGCACTAGGTACAACACCTAGATCGGATATGAACTCCTTCATCCAGACTCCTTCATTTGCTGCTTCCGAAGCAGCTATGTATTCCGCTTCACACGTAGATCCCGCCACGACGCTTTGTTTAGAACTGCACCAACTGACAGCTCCACCGTTTAATGTAAACACGTATCCGGTTTGCGATTTAGAATCGTCCGGATCAGTGTCAAAGCTTGCATCAACGTAACAGTTCACAATGAGCTCTTTGTCACCTCCATATACGAGAAACATATCCTTAGTCCTTTTCAGGTACTTCAGGATGTTCTTGACCGCTGTCCAATGATCCACTCCTGGATTACTTTGGTACCTCCCTGCTAGACTTATAGCAAGGCACACACCAGGTCTGGTACACAGCATTGCATACATGATAGAGCCTATGGCTGAAGCATAGGGAACATCTTTCATCTTCTCTCTATCTTCTGCAGTGGTCGGACATTGAGTCCGACTCAACTTCACACCTTGTAACACAGGCAAGAACCCTTTCTTTGCTTGATCCATTTTGAACTTCTTCAAAATCTTGTCAAGGTATGTGCTTTGTGAAAGTCCAATTAAACGTCTTGATCTATCTCTATAGATCTTTATGCCTAATATGTAAGCAGCTTCACCGAGGTCTTTCATTGAAAAACTTTTATTCAAGTATCCCTTTATGCTATCCAGAAATTCTATATCATTTCCGATCAGTAATATGTCATCCACATATAATATCAGAAATGCTACAGAGCTCCCACTCACTTTCTTGTAAATACAGGCTTCTCCAAAAGTCTGTATAAAACCAAATGCTTTGATCACACTATCAAAGCGTTTATTCCAACTCCGAGAGGCTTGCACCAGTCCATAAATGGATCGCTGGAGCTTGCACACTTTGTTAGCTCCCTTTGGATCGACAAAACCCTCCGGTTGCATCATATACAACTCTTCTTCCAGAAATCCATTCAGGAATGCAGTTTTGACATCCATCTGCCAAATTTCATAATCATAAAATGCGGCAATTGCTAACATGATTCGGACAGACTTAAGCATCGCTACGGGTGAGAAGGTCTCATCGTAGTCAATCCCTTGAACTTGCCGAAACCCTTTTGCGACAAGTCGAGCTTTGTAGACAGTAATATTACCGTCGGCGTCAGTCTTCTTCTTGAAGATCCATTTATTCTCAATTGCTTGCTGATCATTGGGCAAGTCAACCAAAGTCCACACTTTGTTCTCATACATGGATCCCATCTCAGATTTCATGGCTTCAAGCCATTTCGCGGAATCTGGGCTCACCATCGCTTCTTCATAGTTCGTAGGTTCATCATGATCTAGTAGCATGACTTCCAGAACAGGATTACCATACCACTCGGATCTTACTCTGGTTGATCTACGAGGTTCAGCAGTATCTTGTTCTGAAGTTTCATGATCATTATCATTAGCTTCCTCAGTAATTGGTGTAGGTGTCACAGGAATAGTTTTCTGTGATGCACTACTTTCCAATAAGGGAGCAGGTACAGTTACCTTGTCAAGTTCTACTTTCCTCCCACTCACTTCTTTCGAGAGAAACTCCTTCTCTAGAAAGTTTCCGAATTTAGCAACAAAAGTCTTGCCTTCCGATCTGTGATAGAAGGTGTATCAAATAGTCTCCTTTGGATATCCTATGAAGACACATTTCTCCGATTTGGGTTCGAGCTTATTAGGTTGAAGCTTTTTCACATAAGCATCGCAGCCCCAAACTTTCAGAAACGACAACTTTGGTTTCTTGCCAAACCATAGTTCATAAGGCGTCGTCTCAACGGATTTTGATGGTGGCCTATTTAACGTGAATGCGGCCGTCTCCAAAGCATAACCCCAAAACGATAGCGGTAAATCAGTAAGAGACATCATAGATCGCACCATATCTAGTAAAGTATGATTACGACGTTCGGACACACCATTACGTTGTGGTGTTCCGGGTGGCGTGAGTTGCTAAACTATTCCGCATTGTTTCAAATGTACACCAAACTCGTAACTCAAATATTCTCCTCCACGATCAGATCGTAGAAACTTTATTTTCTTGTTACGATGATTTTCAACTTCACTCTGAAATTCTTTGAACTTTTCAAATGTCTCAGACTTATGTTTCATTAAGTAGATATACCCATATCTGCTTAAGTCATCTATGAAGGTGAGAAAATAATGATATCCGCCACGAGCCTCAATATTCATCGGACCACATACATCTGTATGTATGATTTCCAACAAATCTGTTTCTCTCTCCATAGTACTGGAGAATGGTGTTTTAGTCATCTTGCCCATGAGGCACGGTTCGCAAGTACCAAGTGATTCATAATCAAGTGGTTCCAAAAGTCCATCAGTATGGAGTTTCTTCATGCGCTTTACACCGATATGACCTAAACGGCAGTGCCACAAATAAGTTGCACTATCATTATCAACTCTGCATCTTTTGGTTTCAACATTATGAATATGTGTGTTACTACTATCGAGATTTAATAAGAATAGACCACTCTTCAAGAGTGCATGACCATAAAAGATATTACTCATATAAATAGAACAACCATTATTCTCTGATTTAAATGAATAACCGTCTCGCATCAAACAAGATCCAGATATAATGTTCATGCTTAACGCTGGCACCAAATAACAATTATTTAGGTCTAATATTAATCCCGAAGGTAGATGTAGAGGTAGCGTGCCGACTGCGATCACATCGACTTTGGAACCGTTTCCCACGCGCATCGTCACCTCGTCCTTAGCCAATCTTCGCTTAATCCGTAGTCCCTGTTTCGAGTTGCAAATATTAGCAACAGAACCAGTATCAAATACCCAGGTACTACTGCGAGCATTAGTAAGGTACACATCAATAACATGTATATCACATATACCTTTGTTCACCTTGCCATCCTTCTTATCCGCCAAATACTTGGGGCAGTTCCGCTTCCAGTGACCAGTCTGCTTGTAGTAGAAGCACTCAGTTTCAGGCTTAGGTCCAGACTTGGGTTTCTTCTCTTGAGCAGCAACTTGCTTGCTGTTCTTCTTGAAGTTCCCCTTCTTCTTCCCTTTGCCCTTTTTCTTGAAACTAGTGGTCTTGTTGACCATCAACACTTGATGCTCCTTTTTGATTTCTACCTCCGCAGCTTTCAGCATTGCGAAGAGCTCGGGAATAGTCTTATTCATCCCTTGCATATTATAGTTCATCACGAAGCTCTTGTAGCTTGGTGGCAGTGATTGGAGAATTCTGTCAATGACGCAATCATCTGGAAGATTAACTCCCATTTGAATCAAGTGATTATTATACCCAGACATTTTGAGTATATGCTCACTGACAGAACTGTTCTCCTCCATCTTGCAGCTATAGAACTTATTGGAGACTTCATATCTCTCAATCCGGGCATTTGCTTGAAATATTAACTTCAACTCCTGGAACATCCCATATGCTCCATGACGTTCAAAACATCGTTGAAGTCCCGGTTCTAAGCCGTAAAGCATGGCACACTGAACTATCGAGTAGTCATCAGCTTTGCTCTGCCAGATGTTCACAACATCTGGTGTTGCTCCAGCAGCAGGCCTGGCACCCAGCGATGCTTCCAGGACGTAATTCTTCTGTGCAGCAATGAGGATAATCCTCAAGTTACGGACCCAGTCCGTGTAATTGCTACCATCATATTTCAACTTTGCTTTCTCAAGGAACGCATTAAAATTCAACGGAACAACAGCACGGGCCATTTATCTACAATCATACATAAACAAGCAAGATACTATTAGGTACTAAGTTCATGATAAATTTAGGTTCAATTAATCATATTACTTAAAGAACTCCCACTTAGATAGATATCCCTCTAATCCTCTAAGTGATTACGTGATCCAAATCAACTAAACCATGTCCGATCATCACGTGAGATGGAGTAGTTTCATTGGTGAACATCACTATGTTGATCATATCTACTATATGATTCACGCTCGACCTTTCGGTCTCCGTGTTCCGAGGCCATATCTGTATATGCTTGGCTCGTCAAGTATAACCTGAGTATTCCGCGTGTGCAACTGTTTTGCACCCGTTGTATTTGAACATAGAGCCTATCACACCCGATCATCACGTGGTGTCTCAGCACGAAGAACTTTCGCAACGGTGCATACTCAGGGAGAACACTTCTTGATAATTTAGGGAGAGATCATCTTATAATGCTACCGTCAATCAAAGCAAGATAAGATGCATAAAAGATAAACATCACATGCAATCAATATAAGTGATATGATATGGCCATCATCATCTTGTGCTTGTGATCTCCATCTCTGAAGCACCATCATGATCACCATCGTCACCGGCGCGACACCTAGATCTCCATCGTAGCATCGTTGTCGTCTCGCCAATCTTATGCTTCCACGACTATCGCTACCGCTTAGTGATAAAGTAAAGCATTACAGCGCGATTGCATTGCATACAATAAAGCGACAACCATATGGCTCCTGCCAGTTGCCGATAACTCGGTTACAAAACATGATCATCTCATACAATAAAATTTAGCATCATGTCTTGACCATATCACATCACAACATGCCCTGCAAAAACAAGTTAGACGTCCTCTACTTTGTTGTTGCATGTTTTACGTGGCTGCTACGGGCTTAAGCAAGAACCAATCTTACCTACGCATCAAAAACCACAATGATAGTTTGTCAAGTTGGTGCTGTTTTAACCTTCGCAAGGACCGGGCGTAGCCATACTCAGTTCAACTAAAGTTGGAGAAACTGTCACCCGCAAGCCACCTATGTGCAAAGCACGTCGGGAGAACCGGTCTCGCGTAAGCGTACGCGTAATGTCGGTCTGGGCCGCTTCGTCCAACAATACCGCCGAACCAAAGTATGACATGCTGGTAAGTAGTATGACTTATATCGCCCACAACTCACTTGTGTTCTACTCGTGCATATAACATCAACATATAAAACCTAGGCTCGGATGCCACTGATAGGTTTCGTAGTAATTTCAAAAAATTTCCTACACTCACGCAAGATCATGGTGATGCATAGCAACGAGAGGGGAGAGTATGATCTACGTACCCTTGTAGATCGACAACGGAAGCGTTTGGTTGATGTAGTCGTACGTCTTCACGGCCCGACCGATCAAGCACCGAAACTACGGCACCTCCGAGTTCTAGCACACGTTCAGCTCGATGACGATCCCCGGACTCCGATCCAGCAAAGTGTCGGGGAAGAGTTCCGTCAGCACGACGGCGTGGTGACGATCTTGATGTACTACTATCGCAGGGCTTCGCCTAAGCACCGCTACAATATTATCGAGGACTATGGTGGAAGGGGGCACCGCACACGGCTAAGAATATGATCACGTGGATCAACTTGTGTTTCTCTGGGGTGCCCCTGCCTCCGTATATAAAGGCTCAAGGGGGGGGGGGGTGCGGCCGGCCTAGGAGAGGCGCGCCAGGAGGAGTCCTACTCCCTCTGGGAGTAGGATTCCCCCCCCCCCAATCCTAGTTGGAATAGGATTCGCGGAGGGGGGAAAAGAGAGAGGGGGGCCGGCCCCCTCTCCTTGTCCTATTCGGACCAAGGGAGGGCAGGGGCGCGCGGCCCATCTAGGGCTGCCCCTTCTCTTTTCCACTAAGGCCCACTTAGGCCCATATAGCTCCCGGGGGGGGGGGGTTCCGGTAACCTCCCGGTACTCCGGTAAAATCCCGATTTCACTCGGAACACTTCCGATATCCAAACATAGGCTTCCAATATATCAATCTTTATGTCTCGACCATTTAGAGACTCCTCGTCATGTCTGTGATCACATCCGGGACTCCGAACAACCTTCGGTACATCAAAATGTATAAACTCATAATATAACTGTCATCGTAACCTTAAGCGTGCGGACCCTATGGGTTCGAGAACAATGTAGACATGACCGAGACACGTCTCCGGTCAATAACCAATAGCGGAACCTGGATGCTCATATTGGCTCCTACATATTCTACGAAGATCTTTTATCGGTCAGACCGCATAACAACATACGTTGTTCCCTTTGTCATCGGTATGTTACTTGCCCGAGATTCGATCGTCGGTATCCCATACCTAGTTCAATCTCGTTACCTGCAAGTCTCTTTACTCGTTCTGTAATACATCATCCCGCAACTAACTCATTAGTTGCAATGCTTGCATGGCTTAAGTGATGTGCATTACCGAGAGGGCCCAGAGATACCTCTCCGACAATCGGAGTGACAAATCCTAATCTCGAAATACGCCAACCCAACATGTACCTTTGGAGACACCTGTAGAGCTCCTTTATAATCACCCAGTTACGTTGTGACGTTTGGTAGCACACAAAGTGTTCCTCTGGCAAACGGGAGTTGCATAATCTCATAGTCATAGGAACATGTATAAGTCATGAAGAAAGCAATAGCAACATACTAAACGATCGGGTGCTAAGCTAATGGAATGGGTCATGTCAATCAGATCATTCAACTAATGATGTGGTCCTGTTAATAAAATGACAACTCTTTGTCCATGGTTAGGAAACATAACCATCTTTGATTAACAAGCTAGTCTAGTAGAGGCATACTAGTGACACTCTGTTTGTCTATGTATTCACACATGTATTATGTTTCGGGTTAATACAATTCTAGCATGAATAATAAACTTTTATCATAATATAAGGAAATAAATAATAACTTTATTATTGCCTCTAGGGCATATTTCCTTCATACCGGACGCTAGACGACCACCTCTTCGCATGACGTGTACATGGTGGATACACCCAAAGAGGGTGACAGTGATAATGAGAAAAATTCAGTAGAGGATAAACCTCCCGAGATACAACCAAAGCACCGACGGCGCCGCTCTAAATCACGCCGCGACAAAGACAGCAATACCGGCACGAGAGACAACAACACTCTGGATGATGCCGAAGACCAAGAAAACCCCGTCGAGAAAAACTATGAACAAGACGATTGAGAGGATGGGCAAGTTAGCCCTGATGAACAGGCTGCAAACGAAGACTCGAAGGACAGTAATTACCTTCCACCCTCCGAGGATGAGGTGAGCCTCAGCGACGAAGACTTTATCATGCATGAGGAACCTCTCAAGCAGGAGCACTTTAAGCAACGACTAATAGCCACTACAAGGAGCTTGAAAAAGAAACAGCAGCAGCTTCAAGCTGATCAAGATCTACTCAATGACAGATGGACTAATGTCCTAGCAGCTGAGGAATACGGCCTCGTGCGCCCAACCAAAAGTTACCCGAAGCGTAAACTGCTACCTCAATTCGACGACGAGGCACGCGAGCCCGTACCAGCAGCACGTAATGCGGCTAACCGACCACCACGTGGCCGGGACAAAACGGCAACTCAAGCCGAACACCGGCCCATACTATCTCGTCGTAAAGGTAGAGACACAACAGTTCGGGGATACACATACGACCTATGGCAGAACCTGAAGAATAAAGCAGGTCCGGCCAGATCGATCTACGGATCACGGGGGCGTGCCCCAACGCGCGACGACGGCTATCAAGCCAAACATGACAAGCACAATCACGTCCGAGCCAAAAACCGCAAACGGACTCCATCCGAACTACGTCGCGATCTGGCCCGATATAGAGGCGCCGCACACCCCCTCTGCTTCACTGATGAAGTAATGGAGCACGAATTCCTAGAAGGGTTTAAACCCGTGAACATCGAATCATATGATGGGACAACAGACCCCGTGGTATGGATCGAAGATTTTTCTTCTCCATATTCATATGGCCCGTGGTGATGATATTCATGCCATCAAATACCTCCCACTAAAACTCAAGGGACCAGCGTGGCACTGGCTAAACAGCCTCCCAGAGAATTCCATTGGCAGCTGGGAAGATTTGGAAGACGCCTTCCGTGATAACTTCCAAGGTACATATGTCCGGCCTCCGGATGCCGATGACCTAAGTCACATTATCCAGCAGCCCGGGGAGTCTGCCAGGAAGCTCTGGACTAGGTTCTTAATTAAAAAGAACCAAATTGTCGAATGTCCGGACACCGAAGCCCTTGCGGCTTTTAAACACAACGTCCGAGACAAGTGGCTCGCTCGCCACCTCGGTCAAGAAAAACCGAAATCCATCGCAGCCCTTACCGCCCTGATGACCCGCTTTTGCGCGGGAGAAGACAGCTGGCTCGCTCATAGAGTAATAGCACCAGTGATCCAGGCACTTCCGGAGTTCGAGACGGCAACGGCAAGCCACGACACAATAAACACAAGTGTCGAAATAATAATGAAGGAACGCAAGACACAGCGGTCAACGCCGGATTCAGTGGCTCCAAACCCGGTCAACGTAAAAAGCCATTCAAGGTAAACAGAGACGGACCATCCAATTTAGACAAGATACTGGATCGGCCCTACCAAATTCATGGCACCCCCGATAAACCAGCCAATCATACCAACAGAAGCTGTTGGGTCTTCAAACAAGCCGGAAAGCTTAATGCCGAACACAAGGGGAAGGGGCCGCCCAGTGACAGCGACGACGAGGAGACTCAACCGAACACCGAGGTTCAGAAGCAATTTCCCCCCGAAGTAAAAATAGTAAACATGGTATATGTGACGCACATCCCTACAGGGGAGCGCAAACATGCGCTCAGGGACATCTATGCGATAGAGCCAGTCGCCCCAAAATTCAACCCATGTTCGTCCTGTCTGATCACCTTTGGTCGCAAAGACCACCCAGCCAGTATCCGTCACGAAGGTTCGGCAACTTTGGTCCACGACGCAATTATCGATGGGTTCCATCTCATGAAAGTCCTTATGGACGGCGGCAGTAGCCTTAATCTACTCTACCAAGATACTGTACGCAAAATGGCATTGATCCTTCAAGAATCAAGCCCACCACAACTACCTTCAAGGGAGTAGTACCCGACATAGAAGCTCACTGCACGGGTTCAATTAGATTGGAAGTCGTTTTTGGCTTACCAAACAACTTTCGAAGCAAGGGCTTGACCTTCGATATTGTCCTGTTCCGCAGTAGCTAGCATGCACTGCTCGGGCGTATCGCTTTTGCTCATTTTAATGCGGTCCCACATAATGCCTATCTAAAGCTTAAGATGCCCGGTCCACGCGGCGTCATCACAATAAACAAAAACACAGAACACTCCCTCCGTATAGAGGAGCATACTACGGCTACTGCAGCCGAAGTACAAAGCGGCCTCATCAAGCCGCGTATCTCATCGGCCATCAAGCCGTCGGTCTCTATTAAATAGGACCGATCAATCTCAGAGCTGGATTAGCAGTTCGGCCTCCGTTGTTCACCTCATATAGTCGCAAAGTTTGTACCGCGCATACATAATTATGCACTCAAAATACCCTGGTCATCAGCGGAGGCACAATATGGACAGGCCGGTCATCAGCGGAGGCACAATATGGACAGGCCTACAATGCGGTCCGCACTCCCATAGCCTTTTTCCCTTTTTTCTAACTATTTTTTATCTTTTACCACAGGTGACTCAAAGCCTGGTCATCTTACGGACTCTTTCTGAGTTCGGCTTCATATAGATAACCAAAGGCTATTCCTGCCAAGGAGTCCTTTCCCCGAGGCAAGGCAACGCAGACGTGCGACAGGAGGTCCAAATGATTTTTTGTAGAATGCACTCTTTATTTCAAACCTGTAAAGTGCCTTTTTCCACAGCCTTCGACCCCCGGCATGTTAAATAGTTCGGGTAGTGGCGTTATAATCTGAAAGATGGCATTTGACGTGTCAATCAGATTCCAGTGAACATAGGCTGTATTCAGTATTTGCTTCTTGTAAGAACTGAATTTTTCTTCTTCGGTTGTTTCACGCATGCAGCTCGGCACAAATTGCCAAGGGTTCGATATGGCAATATATGAGTTGCCGACAAGTCCAAACATCTTTATAGCATACTTCAGCGTCACGAGTTTGGCCTTATATGCATCAGCTCCGAATCATGTCTTTGGTCAATAGTTGGGTTACCTGGCTCCTGTGCTTACTACCTTACGTTCCGTCCAATCAGCTAAGGTAGTAAAGGGAGAACTAATGCAATTGTGTTTCCGGTTCATCTGGTCAAGCACCTCAGTAGAGAAAGCCGAAAACTGACTATCATGATGCGGCAAGAGCTAGTCAACCACTCGATGACTTATCAGAATCTTTCGTGATTCCTTCCATATTACACGAAGGACCATTCTTCTGATCACCTATGTAACACATCGTATTCGGATAACCGCGTACATACTAGGGGCTATACGTAGACCCACCGTCAAACTCCTATGGCTAAGTGAAAGTGTTAAAGCCCTATAGTCTGATTGCCTAGTTCGCTGCATTGACACCTCCTTCATGGACCAAGACGTTGGGTTAAGAGTGATCACGTGCTTTTACGAACACCCCCGTATTATATGTAAGGGGGCTGAAATCGACGACTGGTAAACTTTCAGAATATACAGAAAACGGCCGCACAGGAGGAACCAAAACTTTCAGGCAAAAAGCATAGCCTATAATATATCATTGTTTTTACAATTTCGGTACAATCACTCGAATATCATATCCTTCGAGCACTGACCCTCTATCAAGCGGGCGCCCTCTAGGACATCCTCAAAATAATGCTCTGGCGTGTGATGGTCCTTGCCCCCGGGTGGACTCTTTGCCGCAATATCGGTGGCCTTCATCTTCGCCCAATACGTCTTGATGGAGGCAAGGGCCATCCATGCACCTTCAATGCACATTGACCGCTTAACGGCGTTGATACGCGGCACCGCATCAACAAGTCACTGCACCAAACTGAAATAACTATTCGGAATTGGCTTAGTTAGCCACAGCCGGACAACGACGTCTTTCATGGCAGATCTGGATATTTTGTGGAGCTCGGCCCACTGGGCCATTTGTTCGTTCAGCAACAGTGGACGCTTTGGCATGCTAAATTGCGACCAGAAAAGCTTCTTTGTTGCATGTCCTTCTTGCGCTTGGAAAAACTGCGTCGCATCGGAGACACTCTTCGGCAAGTCCAAGAATGCGTCTGGAGAACTCCACATTTGATTAAGCGGGGCATACTTCAGATCGCCAAATTTAGTCTGTAATAAGAAGGGCTTACCGGCTGCTATCTCCCCCGCTTGCCGGATCTCCTCCCGGGCCGCTCTAGACTCGGACCGTGCTTTTCTCGCCTCTTGTAAGGCCTTGTCGAGATCGGCCGTTTTGGCTTTGTTATCCCTCTCGAGGAATTCACATCGGACAATGGCATCCTCTAGCTCGCGCGCCATGGTAGATTTTCTCTCCTCGCACTCGCACCGAGCAGCCTGTTCGGCCTTTAACTCGGCAGCTGCCTTCTTGGCAACCGCATTACTCATCCTGGCTTGCTCCTTGGCCCGGACGAGCTCAGCCCGAAGGGTCTCAACTGCGGCAGCACTATCTGTAGTTATGCATATCTTAGTATAGAATTCTCAGCTTCGTGCTCATATTATTATACATACATATACTGACTGCCCCAAAACATACCTTGCGCCTCGTCGAGACGCTTGTTAATAAGTGTGATGTCGTCATCTGCCACATCAAGTTTCTGCTTCAGGCCTGCAACCTCTGTAGCATGGGCAGTTGATAACCCACATGTATAGGGGATCGCAACCGTTTTTGAGGGTAGAGTATTCAACCCAAATTTATTGATTCGACATAAGGGGAGCCAAAGAATATTCTCAAATATTAGTAGATGAGTTGTCAATTCAACCACACCTGGAAACTTAATATCTGCTGCAAGGTATTTAGTAGCAAAGTAATATGATAGTAGTGGTAATGGTGGCAAAAAGTAACGGTAGCAAAAGTAATATTTTGGGGTTTTGTAGTGATTGTAACAGTAGCAGCAGAAAAGTAAATAAGTGAAGAACAATATATGAAAAGCTCGTAGGCAATGGATTGGTGATGGAGAATTATGCCGGGTGCGATCAATCATGCAACAATTATAACATAGGGTGACACAGAACTAGCTCCAGTTCATCAATGTAATGTAGGCATGTATTCTGAATATAGTCATACATGCTTATGGAAAAGAACTTGCATGACATCTTTTGTCCTACCCTCCCGTGGCAGCGGGGCCCTATTGGAAACTAAGGGATATTAAGGCCTCCTTTCAATAGAGTACCGGAGCAAAGCATTAACACTAGTGAATACATGAACTCCTCAAACTACGGTCATCATCGGTAAGTGTCCCGATTATTGTCACTTCGGGGTTAACGGATCATAACACATAATAGGTGACTATAGACTTGCAAGATAGGACCACGAACTCACATATATTCATGAAAACATAATAGGTTCAGATCTGAAATCCTGGCACTCGGGCCCTAGTGACAAGCATTAAGCATAGCAAAGTCATAGCAACATCAATCTCAGAACATAGTGGACACTAGGGATCAACCCCTAACAAAACTAACTCGATTACATGATAAATCTCATCCAACCCATCACCGTCCAGCAAGCCTACGATGGAATTACTCACGCACGGCGGTGAGCATCATGAAATTGGTGATGGAGGAAGGTTGATGATGACGATGGCGACGGATTCCCCTCTCCGGAGCCCCGAACGGACTCCAGATCAGCCCTCCCGAGAGAGTTTAGGGCTTGGCGACGGCTCCGTATCATAAAACGCGATGAATCCTTCTCTCTGTTTTTTTTTCTCCCCGAACACGAATATATGGTGTTGGATTTGAGGTCGATGGAGCGTCAGGGGGCCCATGAGGTAGGGGGCGCGCCCAGGGGGTAGGCGCTCCCCCCACCCTTGTGGACAGGGTGTGGGACCCCTGACGTGGATTCTTCTTCCAGTATTTTTTATATATTCCAAAAATCATCTCTGTTGATTTTCAGGTCATTCTGAGAACTTCTATTTCTGCACAAAAATAACACCATGGCAATTCTGCTGAAAACAACATCAGTCCGGGTTAGTTCCATTCAAATCATGCAAGTTAGAGTCCAAAACAAGGGCAAAAGTGTTTCTTTCATAATAGGCTGAATCAGGAATGATGAACTAATCATATAGAGTCCAAAACAAGGGCAACTACAATCTCTAATTGTCATTGCAAACATGTTTCTTTCATAATAGGCTGAATCAGGAACGATGAACTAATCATATTTACAAAAACAAGAGAGGTAGAGTTCATACCAGCTTTTCTTATCTCAATAAGTTCATCATATAATCATCATTATTGTCTTTCACTTGCACGACCGAATAGTGTGGATAATAATAATAATAGTGCACGTGCATTGGACTAAGCTGGAATCTGCAAGCATTCAATTCAAGAGAGAAGACAAGGTAATATGGGCTCTTTGTTCGATCAACAATAATTCATATGAGAGCCATTCAACATTTTCATTATGATCTTCTCCTTTCGACCCCCAAAGAAAAGAAACAAAACTATTTACACGGGAAAGCTCCCAACAAGCAAAAGAAGAACGAGAAATCTTTTTGGGTTTTTGTTTTTAATTACTACTACTACAACATGAAAAGTAAACTAGCTAAAAGCTACAACTAACTTTTTTGTTTTTCTAAGGTTTATCAAACACACAAGAAGAAAGCATAAAAGGGAAAATAAACTAGCATGGATATTACGATGAAAAAGTATGGGCACCGACAACTAGCATGAGTGTGTGAACAGGAATGTAATGTCGGTGAGAAATACGTACTCCCCCAAGCTTAGGCTTTTGGCCTAAGTTGGTCTATGGCCACAGCTGGCCTGGCAGATATCCAAAGTTATAGTTGGGGTCGTACTAAGAAGGATCCTCCTAGTGCCACTGGTTGGCAATCTCTTCCGGATTCCATTGATAAAAAGACTGTCGGTGAGGATCAAATTGTGGTTCCGGCTCTGGCTCTGTAGCTGGTGTGGGGTTTCGGTAGGCGTGAATGGCCTCCGGCGGAACAAGGTACTTGCCTGCAGATAAGTCAAACAAGGAAGGAGCAGGCAAAGTAATAGTCTCAGGGTGATTTTTATCAAATATCAGCTTGTACTTAAGCATCTTTTCCTTATTCTTAATGATAAAATCATGTGCTACCATACTCTTATAGTCTAGAAAAACAGGAGGCAACAACTTTTCTTCTTTCTCATAATGCCTAATAGGTATTTTAAAATATGCAGCGAGGTGTGGGGCGAAGATACCTCCCATGATGGGGCCCTTCGTACGGTTAAGATTTAACCGCTTTTCAACAATAGCGGCCAGACTAAATGTGTTATCACGGAACAAGGCATGGCACAAAATAACAATATCAGGGGCACTAAGGTTGCCACAGTTTCCGCGACCAATTAAGCATCTACTAGCAAATATTGCAAAGTAACGTAGAATAGGAAAATGTATGCTAGTAATTCTTGCATCGGAAACCTTCCTCGTTTCCCCTACAGCCATTGTATCAATAAACCCCTCCACATCGTTACGATGTGGTTCCTCTACGCTGCCTGAAAAGGGCAACTTGCAGACCTCACAAAATTCATAGAGGGACATCTCCTTATACGCATCATATAAATAGAAATCCACCGAAGGTGGTGATCTCCTAGCATGGAAATGAAAATTTTGCACAAAAGTATTAGTGAGTAGGAGATACTGTTCGCGTTGGTCGCGGAGGAAATCGGTGAGGCCTGCATTCTCAGCCAACTCATAGAAATCATCATAAATCCTGACTGCTCTCAAGAAATCATCACAAGGCCATTCACATGGCCGAACCTCCGCAGTATGAGGGAGATTATACTTGGGCTTCTTGTTCTCTTCACTTTGTTTATCCTTCGAGCTTTGGCTCGATGAGCCCCTCAAAAATCTCTTCATCTTTTTCTGAAAATTTCTGAATTTTTTGGCAATTCAAAGTAAAAGTGAACCAAACTTAACAATATTGATAGCAACTACTCCTACAAGTGCCTAGATGCAATATTATGCATTAAAACTACTTGGGACCATATAAATTTGACATGCAAGCTCAAGAACAGGGTCACCTAGGCAGCAAAAATTTGCAATGAATAAAGAACTAGAACAAAAACTAATTGGACCATTGGAGGAGTCACATACCAAAGAACAATCCCCCAAAGCAGTTTTGTGAATGGAGCTTTGAGCTAGGAAATCGAAAATGGCAGCAAGATGAGCTAGAACTCGTGCTTGAGCTGGTTGGTGATTTTTTTGGGAGAAAGAAGGAGTGTGTGGTGGCTGGGATAAGTGGAGGGGAGCCACCATGGGCCCACGAGGCAGGGGGCGCGCCCTGGACCCTCGTGGCCAGGTGTTGGCTCCCCCTGATGTGTTCTCAGTGCCAGATATTCTCAAATATTCTAGAAAAAATCATATTTAATTTTCAGGGCATTTGGAGAACTTTTATTTTCGGGGTATTTTTTATTGCATGGATAATTCAGAAAACAAACAGAAAATACTATTTTTGCTTTATTAATATAAATAATAGAAAGTAAAAAGAGGGTACAGAGAGTTGTGTTTTCTAAATTCATCCATCGCATGCTCATCAAAAGGAATCCACTAACAAGGTTGATTAGGTCTTGTTAACAAACTCATTTCGAATAACATGAAACCGGAGAATTTTCGAATAACACTAGGTTACCTCAACGGGGATATGCATGTCCCCAACAATAAGAATATCATATTTCTTCTTGACAGTAGGAAGAGGAAATTCAAAACCTCCAATAGTGATTATTGAAATTTTTTCAATAGAATTGATACTGTGGACTTGAGGTTGTTTTTTCGGAAAGTGTACCGTATGCTCATTACCATTAACATGAAAAGTGACATTGCCTTCGGTGCAATCAATAACAGCCCCTGCAGTGTTTAAAAAGGGTCTACCAAGGATAATCGACATACTATCGTCCTCGAGAATATCAAGAATAACAAAGTCCATTAAAATAGTAACGTTTGCAACCACAACAGGCACATCCTCACAAATACCGACAGGTATAGCAGTTGATTTATCAGCCATTTGCAAAGATATTTCAGTAGGTGTCAACTTATTCAAATCAAGTATATGGTATAAAGAGAGAGGCATAACACTAACACCGGCTCCAAGATCACATAAAGCAGTTTTAACATAGTTTCTTTTAATGCACTACAACAGGAACCCCCTTCAGCAACGCATCAATGCGTTGTCGTATGTCCATATATGTGTTGCTAAGGTCTACACCAACGGATTAGTATGTGTTGCCGTTGGTGGCGTTGCAAGGAGCTACAACAACTTATATGCTTGCGTTGGTAAACGACATGTAGAAACGTTGTTAGGTAGCAACGTATAGACCTAGAGACCAACAACACTTCATCTGCGTTGCTGGTACCCTACACAAAAGGAACCTCAAATCGACATAACAGATAACATAGCGCCAAACAATTAACGAAGATATATTGCAATCCATAATCATTAGGTCAATACCGTGCACAGGAATATAATAAACAGAAATATCTTATATTGAATCAACAATCTTCATTACAAAGATATCCAAAGATTACAAGAGGTGAAACTATCTAGTAGTAGCCAAATTCTTGATCTTACAATAAACTATAATATTTTAATAATTGAAACTAAAAATGACAATTTTAGTTGTCTTGTTGTAGTTCCATTCTTAACCTTGCAATCAACATCCGAGCCATGCATCATCAATTTATCTTGGTGAAACTATCTAGTAGTAGCCCAATTCTTGACCTTGCAGTCAACTATAATGTCTGAATCATTGATCCTAAAAATGACAATTCTAATTGTCTTGTGGTAGCTCCATTCTTAACCTTGCAATCAACATCTGAGCCATGCATCATCAATTTATCTTGGTGATATACAACAACAATATGGGATGAGTAACTTACAGTAGAGAAAATCAGGTTAATAGAGCAGTAAAATTTAAATGAGCACCGTTCAAATGTGATTTGCCAAGACATAAATTTATACATAGATGTGGGGCTAATTAATAATCTGAATACAAATACTTCTTCAACATGAATTTATTAAAGAACATTGCAGATTATGCAACCTATATTCATGTCCTTTTTTGCATCTAAATAACAACAATACACACAGGTCATCACCATGCTTGGAATCTAGATCCTTTTTTCGCATCTAGGTAACCAACAGTACCGACTATACAGAACTGAGTATTTCCATATTCGAGAGGTCTCCGCACTAACTAGTTTTGCATCACCTTAGTCTCGTACCACTCATGCTTGGGATGATTCATTAGTCTTGCCTCCTATGGTGCATTAGGAGAAATATCAGTGCCAACAACTTGAAAATCTTTTAAATAATCTACATCACGCAAAACTTCATAGTTATCTAATAATTACAAAGTCACACATTATAATTTCTTGATCCATGAATAAAATTCCCAAAACCTGCAGAATAGACAACGCAAAAAAATCATCATCAGATTTGGGACAGTTGGGAGTAATCAACTCATGCATAGAGAGAAGACATGCTTAATGAACTAAGAAACAGAAAGGGGAAAGAGCAAGACTAATATGAACTATCGAATCCACTTCTGCTCGTCATCACGCCTACCCTTATCTTGTACTCAACAGAAGTAGTACTAAATCAAAGACTTATTTTGGGACGGAGAGAGTAGTATTTTCTAGTTCAGAAGCTAGACTGCTACTAGGCGCATGGGATTATACATTTATACTTGAGCACCAAGTCTTGTTTGAACATGTTTGGCCAGACTGACTCAACCAATCATGCAAAAAAACATATTCCAATTCTGTACTTGTGAGGAAAGATTTATTGTGATTATTTTTACTAGTACGCACTGGCAGCTGCACTGGTTGTAGAATACGACTACTTTCTGCTGTTGGTCTGGACTGAATTAGAGATGTTGGTCAAATTTTGTATAGGAGCATATAGTGTGGTAGAAGGTTTATTATTGAATCCATATTTCTACCGATAGCAAGCAAGAAGCTTAATCAACATCAGAAAATGGTTCTTACAAAACAAATTCATATGTACCCAGCCACTAACTACTGACGAAATTAGTAGTTGTCTTTGTCGGGGAACAAAACATATATGTTACTTGGCATGTTTAGGACAAGAAAAAAATTAAGGGCCATAGAGAGATGTCATGCATCACTTGGAAACATCAATCGTTATGCTTAGGCCTTAGTATAGTTACAATCCATACATACATGCATTAGCCCATGTAGAAATCCTAGTTCAGCTGGTGACACCATGACACACGTTCTTAACTAAATTGGAACCCCAAACAGATCAAGGTTGAATATAAGTGTAGAACCATCAAGTTGTACCAAGTCAGAATTGATTACCCCTGCTTTGGATAGGAGATCCAGGGGTGAAGGATCAACGCCCTTTGGGTTGATCACCATGAAATTATTGTCACTTCTTGAGCAAACCTGCAGGCTATAGAAACACATTAGCACGATATTTTTGAAAAGAGAAAGCATGGGGATACGCTAAGAAAAGTACCGCACATCAACTTGTTCGTCAACTTGACACGTTCATCAACTTTTGGTCTCTCTGCAGAAACCATGTTTTCCATTTACTCAATTTTGAGCAGAAGAATCCTGTATTTGCTCCTATGAGAAATTTATGTGTCAGACTGTCAGTTAAATGGTTCCTTTCAGTTATCCGAGTAAAATAGGAAATATAAGTATAGGTTTGAAGTCAGCATGTATTACTGTGCGCCAAGGACAAGCCTCTATGAGGATGTACTAAATCAATTTTGTAGCCTGTAAGGTGCGGCCAGCAAGGAAAATCAAGGATGGGCGAGGGCAACAGAGAATATAACTTTTAAGGGATAAAATTTCAGAATTGCAGATGCGCGAGGGATAGGATAAGACCTGCTGAACTTTTGCGGTTGAGAAGGACGGGTGCGTACGTGCTTGCGTCGTTCCTAGCTGTCGGAGGAATAATGGCGGCATCTCCATCTGCGGTCGAGCACAGTAACAGCAGCGGCGACCCCTTCCCCACGTGAGGAAGATGGGCAACAACGACCTGTGCGTCCCCGATCCGTGGGCAAAGTGGCGATGGAGGCGGGCCTTTGCTGAGGTTCTTTAACGAACCGAGGACGAGGGTACGGCGACCATGAGCGAGGGGACGGCGGCCATGGTGGGAACCCTAGCTGCTGGGCCTATCTCTCGCTCTTTTTTTTGGTGAGATGAGAGGAATAAATGAAGGGAGAATAGAAAAACTCTTTATGCATGAGAGGTTAGCACGAAACGAGATGGAGGTGGGTATAGAGAGGTTAGCGCTAAGTGGGGAAGGTGGGAGGTTCAAAAAAAACAACACATCATGCTATCATCGTTGCTAGACATGTGTTGCTGTAGAGGGGGTTTTGTTGTAGTGATGGAGCATGGTATAGTTGATACTCCTGGATCTCCAAGTTTCTTTTGTATTCCACCCTTAAAAGTATAATTAGCAAGCATGGTGGAAATTTCAGCTTCCGGTATCTTTCTCTTATTTGTAACAATATCTTTCATATACTTAGCATAAGGATTCAGTTTAAGCATATCAGTTAAACACATACGCAAAAAGATAGGTCTAATCATTTCAACAAAGTGCTCAAAATCCTCATCATCCTTTTTCTTGGATGGTTTAGGAGGAAAAGGCATGGGTTTCTGAACCCATGGTTCTCTTTCTTTACCGTGCTTCCTAGCAACAATGTCTCTCTTATCATAACGTTGATTCTTTGATTGTGGGTTATCAAGATCAACAGCAGGTTCAATTTCTACATCATTATTATTGCTAGGTTGAGCATCAATAATCATTAACATTATCACTAGGTTCATGTTCATTACCAGATTGTGTTTCAGCATCAGAAATAGAAATATCATTGGGATTCTCATGTGTGTCAACAACAGGTTCACTAGAAGCATGCAAAGTCCTATCATTTTTCTTTTTCTTCCTTTTAGAAGGACTAGGTGCATCAACATTAGTTCTCTGAGAATCTTGCTCAATTGTCTTAGGATGGCCCTCAGGATACAAAGGTTCCTGAGTCATTTTACCACCTCTAGTCATAACTCTAACATCATTATCATTTTTCTTATTGTTTAATTCACTGAGCAAATCATTCTGAGCTTTAAGTACTTTTTCTACTTGAGTGGTAACCATAGAAGCATGTTTACTAATAAGTTTAAGTTCACCTTTAACACTAGCCATATAATCACTCAAGTCTTCAATCATATAAGCATTGTGTTTCAGTTGTCTACCAAAATAAGCATTAAAATATTCTTGCTTAACCATAAAGTTATCAAACTCATCCAAACATTGGCTAGCAAACTTAGCAGGAGGGATTTTAGCTTTATCATATCTATAGAGAGAGTTTACCTTTACTACCTGTATTGGGTTATCGAGACCGTGTGTTTCTTCAATAGGTGCTGAATTAAGACCATGTATTTCTTCAATAGGTGGTAAATTCTGAACATCTTCAGCTTTTATACCTTCTTCTTTCATAGATTTCTTTGCCTATTGCATATCTTCAGGACTGAGAAATAGAATACCCCTTTTCTTCAGAGTTAGCTTAGGGGTTGGTTCAGGAAGTGTCCAATTATTTTCATTGGTCAACATATTATTCAATAGAATTTCAGCTTGATCAACTGTTCTTTCCCTGAAAACAGAACCAGCACAACTATCCAGGTGGTCTCTGGAAGCATCGATTAGTCCATTATAAAAGATATCAAGTATTTCATTTTTCTTGAGAGGATGATCAGGCACAACATTAAGTAATTGGAGAAGCCTCCCCCAAGCTTGTGGGAGGCTCTCTTCTTCAATTTGCACAAAATTATATATTTCCCTTAAAGCAGCTTGTTTCTTATGAGCGGGGAAATATTTAGCTGAGAAGTAGTAAATCATATCCTGGGGACTACGCACATAACCAGGATCAAGAGAATTAAACCATATCTTAGCATCACCCTTTAATGAGAACGGAAATAATTTAAGGATATAATAGTAGCGAGTTTTCTCATCATTAGTGAACAGGGTAGCTATATCATTTAATTTAGTAAGATGTGCCACAATATTTTAGATTCGTAGCCATAGAAAGGATCATATTCAACCAAAGTAATTAACTCGAAATCAACAGAGAAATCATAATCCTTATCAGTAATAAAGATAGGTGAAGTAGCATAAGCAGGATCATATTTCATTCTAGCATTTAGGGATTTTTCTTTAAGATTGGCTAATAATTTATTAAGATCAGATCTATCATTGCAAGCTAAGAAATCTCTATAAGTTTCTTCATCCATAACATAACCCTCAGGAACAAAAGGCAATTCATATCTAGGGGGAGAATCTTCATCATCACTTTCATCAATATTATCAGTTTCAATAATTTCATTCTCTCTAGCGTAGCAAGTTGTTCATCAAGAAATTCACCAAGTGGCACAGTAGTATCAAGCATAGAAGTAGTTTCATCATAAGTATCATGCATAGCAGACGTGGCATCATCAATAACATGCGACATATCAGAATTAATAGCAAAAGCAGGTTTAGGTGTCGCAAGTTTACTCAAAGCAGAAGGTGAATCAAGTGCAGAGCTAGATGGCAGTTCCTTACCTCCCCTCGTAGTTGAGGGAAAAATCTTGGTTCTTTGATCTTTCAAGTTCTTCATAATGATAAGCAGATATAAATCCCAAGTGACTCAAAGAATAGAGCTATGCTCCCCGGCAATGGCGCCAGAAAATGGTCTTGATAACCCACAAGTATAGGGGATCGCACCAGTTTTTGAGGGTAGAGTATTCAACCCAAATTTATTGATTCGACACAAGGGGAGCCAAAGAATATTCTCAAATATTAGTAGATGAGTTGTCAATTCAACCACACCTGGAAACTTAATATCTGTTGCAAGGTATTTAGTAGCAAAGTAATATGATAGTAGTGGTAACGGTGGCAAAAAGTAACGGTAGCAAAAGTAATATTTTTGGGTTTTGTAGTGATTGTAACAGTAGCAGCGGAAAAGTAAATAAGTGAAGAACAATATATGAAAAGCTCATAGGCAATGGATCGATGATGGAGAATTATGCCGGATGCGATCGATCATGCAATAATTATAACATAGGGTGACACAGAACTAGATCCAGTTCATCAATGTAATGTAGGCATGTATTCTGAATATAATCATACGTGCTTATGGAAAAGAACTTGCATGACATCTTTTGTCCTACCCTCCCGTGGCAGCGGGGTCCTATTGGAAAATAAGGGATATTAAGGCCTCCTTTTAATAGAGTACCGGACCAAAGCATTAACACATAGTGAATACATGAACTCCTCAAACTACGGTCATCACCGGTAAGTGTCCCGATTATTGTCACTTCGGGGTTAACAGATCATAACACATAATAGGTGAAAATAGACTTGCAATATAGGATCACGAACTCACATATATTCATGAAAACATAATAGCTTCGGATCTGAAATCATGGCACTCGGGCCCTAGAGACAAGAATTAAGCATAGCAAAGTCATAGCAACATCAATCTCAGAACATAGTGGATACTAGGGATCAAACCCTAACAAAACTAACTCGATTACATGATAAATCTCATCCAACCCATCACCGTCCAGCAAGCGTACGATGGAATTACTCACGCACGGCGGTGAGCATCATGAAATTGGTGATGGAGGAAGGTTGATGATGACGATGGCGATGGATTCCCCTCTCCGGAGCCCTGAACAGACTCCAGATCAGCCCTCCCGAGAGAGTTTAGGGCTTGGCGGTGGCTCCGTATTGTAAAACGCGATGAATCCTTCTCTCTGATTTTTTTTCTCCCTAAACACGAATATATGGAGTTGGAGTTGAGGTCGGTGGAGCGTCAGGGGGCCCACGAGGCAGGGGGCGCGCCCCCCCACCCTCGTGGACAGGGTGTGGGCCCCCTGACATGGATTCTTCTTCCAGTATTTTTTATATATTCCAAAAATAATCTCTGTTGCATTTCAGGTCATTCCGAGAACTTTTATTTCTGCACAAAAATAACACCATGGCAATTCTGCTGAACAGCGTCAGTCCGGGTTAGTTCCATTCAAATCATGCAAGTTAGAGTCCAAAACAAGGGTAAAAGTGTTTGGAAAAGTAGATATGACGGAGACGTATCAGCAACCGCCATGGATGAAACAACATGTGTTCCAATTAATTAGATTATTTCCTGGGCATATCTTTTTTGATCCTCTGATCGCCTCCCTTTGGACGCCAACCAGAGTATCAGGGGCTACTACCTATACACAGGTGCATTTTTGCACGTGGAGTGCAATTAAAGATATTACATTGCATACCTCGAAGCCTCTTAGCAGGCCCGTGAAGGCTTCATTCAATCCGCTTCTCGCGGACAGAATCCTCTCAACTACCATACCCATTAAGGTACAATGTTCCTCTGAAATGGACGCTTGTTGCAAGATGTCCATCAATGTATCTGGCGCCTCCCGATTCCTGGAAGAGGATGCCGGAGTACGGACTCCCTTCAAAGGGATATGTTTACTCGACCCTAGGGTCGTCTCCGGCTGTAAACCGGATAGTCCGGGACCTTTATTGTTGGTCCCTGAGGGAGTCCTGGATTAGGGGGTGTTCGGATAGCCGAACTATACCTTCAGCCGGACTCCTGGACTATGAAGATACAAGATTGAAGACTCCGTCCTGTGTCCGGAAGGGACTTTCCTTGGTGTGGAAGGCAAGCTTGGCGATACGGATGTTCAGATCTACTACCATTGTAACCGACTCTATGTAACCCTAACCCTCTCCGGTGTCTATATAAACCGGAGGGTTTTAGTCTGTAGGACAACATACACATCAACAATCATACCATAGGCTAGCTTCTTGGGTTTAGCCTCTCTGATCTCATGGTAGATCTACTCTTGTACTACCCATATCATCAATATTAATCAAGCAGGACGTGGGGTTTTACCTCCATCGAGAGGGCCCGAACCTGGGTAAAACTTCGTGTCCCTTGCCTCCTGTTACCATCCGGCCTAGACGCACAGTTCGGGACCCCCTACCCGAGATCCGCCGGTTTTGACACTGACATTGGTGCTTTCATTGAGAGTTCCTCTGTGCCGTTGCCGTCAGGCCCGATGGCTCCTACGATCATCAATAGCGATGTAGTCCAGGGTGAGACCTTCCTCCCCGGACAGATCTTCGTCTTTGGCGGCTTCGCACTGCGGGCCAATTCGCTTGGCCATCTAGAGCAGATCGAAAGCTACACCCTTGGCCGTCAGGTCAGATTCGAAAGTTTAAACTACACGGCTGACATCCGCGGAGACTTGATCTTCGACGGATTCGAGCCACTGTCGAGCGCGCCGCACTGTCACGACGAGCACGATCTAACTCTGCCGCCGAACAGTGCCCTGGAGGCCGCACCCGCTTCGGCTCCGACCCTTAGTTCGGAGCCAACCGTGCCGATCGAGGATGGGCGGTTGGACGCCACCTCGGGGGTTGTGATCCCAACGGCGGTTGAGCCGAACACCAGCCACGTACTCTACAAGACTCATGACTCCATGGAGCCGGATTCTTCTCCGGACTCCAAACCCTCCGCGCCCCTGCCGATCGAATCCGATTGGGCGCCGATCATGAAGTTCACAGCCGCGGACGTCTTTCAGCACTCGCCTTTCGGCGATATCCTGAAGTCACTGAAGTCTCTCTCTTTATCAGGAGAGCCCTGGCCGGACTACGGTCGGCAAGGTTGGGGTACGGACGATGAAGAAATTCAAAACCCACCCACCACCCACTTTGTAGCCACTGTCGACGAATTAACCGACATGCTCGACTTCGACTCCGACGACATTGACAGTATGAACGCCAATGAAGGAGACGATGAAGAACCAGCGCCTATTGAGCCCTGGAACGCCACCTAGTCATACGACGTATACATGGTGGACGCACCAAAAGATGACGACGAAGAGCGGAAGGACGCACCGAAGGATTGTTCCCTCGAAAAGCAGTCAAAGCGGCGACGCAAGCGCCGCCCCAAATCCTGCCTCGACAGAAATAGCGATCACACAGACCCAGCGCTGGAGCAGGGCGAACCGCTGCCGGACAACGGCAATCCGGATAATCAAACTGAACAAACAAATCCTATCAAGGATAATGGTCCGGACGACATAACGCCGAACAGGCACCCGGAGTAGCAGAACGCCCGTAAAAGGCTTGTTGCCACCACGAGGAGCCTTAAAAAGCAGAAGTGAAGGCTCAAGGCCGCGCAAGGCACACTCCAATTTAGATGGAGCAAAATACTCAACACTGCAGCAAGGTACGGCGACAATCGCCCCTCCAAGAGCTACCCAAAGCGGAAGCTGCTACCCGAATTCGATGAGGAGGCCGCACACCCCCCACAACCAAATATCAAAGCAGCCACCTGGTCGGATAGACGACCCCTCTACCAACACAGAGCGGCATACAACGCCGGTCACAATACAACACGCGACCCAGGCGAGGGTTCGCACCCAAAGGACGGCGCAACAAGATCCATCTATGGACCACGCAAGCGCGCCCCAGCATACAATGCAACACAACAAATATCTGAACAACGCGGTACACCCAGCTATAGGGGTGCCGCACACCCCCTATGTTTCACCGATGAGGTGCTGGACCATGAATTTTCAGAGGGATTCAAGCCCGTAAACATAGAGGCATACGATGGGACAACAGATCCTGGGGTTTCGATTGAGGACTATATCCTTCATATCCATATGGCTCGAGGAGATGATATCCACGCCATCAAATACTTACCCCTCAAGCTCAAAGGGCCAGCTCGTCACTGGCTCAAAGGCCTCCCCGAAAGCTCCATTGGAAGTTGGGAAGAGCTCGAAGATGCCTTTCGGGCAAATTTTCAAGGAACTTATGTCCGACCTCCGAATGCGGACGATTTGAGTCATATAACTCAACAGCCCGGAGAGTCAGCCCGAAAACTTTGTAACAGGTTTCTCACTAAAAAGAACCAGATTGTCGACTGTCCGGACGCCGAAGCCTTGGCAGCTTTCAAGCATAGCGTCCGTAACGAATGGCTCGCCAGACACCTCGGCCAAAATAAGCCGAGAACAATGGCCGCATTAACAAACCTCATGACCCGCTTTTGCGCAGGTGAGGACAGCTGGCTAGCTAGATGCAGCACCAGCGACCCCAGTACATCTGAAGTTAGAGATGGAAACGGGAAATCACGGCGCAACAGCAATAGCAAACGCCGGAATAAAGAAGACAGCACGAAAGGCACGACAGTAAATGCCGGATTCAAAAGCTCCCAGCCAGGTCAAAAGCCACCCACTAATGGCACCAGGGATGAACCGTCCAGCCTCAACAAAATTCTGGACCAGGTATGTCAGATACATAGTACACCTAGCAAGCCCGCTAATCATACCCACAGAGAATGTTGGGTCTTCAAGCGGTCCGGCAAGCTCAACGTCGTACACAAGGGGGAGGACACACCAAGTGAAGACGAGGACGAGCCTCCCAAGCAAGACACTGGGGAACAAAAGAAATTCCCACCTAAAGTCAAAACAGTAAACGTACTACACATGATCAAGGGAAAAAACAATGCGGCACCCCCAGGAAAATATACGCAAGTGCCTGTCACCGCGAAGTCCTGCCAATGGTCGTCTCAACCGATCATTTTCGACCATCGCGATTACTCAGCAGGTATCCGACACGCAGGATGGGCTACCCTGGTATTAGACCCAGTAATTGGCGGATATCACTTCACACAAGTCTTGATGGACGACGGCAGCTGCCTAAACCTAATATACCAGGATACAATCCGCGGGATGGGGTTAGACCCAACACAAATTCGCCATAGCAATACTACCTTTAAAGGAGTAACGCCAGGCCCAGGGGCTCGTTGTACGGGCTCCCTCCTACTACAAGTTATATTCAGATCCCCCGATAACTTCCGTAGCTAGCATTTAACCTTCCACATCGCTCCATTCCAAAGTGGCTATCAAGCACTGCTCGGGCGCGAAGCTTTCGCTCGCTTTAATGCAATACCACACTACGCCTCCCTCACACTCAAGATTCCCGGTCCACGCGGCATCATTTCAGTGCACGAAAATGTCAAGCGATCTCTGCGCGCCAAAGAGAGTGAGGCTGCCTTGGCAGCCACACACTAAAGGCGCCCGGACTAGCCAAAGCACCCCATAGGTCGTCAAGACCTCAGACACAACTAATCAAGTCCGGTGCCGCTACTTATACCGAATAAATGGTCACACCCCTATTCATCAATACAAGGGGCTCAACGCGCGCAGACATGTGGCCATTCCTCCTCATCTTGAATTATGCATAGTTTCTTTAACTATCTTTTTGCACGACAACCTTTTTCACCTAAATTCCTCTCTTTTACAGACGATCACCGTGCCACACCCGTCCAGGATACGGCACAACGGAGACACAGGCGCAGACGTGCAGCAGGGACCCGCTCCAAGGATTCTTTTTAGATTAAGACCCTGCGTAAACCTTTTTTACTATCTCTTGTTGATACATATCCACCGTTGAGAAGGATGCTGACGTCCTCGCATGTGGCCACGCCAGACCAATGCACGTACCTGGACATAAGGGGCTTCTTATGAAGGCCATCCCGGTTTATACCACAAAGACCGAATACCTTAGGGAGTGTTCGGCGTCGCGAGTTTGGCCCTATATGCATCAGCTCCGAATCATTGTCTTTGGTCAAATGTTGGGTTTGCCCGGCTCCTGTGTTTTGATGCCTTACATTCAGCTTTACCGGCTAAGGTAGCACCAGGAGAACTACTGCGATTGTGCCCTGGTTCATCCGGATGAGCACCTCAGTAGAGAAAGCCGAAAACTGACTGTCATGATCTAGCGCGAGACTGGTCAACCACTCGATGACCCATGGGAATGTTAGAATTCTCCCACCTTAACGAAGGGCCGCTTTCCGGCCAGGCATATACGCACCCCGGAATCGAGAGAGTGCGGAGCCACCAGGGGCTATCTAGTAGCCCCACTGTCAAACTCCTATGGCTAAGTGAAAGTGTTAAAGCATTATAGTCCGGTTGCCTCGCTCGCTCCGCTATCACCTCCTTAATAGGACCAAGACGTTGGGTTAAGTGTGGACGCGTGTTTCTGCGAACACCTCCGCATTATATGCGTGGGGGTTGAAGCCGACGACTGCAATCTTTCAGGTTATACACATGTATACATAAACGGCCGCCCAGGAGGCATCACAATACTTTCAGGAAAAAGTATAAAAGTAGCCTTATGAAAATTTATAAAAGCATTTCGCTTACAATGAGATTACATGTCACTCAAACATAATATTTTTTGAGCACTGGGTCTCTATCAAACAAGCAACCTCAAGAACTTCCTCAAAGTAATGCTCAGCAGCCCTTCGACCTATGGCCGAATCCTGCGCTGCAACAGTGGTAGCATCCATCTCTGCCCAGTATGCTTTAGCATGGGCAAAGGCCATTCGTGCGCCTTCTATGCACGCCGACCTCTTCATCGCATTTATGTGCGGCACCACGTCAAGGAACTGCTGCACCAAGCTGAAATAGCTGCTTGGTTTTGACCTTTCTGGCCATAGCTGATCCACAACAGACCTCATGGAGAGTCCGGACAATCTATTTAGTTCGGCCCATCCGGCTAATTGGTCCGTCAATGAAAGCGGACGCTCGGGAGAAAGGAATTGTTTCCAAAACAACTGGTCTACTTCACGGTCCGTCTAACTCTGGAAGTACTTGGCCGCATCGGCAGCGCTCGCCGCCAAATCCATATACACATCTTCCAAACTCCACAGCCGATCCAGAGGGGCATACCGTGGATCTCCGAACTTCCTCTGCAGCATAAAGGATTTCCCGGCTACAATATCCCCGGCTTCCCGTAGCTCCTCCTTCTTTTCCCTCATTGCAGAGCGGAGGTCTTTTCCCGTTGCAGCAGCCTTCTCAAGGTCCGATGCCTTCGCCTGGTTTTCCTTTTCAAGAGCCCGGCAACGGTCGACGGCGGCTTTTAATTCTACGGCCATATTGGCCATCTTATCCCGGCTCTCACCATGCGCGGCCTTCTCAGCTCACAACTCTTCGGCCGCCTTCAAAGCAGCCGCATTACCCAGTCTCGCTTGTTCCTTGGCTCGGGCAAGTTCCGCCCGCAAGGCTTCAACAGTGGCAGCTCCATCTGCAGTCATAACATGTTAAATATATTGGCTTCATGCTGCTCTTACTATGCGGCGTTTACCAGATAATAACACCTACCCTGCGCCTCGTCAAGCCTCTTGTTAACAAGCTCAATGTCGGCGTCTGCCGCATCCAACTACTGTTTTAAATGGGCAAACTCGCTAGTCTGGCTAGCCACTGGAGCTTCCATCACCTGCTCATAAAGGCAGTATGGTTACTACCTGGGATTATGATTCTCTGATCGTTGTCGTTCCCAATGACAACCAGAGCCTCAGGGGCTACTATCTACACAGGGCACACTTAGCATGTGCAGGACTATCATACATTATTTTACGTACCTCAAAACCTGTCAGTAGACTCATAAAAGCTTTATGCAATCCGCTTTCGGCGGATGAGATTCTCTCCATCACCGTATTCATCAGCACACGGTGTTCATCTGAGATGGCCGCTCGCCCCACCAACTCCCTCAGAACATCCGACCGTACACTAGACGGTGCCGGACTCGTTTGCCTGCTCTCTTCGGGAGCCAGACACGGGAAGCTTCGGGGGTCGACGGAATTATCTTCTGGCCTCGCCGGACCCGGAGAGGCCCTCCGCGACGACACTTCAGGATCGCCCGCTTCCGGAGCGGAGGAGTCTGGAGGAGGCGTTTCGCTCTCCATCATCTCCGGAAGAAGATCCCCCGAAGACGAGCTCATCTGAGAGGGGCTAAGGCCCGAACTGCAAAGATATATGCAGTGGTTATTTTCTCAGAAGAAAAGACGGCATATCTGTACTATTAAAGTATTTTGGGTCACTTACGACTCGTGGGAGAATTGATCCCCCCCAGACTTTGTGTAGCAACCGCACCCCCCGGGGTAGGACCCTCTGTGGGAGACTTCTTCTCCCGTTTGGAAGCTTCGGCTTCCGAATCCCCAGACGCGGTCCTTTTCCTCTTCTGAGAATCTTCCTTCATGGAGACGCTCGCTCCCTCGGCTAGAGCGGCCAGCGTTGGGGGCCCAAGACCGCCCGCATTTTTCTTCAAGGGCTCCGGGCAAGGTGCGGTCTGGAGCATCTTTTCCAATATCGGATTTTCCAAACCCTCGGGGAGGGGGGCCGAGCACCGAATCAACTTCGCCTTCATTAGCCAGTCCTGGTCAAAAAGAGGACTCTCAGAAATAATTTCGCATCAAAGGAGAGGTAGTACGCTCGGTCGGAAGATGCCTTACCTGTTCGGCGGCGCGGTTGCTACTCAGGCCCGCGTCCTCGGTGATTTCCGGACACTCCACTTGAGGTCCGAAGAACAACTTGTACATCTCCTCGTGCGTCAGGCCGAGGAAATTTTGAATGGCGCGCGGTCCCTCGGGATTGAACTCCCACAAGCGAAGAGGCCGGCGTTTGCAAGGCTGGACTAGGCGAACCAGCATAACTTGTGCTACCGCAACCAAACTGAAATCTCCATTAAAGAGATCTTGAATGCGGCTATGCAGTATAGGCACGTCCTTGGCCGGACCCCAGCTCAATCCTCTGCTAATCCATGACATCAGTTGTGGTGGAGGGCCCGGGCGGAAGACAGGGGCGGCCACCCACTTGGCACTTCTAGGAGCCGTGATGTAGAACCACTCCTGTTGCCACAATTCAGACACCTCTCGAATGGAACCTTTGGGCCATGCAGCTCCCGTCATCTTGCGTATTGAGGCACCTCCACACTCCGCATGTTGCCCCTCGATCATCTTCGGTTTTACTTCAAAGGTCTTGAGCCATAGGCCAAAGTGAGGGGTAACCCGGAGGAAGGCCTCGCACACAACAATAAATGTCATGATATGAAGGAAGGAGTCCGGAGCTAGATCATGGAAATCTAGCCCGTAGTAAAACATCAAGCCCCTGACAAAAGGATCCAACGCAAGGCCTAGACCTCGGAGGAAGTGGGAGACGAACACGACGCTCTCGTTGGGTTCGGGGGAGGGGACGGCCTGCCCCCGGGGAGGCAGCCGATGCAGAATCTCGGCGTCAGATATCTGGCCTCCCTCAACTTTTTGACGTCTTCTTCCATGACAGAAGAAGGCACCCATCGGCCTTGAAGTCTAGATCCGGACATGACTGAAGGTTCGGAGCACCTGACTTGAACTTTGGGCGTTTGAGCTTGAGGTGGGGGAAGGATTCGATTGAGCATGGGAGGGAAAAATAAAAGGCCTCATCCCTTTATAAAGAGGGTGGATATCGAGCGTCCTCTCCGTGTCCGTTTGGACTTGCCTATGATCTAGGAGTCCTAGAAGCGGTTGGGTTACCCACGCCCGTATTGATGAGAATCCCGGAATAAGGGGACACGATCTCTGCTTTGACAAGACGTGCCAAGGAAACCGCCTCGCATGATGCGCCGAGGTAGGATAATGAAACGATTTGGATAAAGGCTTGGCCGTGGTGTGTCGCACTACGGAATACGTCAGCAGATTAGATTTGTGTAAATATTATTCTCTCTATGGCAATATGTGGAAAACTTATTTTGCAGAGCCGGACACCATCTTTGTGTTTAAAATCTTCTATGAAGTATTTGGAGGAGGAACCTGCCTTGCAATGCCAAAGACAATTTGCGCGCCGGACTCGTCATCATTGAAGCCTGGTTCAGGGGCTACTGAGGGAGTCCTGGATTAGGGGGTGTTCGGATAGCCGAACTATACCTTCAGCCAGACTCCTGGACTATGAAGATACAAGATTGAAGACTCCGTCCCGTGTCCGGAAGGGACTTTCCTTGGCGTGGAAGGCAAGCTTGGCGATACGGATGTTCAGATCTCCTACCATTGTAACCGACTCTATGTAACCCTAACCCTCTGCGGTGTCTATATAAACCGGAGGGTTTTAGTCTGTAGGACAACATACACATCAACAATCATACCATAGGCTAGCTTTCTAGGGTTTAGCCTCTCTGATCTCGTGGTAGATCTACTCTTGTACTACCCATATCATCAATATTAATCAAGCAGGATGTAGGGTTTTACCTCCATCGAGAGGGCCCGAACCTGGGTAAAACTTCGTGTCCCTTGCCTCCTGTTACCATCCGGCCTAGACACACAGTTCGGGACCCCCTACCCGAGATCCGCCGGTTTTGACACCGACAGTCCCCGAAAGGGCCGCACGCCCCGGACCCTGGATTACCGAAGTATCACCTTCGAGCGTGGTCTTCATTGTCCCTTGCACCACTTGTTGATCGGGAGAGATCCTCCGGGACAACACCTCAAAGTCGTTCGCCCTATTGGGCGAGAAGGTCTGTGGAGGCATCTCGCTTTCTATCATCTGTGGAAGAAGATCCCCCGAGGAAGAGGACTGTTGAGGAAGACTGCGTGCCGGACTGCAAACATATATTTTAGATGTTACCCTTGTAAACCGGAAAGGAACGGGATATGTTTAGGACACCCTTGTTCACTTACGATTCGGCTAAGGGCTTGTCCTTGCGGAGGAACTGTGCGACAATGTCGTCTTTCGAACCCGAACCGCTTGATAGGGACACCTTCCCTCACTTAGGAGCCTTTACCTCCAAATCTTCGGAGGCGGTCCTTTTCTTCCCATGGGGGGAAGGGATGTCAGCTTATCCTTCTCTTTTATCTTTGGAAGAGGGAGTTCCAGTCTCCCCTGACATCGTTTCTAGTGTACCTTTAGAATGGAGGCCACCTTTGGCCTACTTGCTCTCCTCCTTGTCCTCCTTCGCCGGCACTGGATATGGCGCCAGAGCCAGCATCCTTGTTAACACGGGATTAGCTGAGTCTTCGGGAAGAGGGGCCAAACACCTAATTCGTTACGCCTTCTTCATCCAACCCTGTTCGAAGATTATTTTCTCAGTATTACGGGATATTTAACTAAGCTGTGTTCGGGAGTCAAGCGCTTACCGAGGTATCCGGATGGTTGCAGTCGAGGCCGATGTCTTCGGTGGTATCCAGCCACTGTTTTCGTGTCCCGAAGAATAACTTCCACATTCCTTTGTGCGTCGTGCCGAAGAAGTGCTGAAGGGACCGTGGTACTTCCGGATTGAACTCCCACATGCGGAGAGGCCATCGCTGGCACGGCAGGACCCGGCGGACTAGCATTACCTGGATTACATTGATGAGTCCGATGTCCTTTTAGAGGAGGCTCCGGATGCAGCTTTGTAGCGTCTGCACTTGGTCAATTGATCCCCAGTCCAGCCCCTTATTAAGCCATGATGTGAGCCGTAATGGAGGGCCAGATTGGAACGTAGGTGTAGCTGCCCACTTGGTACCACGGGGTTCAATGATGTAAAACCACTCCCGCTGCCATAGGTTGGAAGTTTCCGTGAAAGAGCCTTTTGGCCAAAGAGTATTGGTGAGCTTCTTCACCATCGCACCACCACACTCTACTTGCTTCCCCTCAATTACCTTCGGCTTCACATTAAAGGTCTTGAGCCATAAGCCGAAGTGTGGGGGAATGCAGAGAAAGGCCTCGCACATGACAATGAATGTCGAGAGAATAGAGTCCGGAGCTAGATCGGGAAAATCTAGCCCGTAATAGAACATGAGTCCATGAACGAAGGGATGGAGAGTGAACCCTAGCCCCGGAGGAAGTGGGAGATGAACACGACCCTCTCACCAGATCTGGGAGTAGGCATAACCTATCCTTTAGCAGGGAGCCTGTGGGGGATTTCCGCGGTCAGGTATCTTGCCGCCCGGAGCTTCGTGATATCCTCCTCTGTGATAGAGGAGGCCACCTGCCGGCCTTGAAGGCTGGGTCCGGACATGACTGGGAGGCTCGAAGCAATTAAGTTGAAACCTGGGTGCTGGGACTCGAGGTTGGGAAGGTTGAAGAAGAGGTAGGCGTAGAGGAGAAAGATGGGTTTGTGCCCCTTTATAAAGGCGATGAATACCAAACGCCTCCTCATAGGCCTTAAAGCCTGCCTATTCCCAAGGGATCATGCCAATGGAATGGTTGAGTTACCCATGCCTATATTGATGAGAATCCAGCAATAAGGGGACACGATCTCTGCTTCGACAAGACGTGCCAATAAAACCGCATCTTGAAACGTGGAGCGGGAGGCTAAAGAAAAAATGGTTCGAAGTAATGACCAGGCAGGGACGTGATGTCGCGCTACAAAAGTTGTCAGCAGATTGGACTTGTGAAATATTATACTCTCTGCGGTTGTGTGTGGTATTTGTTTTGCAGAGCCGGACACGTTTTCTGTGGAGGCTTTGGAGTATTTGGAGGAGGAACCCGCCTTGCAATGTCGAAGACAATCTGCGCGCCGGACACATCGTCATTGAAGCCTGGTTCAAGGGCTACTGAGGGAGTCCTGGATTAAGGGGTCCTCGGGCGTCTGGCCTGTGTGACATGGGCCGGACTAATGGGCTATGAAGATACAAGACAGAACACTCTCTCCCGTGTCCGGATGGGACTCTCCTTGGCGTGGATGGCAAGCCTGGCGTTCGTATATGGAGATTCCTTTCTCTGTAACCGACTTTGTACAACCCTAGTCCCCTTCGGTGTCTATATAAACCAGAGGGTTTAGTCCGTAGAGGCAATATCAATCATACAGGCTAGACTTCTAGGGTTTTAGCCATCACGATCTCGTGGTAGATCAACTCCTCTAACACTCATATTCATCAAGATCAATCAAGCAGGACGTAGGGTATTACCTCCATTAAGAGGGCCTGAACCTAGGTAAAATATCGTGTCCCCTGCCTCCTGTTACCATCAACCTTAGACGCACAGTTCGGGACCCCCAACCCGAGATCCGCCAGTTTTGACACCGACAAGGGGTGATTAGACTACTTAACCAAATAAAAAATCTAGTCATTTCCCAATTTTAAGTCCTGGCAGATTTTATCAACTTAGCACAAGTCAAGCAATCAACCTACACATGCAAATATAAGAGTATAGTAGCGGAATGTAAAACATTGCACGGAATGTAAAACATTGCACATGAAGGTAAAGGGAGGAGTTTGGAGGGAGCAAACACAAATGTAGACACGGAGATTTTTGGCATGGTTCTGATAGGTGGTGCTATCGTACATCCACGTTGATGGGGACTTCAACACACGAAGGGTAACGGTTACGCGAGTCCACGGAGGGCTCCACCACGAACGGTCCATGAAGAAGCAACCTTGTCTATCCCACCATGGCCATCACCCATGAAGGACTTGCCTCACTAGGTTAGATCTTCATGAAGTAGGCGATCTCCTTGCCCTTACAAACTCCTTGGTTCAACTCCACAATCTTGTCAGAGGCTCCCAAGTGACACCTAACCAATCTAGGAGACACCACTCTCCAAAAGGTAATAGATGGTGTGTTAATGATGAACTCCTTGCTCTTGTGCTTCAAATGATAGTCTCCCCAACACTCAACTCTCTCTCAAAGATTTGGATTTGTTGGAAAGAAGATTTGAGTGGAAAGCAACTTTGGGAAGGCTAGAGATCAAGATTCTTATGGTTGGATTGGAATATCTTGGTCTCAACACATGACTAGGTGGTTCTCTCTCAAAAAATGAATGGTAGAAGTGTAGGCACGTTTTGATGGCTCTCTCCTCGAATGGAGGATGGGTGGAGGGGTATAAATAGCCTCCACACAAAAGCTAACTGTTACACACAATTCACCAAACTCGGTGGGACCGAATCATGAAACTTGGCCAGGCCGATTTAGTTTAAAATGTGAACGTTAGGATTTTCGGTGGGACCGAAATGTCAACTCGGTGGGACCAATTTCATTAGGGTTAGGGCATAAGTAGTCTTGGTGAGACCAATCACATAAACTCGGTAGGACCGATTTCTGTAATAGGCAAACAGAGAGTTGGTCAGGCAAACTCGGTGGGACCGAATCGCTCATTTTGGTGAGACCGAAATGTTACGAAAGGGAAACAGAGAGTTTGCATTGCAAACTCGGTGGGACCGATCGCTCATCTCGGTTGGACCGAAATGTTATGAAGGGAAACAGAGAGTTTGCAATCCCATCTCGGTGAGACCGAGATCCTATCGGTGAGGCCGAAGTGACTAGGGTTTCTGGCAGTGGCTATGTCAAGTGAACTCGGTGGCGCCGGATAGATAATTTCAGTGGGGACGAATTTGACTTTTGGTTTGGGACATATGTGGATATGATAAAGTGGTTCAGGGCTTTTGGGGCATATCACTAAGCATTTTGAGCAAGCAAGCCATTAAGCAACACCTCATCCCCTTCTAATAGTATTGGCTTTTCCTATGGACTCAATGTGATCTTGGATCAATAAAATGAAAATGTAGAGTCTTGAGCTTGAGCCGATGTGTGTGTTTATCATTTTGAGGGGTCTACATTCCTAATCGAGGTCATGCCAATCATTGAACTTTCTAAAACGATTATCTTGAAATAGCATTAGTTCAATGAGCTATATGTTGTTAGGAATTACCAAAACCACCCAGGGATAGTTGCACTTTCGTCTATCATATATTAAAACCAAAAATACATTGCTGTGTTTTTCTTTTATTTATTTTATTTTGTATTTTTGTTCGATCTATCTATCAAAAACTATACAATTTAATCTTGCTCGTAACCATCAAGGGATTGACAAACCCTTGTTCATGTTGGGTTGCAAGGATTTGTTGTTTGTGTGCAGGTACTGCTAACGAGTCGTTGCTTGGTTCTCCTACTGGATTGATAACCTTGGTTTCATAACTAAGGGAAATACTTGTCTCTACTGTACTGCATCATCCTCTCCTCTTCGGGGACATCCCAAAACAGATCACAGGTGGCAGGAAGAATCTTTGGCCCCGTTGTCGGGGAGACATCATCAACAACTATCAAGTACCTTTGCACAAACCTTCATCTCCTTGTATTTACATTATTTGCCATTTACCTCTCGTTTTCATCTCCCTCATTTCTAAAAAGTTTTACAAAAATACAAAAATATTTTTTCTTGTTTGCCTTTTTGCGTGTTTTCCGGTTTTTTGCTTGCCCAATTTATGTAACGCCCTCGATGCGGCTATATCTCCCACGTGTCGAAGCACGACTTAGAGGCATAACCGCATTGAAAGCAATGTCGCAAGTGAGGTAATCTTCGCAAACAACCCATGTAATACATAAGGGAAAGAGATACATAGTTGGCTTACAATCGCCACTTCACACAATTACATGAATAAAACATTACATCAACCAGATACAATCAGGGTCCGACTACGGAACCAAAATAAAAGAAGAACCCCAAATGCGACAAAGGTCCCCGATCGACCCCAACTGGGCTCCACTACTGATCAACTAGAACGAAACAACACAAAGGACAAGATCTTCATCGAGCTCCTCCTTGAGCTTGGTTGCGTCATTTGCACGGACTCATCGGCACCTACAAGCTGGTTTTGGAAGTATCTGTGAGTCACGGGGATTCAGCAATCTCGCACCCTCGCGATCAAGACTATTTAAGCTTATAGGAAGGGTAAAAGGTATGAGGTGGAGCTGCGGCAAGCGACTAGCATATATGGTGGCTAACATACACAAATGAGAGCGAGAAGAGAAGGCAAAGCACGATCGAGAAACTATGATCAAGAAGTGATCCTAGAACAACCTACGTCAAGCATAACTCCAACACCGTGTTCACTTCCCGGACTCCGCCGAGAAGAGACCATCACGGTTACACACGCGGTTGATGTTATTTTAATTAAGGTCAACTTTAGGTTTTCTACAACCGGACATTAACAAATTCCCATCTGCCCATAACCGCGGGCACGGCTTCCGAAAGTTCAAATCCCTGCAGGGGTGTCCCAACTTAGCCCATGAAAAACTCTCACGGTCAACGAAGGATATTCCTTCTAGCGGGAAGACCCGATCAGACTTGGAATCCCGGTTACAAGACATTTCGACAATGGTAAAACAAGACCAGCAAAGCCACCCAGATGTGCTGACAAATCCCGATAGGAGCTGCACATATCTCGTTCTCAGGGCACACCGGATGAGCCAGACGTCGGGTGGGCCAGCCCAGAGTTGCCCCTGGTAGCTCCGGACATCGCTCAGTTTGGACCAACACTCAGAGGAGCACTGGCCTGGGGGTTTAATAAAGATGACCCTTGGGCAGGCCTACCCAAGGGAAAGAAAAAGGCTAGGTGGCGAATGGTAAAACCAAGGTTGGGCCTTGCTGGAGGAGTTTTATTCAAGGCGAACTGTCAAGGGGTTCCCATTATTACCCAACCGTGTAAGGAACGCAAAATCCGGGAACATAACACCGATATGACGGAAACTAGGGCGGCAAGAGTGGAACAAAACACCAGGCATAAGGCCGATCCTTCCACCCTTTACCAAGTATATAGATGCATTAATTAAATAAGAGATATTGTGATATCCCAACAAGTAAACATGTTCCAATAAAGAACAACATCTCCATGTTCCAACAAGGAACAAACTTCAATCTTCACCTGCAACTAACAACGCTATAAGAGGGGCTGAGCAAAGCGGTAACATAGCCAAACAACGGTTTGCTAGGACAAGGTGGGTTAGAGGCTTGGTTCGACAATATAGGAGGCATGATAAGCAAGTGGTAGGTATCGCAGGATAGGCATAGCAAAAGAGCGAGCATCTAGCAAGCAAAGATAGAAGTGATTTCGAGGGTATGATCATCTTGCCTGAAATCCCGCAAGGAATAAGAACGGGTCCATGAAGAAGACAAATGGACGTAGCCGAACGGTTTCTCACAAATGCGACGTTATCGGAACCAACCCGAAGAAGCAACACCGGAAAGGAGCAAACAACATAGTAAACAACCACCACATAACATGGCATGATGCACAACCAAGTATGATGCATGTCCGGTTTAATGAAGCATGGCATGGCAAAGTGCACAAGCAATCCTACAAATTAAGTGGAGCTCAATATGCAACGAGTTGCATATTGACGAAACACCATGACAAGTTATTTAGTTCGATCTCGTTTATGTACCCAACAATATTAAATGTTGTTAAACATGGAAAGAGGGTGAAGCAAAGTAAAACTACCTATCTAGTCAAGGTTAAATGAGGCCGGAAGCAACGAACAACAATTTCGGTAAATCCCCATATGCATATATTAGGTTTGGTACTGTTCTGCCTTAAACATGCAAATTGGTACCACCATGTTAAACTAGGCATTTTTCTACCCCATTTACATATAAAGTTTGTTTAAAACCGAGCTACGGTTAATTTGTTATGAATTAAATCATTTTTACATGGCATAGGAGCAAATTTAACCAAACATCATTTTAAATATTTTAAACATGGATGAAAGAGACATATTATGAAACTAGAAAAAATTCTAAGCAAGTTACATATACAAAGTTTTTACATGTGATGCTTAGTTTGTGAGATATTAAATGCATGAAGGCTAGGGGGTTTTCTGTAATTCTGCAATTCCCTGGAAATTAGCTAAATGCAGCAGCAGGAAAAAAATACGCAACGGGCTGAAACTGGTTGGCCCAACAAAGCACAGGGGCTGGAGGGGGGCTTCTCACATCGGGCTTGGCCCGGTTGGTGCTGGGCTGGATGAGTCACGCGGCTGGGCCGGTCGCTGCCAGGCTGAGGAGGCTCGCTGGGCCCTGGACGCGTTGGTCGCAGTCCAGGCGCGGGTCAATGCGCGGCGGTGCTCGCTGCTGCTGCTCGAACCAGGAAAGCAAAGCACGCAGCGGCAAGGCTCGACCACGGGCGGCGTGATGGAGAGAAGGTGGAGGACGGAGGGGAGCGGGGCTCGGCGCTGGCTTGGTGGTCGGAGACGCGGATCTGGGCCAGTTCGAGTCGGCGAGGCGAGGTAGCAGGCCGGCATGGAAGAACTCAGGCGACCATGGCGTCCGTTGGCGACAAACCCTACGGGAGTTCTCTGTTTCAAACAAGACAGAGAGAGAGAGGGTGAATCACAGGAGAGAGATGGGGAAGAAAGGGAAGGAGAGCAAGAGAAAGGGCGAGGGAGTCTGGCCTAGCGACGAACAGTGACGCGGCCGCGGGAGGAGCTTGGCGGCGCAGGGCTGCAGGGGAGGCATGGACCCAGCCGGATCCGGGCGATGCAGAGGGAGCTCAACGCGGCCACGGGAAGGGGGCAACGCGCTGGATCCGCGGGGCGACGAGGATGCTAGGGCGCCTGGTGCTGCGGGATCGGGGCTTCCCCCGCTCGAGTTCCTGGGCGCATGCTCGCGCACGAGCGAGAGGTGGCTGGGCCTCGGTTGACAGGATCGGGGCCAGGGGCGCGGCTACGCAGGGAGGCCACCGGTTGATTCGGTGATGAAATTGAGGGGTGGAGCTGGTTGGTGGGATTGGATCGGGGGAATGAGGGGATCCCGAGGAAGAAAGGTAGGTGGCGGCGCGATGGGACAAGAGGGCTAGAATTTAGGGTTGGACTAGTTTAGGTAGGGTTTCATCTGCTATAAATAGCAGCTAGGAATTGGGTAGGGGCTATCACGTCCCTACGATCGCAATCGGACGGTCGCAAAAAAATAGTTAGGGAGTCCGAATAGGAAAACGGTGATGTTTTGTAGACGTTTGGGGATGATCCGGATCCAACGGTGACGACTGTCCGGGTCGGGTCCGGGACAGATTTCGGACGCGCGCGGGAGGAGGTCCGCGGGCTGACGAGACAGGTTAGGTAGGGCCTGGCGGTGAGAGGTAGTGCAGAAGGCAAAAGTCTGAGAAGAGAGAAGAGGAGAGGCCCGGCGACTATTTCCGGAGACCGAAAACGTCCGACGTTAGACCGGCTATAATGTCGCTATAGTTAAACGTTGGGGCGTCAAACGAACTCCAAATGCGATGAAACTTGACAGGCGGTCCATCTACACTATAATAAAACTACACGCTCAACTCTCATCCCATTCCGAGAACATTCTCCGGCCACTTATAAAATAATATTTCGGACATGCCGCGGGCGCGTGCAAGTGTGGTTGGACTTAGAACGGACAACGGACGGAACTGGGGGAACCCGGACAGATGCAGGTTTTGAAAACATGATGATGCAATGCACATGATGACATGACAAGATGCGACAAGCAAGCAAATGACAAAGCAATAACAACGAAAAACTGGAAGACACCTGGCACATCGGTCTCGGGGCGTTACAATTTATCATTATGACTAGTTCTTCCCTTGTTATGTGTACCCCTAAAAGTAAAGTTCTCAATTTTAAGCAAATGGGAGGAGATAATTTAAAAGATTCTTGGTATAGGATTTGCGATCCGCAAAATAGATGAACTTGTAAGCAATCTACTACCATCCTTCTTCGCAACACTATTACTGGAGGGAATTTCTTGAGTAGTCGCCCTAAGCATGCTTTTAATGATATGGGAAATTTAGTGGGATCACCATCTATCACTATTAGTGAAACGGTTTTAACCTTGGAACATGGTATGCAAAGCCTACATGCTATTGAAAATAAAATGCCTACCGTAGAGCATATTGAAAATTTGGATAAAAAGATTCATAATCATGTTACCCAATTTGGATCAAGTAGGGATTACTCCAAAGATGCTAAAGGAGAAAGAACCAATAGTCAACGAAAGGGTAGAGCAAAGTCCCACTAGGATTGATAAGTTGGAAGGAATTATTAATAATTTGGGTTCCACTTTTTCTTCCATTAAAACTATTGAAAAAACTCCTCCTAGAAAGAATAGCTAGTTTATATATGTTCCTAAAGACAATGGTGCTACATCTTGCGAAGATCTTAAAATGATTAGTGTTCACCCCAATTTTGCTGATTTGACTTGCGCGCGAACCACGCCGGCTGTGGATGTTTGCGTGTGCACGTGTAGGTTCAACACTTGAGCATGCGCGTGTGTGTTGCATCGTGTGTTGTTTCAGCGTGTGTGCATGTGTGCGTGCGTGTGCGCGTGTGAGTGTTGTGTGCATGTGTGCACGTGTACAAGTGAGTGTTGCATGCATGAATGCGGGTGTTGCGTGCTTGTTTGTGTGCATGCTTACATGTGTGCATAATCACCATAGTATGCCTTGTGTATTAAACAGACTGGCTCAGCATACCATCACAAGGCCACATTGTCCGTTGTGGTTAGAGTGTGCGGATCCGAACCTTAGGTCTCTACTTCGAATCCCCATCGACCACTAATTTATTTTCCTTTGCTTCTTTATTATACCCTCTCACACGTGGCCTTATGATAAGGAGATAATGTGCGTTGATGATGCAACACTAGATGCGCCACGTGGACTATTTGACTGGTCAATTGATAGTGTCATCAACAAGATACGGAGCTCTATGGTGAGGCAGTGACCGTATAATCACCACAAAACATATATGGTGACCGTAATGAGCGTATTCTGATGTCCAATAAACGTTTCATGCTTACGCTTCAAATAGAGTGATCGTATGTGTATTATCTCGCGAGAGAAAATGGAACATGAATTAATGTGTCCCGGACGTACTTTTAGAGGGTCTATAGATAGTTTCCATGCATGTGTATGTGAAAGGGGTGTGGAGAGAGGGGGTGTACGATTGGGGGTGAGAGAGATGCCCTTTGTTTCTTTATAGTGTGACTAATTTTATAGGATAAAAGTATAAACATTCACATTACAGAACAAATAACATTGGATGCACCATGCAATTAAATTGCATATATACCTTTATAGTATTGTATAGATGTAGATTTTCTAAAACAAACTTTTGGCCGCACTTTCTGTAGTTTTAATTCAAAATAAATTTTGTATGTGGAGTAAAAGTGAACAAAGGGATTTTTAGATCATTAGGAGCAAGTGATAAGATGTAACACTACTGCAGGACGGTGCTAATGTGGCACATGTATCGGAGACCCTTCGACCAAACTATGTGCGTTGCATGAATTGCAAACGGTATCATTTCCCACCACCGTTTCCCACCCCTGCCCTATCGAATTCCCGCCACCAGCAATTGTGCATAAGCCTAGGCGGCGTGCGGCACATGGAGGCACAAGCGCAACCTATAGCCCCTCTACCTTCCCAAGCATGCCAACCCACCGAAGCGCTCTGCCATCAACCTCCTCGATGAGGAAAACCAGTCGGCTAGTGCAGGCAGCACAGCCCGTTGTTGCCGAATGCGTCCCCAACAATGCGATGGATGATGCCTTGTTGCGCCTCATCGCCAAGGTGAGCATACCCTTGGCGCAGGGCATGGCAGCGCCGATAAAGATGGGTGCATCAACGCCGAGAGGTTGCAGCTCACCGCACAACTTGATCAGCGCTGCGCCGCAGTGCAAGATAGGCGCATCCATGCTGATAGGCTATGGCGCGCTGCGCAACGAGACCGATGGAGCACTACAGACCAAGAGGTGCGGCGCATCGCATAGCAAGAGCGGATCCATCGGTGCTTGCCTGTTGTCGACAGGGTGTTGCAACTGGGTACATGACCCGTCACTAGCCCCATTCCTCGCCACGAGTGGGTAGAGGCTGTCTGCGAAGTACTTGCACCGACTATAACGCCCAAGATGCGATTATATCCCAATCACGTGATGAACTCATGATCGAGGCACAATCGCATTTCGAGCGCATAGCAAGGTGGATATCATTACAACATATCATGTACTGAATAGATGAGAATACACGATAAAGGCTTACACTCGCCACAAGTTACAACATTCATACAACAATACATCAATACATAGCAACCATCATACAGAAGAGCAGGATCTGACTACGGATGAAGTCAAACGAAAAATAAGAACGACATCCACCCTGCTAATCCCAGGTTCCCCGACCCGGAACCTATCCCTTGACCGAAGAAGAAGAAGCAAAAAAACTTCAAACAAGCAAGCATCGCACTCGCGTCAGATCATCGCATTACCTGTACCTGCAACTGTTGTTGTAGTAATCTATGAGCCACGAGGACTTAGCAATCCCATTACCATGGGTATCAAGACTAGCAAAGCTTAAAGGGTATGGAATGGATAAGTGGTGAGGTTGCAGCAAGCGACTAAGCAATGTATGGTGGCTAACTTACGAGTACAAGAGTAAGATGAGAAACTACGCAAACGGCCACAAACTAGTAATGATCAATAAGTGATCCTGAACTACTTACGTTCAAACATAACCCAACCGTGTTCTACTCTCGAACATCCCCGAAAAGAGACAGTCACGGTTACGCACGCGGTTGGTGTATTTTAATTGAGTTTACTTCAAGTTCACTACAACCGATATTAACAAATTCCCATCTGCCACATAACCGCGGGCACGACTCTCAAAAGTTTAAACCCTACAGGGGTGTCCAACTTAGCCCATGACAAGCTCACGACCCGCGGAGACAATCCTCCATTGCGGAACCCTCCGATCAGACTCGAAATCCCGGTGCACAAAACATTTTGACAATGGTAAAACAAAACCAGCAAGACTGCCCGAATGTGCCGACAAATCCCAATAGGAGCCGCGTGTATCTCGTTCTCAGGGCACACCGGATGGCACAAGCTATGAGTAAAACCAGCCCTTGAGTTTCCCCAAGGTGGCCCCGTAGGTTGCCTGGTTTGGACCAACACTCAGAGGAGCACTGGCCCGGGGGGTTGATTAATTATCCTCGGGTGCTAGCCGGTCCCTATGCAAGTTTTAGTTGTTATTAGGCAAGTGGTAAAACCAAGGTTAGGCCTTGCTGGAAGAGTTTTATTCAAAGCAAACTGTCAAGAGGGGACCATAAACCCTCATCGTGTTAGGGACGCAAAATCAAGGAACATAACACCGGTATAACGAAAACTAGGGCGGCAAGAGTAGAACAAAACACCAGGCAAAAGGCCGAGCCTTACACCCTTTACCAAGTATATAGATGCATTAATTAAATAAGAGTTATTGTGAAATCCCATGATATCCATGATATCCATGTCCCAACATGAAACAACCTGCAACTGCACCTGCAACTAGCAACGCTATAAGAGGGGCTGAGCAAAGCTGTAACATAGCCAAACAACGGTTTGCTAGGATGGTGAAAAAGGTTAGGGGCTATCGTGGCAATTTGGGAGGCTTGATAAATAACTGGTAGGTAGCGCGACATAGCGATAGCATCGAGACAACTAGCATAGCAAAGATAGTAGTGAGATCCAAGGTGACGGTCATCTTGCCTGAAATCCCGCTAGGAAGAAGATCGAATCCATGAAGTAGACGAACCAACGTAGTTGAACGCATCCTCACAATCGCAACGAAACTGGAACTATCAAAAAGAAGCATAATCGGAAAGAGGCAAACAACATAGTAAACAACCAAGCATTAACATGGCATGATGCACAACCAAGTATGATGCATGTCTGGTTTAGTGAAACATGGCATGTCAAGGCAAAGTGCAACAAACAATACTACAAGTTAAGTGGAGCTCGATATGCAATGAGTTGCATATTGAAGAAACACCACATGCAAGTATTTAGGTCGCTCTCATTTATATACCCAACAATATTAAATGTCAATTAACATGGCAAGAGGTGAAGCATAATTAAACTACCTACCTAGGCAAGTTTAAATGAGGCCGGAAATAACAAACAACAATTCCGGTAAAATCCTCATATGCATATTTTAGATTTGGTACTGTTCTGCCTAAAACCATATTTTATTGTTGTTAAACAGGAAAATAAAGTGCACCAAGTTAATCTATGCATTTTTCTACCCCATTTACATATAAATTTTATTTAAAATGGAGCTGTGGTTATTTAGTTATGAAATAAAATATTTAGCATGTCATTTATGCAAATTTAATCAAACAACAGTTTTAAACATTTTTAAACATGGATGAAAGTTATAAATTATGAAACTAGATAAAATTCTAAGCATGTTACATATTTAAATCATTTTAATCCGATGCATGATTGTTGAGTTATTATATGCATGAACAATGAGGTTTTTTTTGTAAAACTGTAATTCTCTGGATAAATAGATAATTCGTCCAGTGGAAAAAAACATAACGCGGGCCGAAGTTGAAGGGCTGGGGGAGCTGCTCACATCGGGGCTTTGAGGCCGGCTGGCTTGCAGGCTGCTGGCCCAGGCGCTGGAGATGGGCCAGCCTCGATGCAGGCTCTGACCCACGAGCGGTCGTGCTGGTCAACGAGGGCGCGGGGCGTGGCCGATGCGCGAGCGAACAGAGGAGGCAGGGCGCTGCTAGTCGGGAGGAGCAAGAGAACACCTGGGGTCGCCGAGGAGGTGAATGGCAGGGAGGCGCGGCATTGGACGCCGGCTGCAGGGAAGCTCGGGGTAGGGGAAGCAGCAACCATGGGGACCGGGAGGAGCTCGGCTCTCCTCGGGCATTGCAGGCTGCTGGTGGAGGAGACGCACGGGCGTGGGAAGGCTTGGGGCTATGCTTTTGCTGCAGGCTCGAGGAAGAAGCAGAGGAGGCCACGGGACGAGGTGGCTCCTGGTGACCGAAGAGGAAGCAGAGGACGGCGCAACGGGAAGCAGGCGAGGAGGAGTGGATCAGGCCGGAGGCGAAGGGTCAGCGCGAGGGCGGATTGATGCATAGTAGCGGCAGAGGCGCTCCAACAGAAGGACTCAGCGGGGCGGCGCGATGCAGGGGCTCCGGCGTCGAGGGACGACGGGAAAGGACGGATCCGAGGCTCTCCGGCGCGGATCAGCCGGGAACCACGGCGGCACGTGAACTGGAGCTACGGCAGGCGATCCATGGTGTCTTGGGCGGCGCTGTGAAGACATGGGAGAGAGAGCAATGTGAGTTGGAGAGAAGGGAGTAGGAGAAAAAGAGATGAAAGAGAAGGGGAAGGTCAGGAACGGCCTGGTGGTGCTAGTTGTCGCCGGCCGGAAGGACAAGAGGCCGGGGAGGTGACAAGGTAGCAGCGAGCTCTCCCGATCCACTCGGGGATTGAAGCAGGAGGAGGGGGCTCGTGCGGGAGCTGTGCGCTGGGGTTGCAGAGGCTCTCAGGGCCGTCCGATCTAAGATCTTGCGGTCTAGATCAAGTGGAAGTGGGTGTGGTGGATCTGAAAACAAGGAAGGAAGGTGGTTGGCTCGGTGGGGGAAATGAGGAGGAGACCAGGTGGGTGGCGGCGGCTGGACAGGGTAGGATCCCTAGAAAATAGGGTTTGGTCTCATTTGAATAGGGGTTGGTCTATAAATAGAAAAGAAGAGAAGTTTGGATCATCCGATCGAAATCCGATGGTCGAGAATAAATAGGTAGGGAAGTTCAAATGAGAAACCGAAGATATTTTAGGGATGTTTGGGGATGATCCGGACCCATCGGTGAAGACAACCCGGTTCGAGTCCGGTGGAGTTTCGGACGCACGCAAGGGGTCGATGAAATGTGCAGAGAGGATGGACATATAGACGAGAGGGGAAATCGAAGACAACATGGTCTGCCAAAAGGTCACAGAGAAGACAAGAGAGAAGAGAGCAGTCCGGTTGGTCTGAGAGAAGGACAACAGAGACAAAGAAGAGGCGGCAACCACGAACGGATGCAACTTTAAAAAACAAGGACGTCAATGAGTGCCGATGTAATGCGGATGATGCGATGATGAATGCAACAAACAAATAAAACATATGGCGACAATGAAAAACATGGAAGGTGTCTGGAGCGTCGCTCTCGGGTCATTACATCGATGGTCGGCCGCATCGTACTGGCACTGGAAGTTGGCCGCACTATTCGCATGGGTCGCGCATTCGCCTTGTCTACGACTCGCTCGATGACAATGCGCTAGTCGCTAGGCTCGAGCGCCTCCTTGGCCCAGGTGTCCACCTAGGCGCAGTAGAGGAACATGACCGTCACATCCTCGACCTGGTGATCTTCGATGAAATAGCAAACTTGAAGCTCGAGATCGCGCTCCAGATGTACTGCAAGCATGTCAACCGCTTGGACAAACGCCTGCACGAGTTTAGCAGAGCCAAGAGCTTACGTAGGCAAGGGTGGTGGTCATGGACGCATTTTATTTTGTTGAGTCGTTTTGACGTTGATCGCTATCACAACAATCATAATATTGCACTGTTTCAATGTGTGTACTCTGTTTTTCATTCTTGTATGTTGTTCTATTTCAATGTGTCTATGCTTTCCATTCTGTACATGTGGATTGTAATAGGTAGATAGAAATTAGTACGAAATAGATAGAAATATGAAATTCATAATGTATATATGAATTGTCCAGTAGTTCATCACAGATATATAAAATATCATCACAATTACATAATGATACTTAACTACTAGGTCAATGCATAAAAATTGAAAACGAACAATACTAAACTAATAAACCCTCCTTAGGGGGCCAGTATTCCAGCAGCCCCTCGCTAGTAGCTCCCTGGTGCGTGGCGGCTTCCCAGCATGGAGGCAGTACTCCGCGTCCTCCGCCTTGTACCGCTTGATGTGCCGGTATGCCTCTTGCTGGCGGACGCACGTGAACGATCTTGCCATTTCATTGGGCGCCCACCGGAGCTACTCGTCGGTAGCATGCTGGAGCTTATCAGGCCACTCCGTGTAGCGATGAGGCGCCTAGCGCCTTTTGCCTTCCTGGTGAAGTACCCGCCACCTTCGTACACCTCCGCACGTCGATGTGCCTTCCACCAAAGCTCCAACGCGTCATTTTCCCAGGTGGCCTCACAGGCTTCACGGGCCGCTGGTAGCTGGCGCGCTCCTCCGCCGACTCCTTCTTGAACGCGACTTGCCTAGCTTTCTCAGTCACGGCAGCGCCTTCCACAGAAAAAGATCGTACTAGCCCCAAAACCACTCCAAAGTTTTGGGGGGTTCGGCGCAACCTTGTCTGTTGGCGCGTAGGGGTCGTCCTCGTCGTTGCTTTACGCCTTGACGTGCTCGAGGGGCGGCGCATCCTCGTCGGCACGAAGGCAGATCGACAGCGCCATGGTAGAGTTTTGACGGGCCCATGGGATTGGTGGTACCTAGGCCCGTCTACCTACGGCCCATCGTGCGGCGCACTGCCCAGGCCCCTCGCGCGGCGCACCTTTGTACTTCATGAGCAAGGCCCTCGCGAGGCCCCCTCCTTGTGAGGCGCATGTTAACAAGCATCGTTAGTAGCCTCGTGAGGCCCCCTCGCGAGGCGGCTTCCCGAGGCCCTCTAGGAGGTGACCAAGTCAAGGACAGTTCAGCAGAGTCACGCGGCCATGCGCCTTCATGTGGGTGACGCGCATGGCGACGAGCGGAGCCAGAGGGGCGCCAACAAGCGTGGATGAGGAGGTTTTCCTCTTTCGTGCTAAGGGAGCAAGGACTGCGCACTGGTTCCCAAAGCAGTCCCCAAAGGTTACGTGTTTGGTGCAAGAAGACTAGGACGACATTCTTGCCAGGACGGAAGTCATCACCGAGCCCACACACGCGTCATGGCGGTAAGCTTTAGCAGGGAAAGACCACCTTTAGTCAGGATAAGTTGTACTCTTGTCCCCCTTCAAAGTTGGCTATTGTGGCAACCCTTCCCGCCTTGTGTTTTCGCGGGAAGAGGACCAAGGCCAGTATAAGTATAGGCAGGGCGCCACCGTAGAAAGGGATCGGTTCGAGGCATCCTCCTGAGGCCGCTCACCCTCCCTTGTACACTCATACTCATCCTCCCTCGCGAGGCAATCTAACCACCAAGCAGGAGTAGGGTCTTACACCGCAAGGTGGCCCGAACCTAGGCAAACTGTCGTGGCTGTCGTTCATCTTTCCCTTCACTCGAGCACACCAGAGCATCGTCGTGAGATTGAGGGTCGCAAGGCAGGGCTTAGCGAGGTTCAGCAAGCACACCCCAGAGTCCGAACCTTTCTTGGGTCTCCGGAGCCCCAATTCTGACAGGCCTGGATACACTGGGTTCCACGAGGCCAAAATTAGCCTTCGGGCCAGCGGTGCGCACTTCTTCTCCTATTAGGGGGTGAAACGGCGTAGGGCCTAACCACTCACAGGCCAGGCATGACACTTGGCGCACGATGGAATGGGTAATGCCCCCACTTCTCCCACTACGCCTCGGCAACCACCCGGACTGACATAAAGCCTGCCCACTCATGACGCGAGGCCATCATTGCCTTCCTTGCTTGCGTCCGTTTCCCAACACCTTACTTCTGGCACATGGCTCCTCATGACCTATCTTTGAGTTCTGCATCTTCCCTTGTCCTCGCTTGCAACTCCATCATGCTTTGATGGCGCCCGCCAGCAAAAAGGGGAAAGCAGCGTCCCCAACTCCCATCGTGCCCGCCATTGGGGTGGCGCTGCAGCACTCCACCATCACCGACAGGGAGGCTTGGACAGGGTGCTCTAGCTGGTGAGTAGCGATCAGAACGAGGGACAGGTGACCAAGATCTGGCCGGGCTCCCCGCGCACGGTGCGAGCTGGGGGTGACGGCATACCCCTTCTTCCTCCACAATGTCTTTGCCGGGCTAGTGCTGCCGTTCTTGGATTTCTTCTATGTCGTCCTTTCCCATTATCGGATCCATGCCATCCACCTTCAACCTAACTCCATCCTCCTTCTGGCCATATTTGCCTTTTACTGTGAAGCTTTTATAGGCGTGATGCCCTCGATGGCGCTCTTCCGTCACTTCTTCAGCCTGCGGCTGATCGCAGTGGACCAGTGCTCAGGATGCATCTCTTTCCTTGTCGTCAAGGGAATGGAGAACAACATCATCAACCCGAGGGTCACGAAGAAGGTGGAGGACTATCGCCAACGTGTCAAGCCTGCCCGCTCTTGATGATTCTGGTAGATCCGTTCAAGAAGAACTCCTGGTGGGGGCATGAGAAGCTCACCCACCCAAGGATGGAACCAGTCTAGGAGCGAATAGCCGCGCACCGGGGTGCGGGCCTGTTGGGGGCATCAGTCGTCAGGGAGTATTTGCGGCGGCACATCGCGCCACTCAAGCAACACTCGTGCCACGTATGGGTGTACACCACGCGCAAAGGATGTCATGAGGCTGAACTCTGGGAATCTGAAGCAGGAGGTGATGGATGGGGCCCTGGCAACTCTGCTCAACAGCCCTGGAGCGGACCAACCCGAGGACATGCTCCTGCTATTCTGCTATTAGGAGAGGGTGGAGCTCGTCACGGAGATGCACATCTTTGATCGGCGGGGGATCATGCCGAAGGGCCCCGCGAGAACCCCCTCGAGGTGGCGCCGGACTCTGGGGGCAGCGATGGTGATGAGGACTCGGTGGAGGCAACAGAGGAGGACACCAACCGGGTGCCGCCATGCTCCCTTCGCCAGATTATCTACGACCTCGGGGATGATGCCAACAACTCACAGCCCACGGCGGTGTCCCTTCCGCCAGCTCGCGCGGGGGTTGAAGGTCCCGATGTTGTAGCGGAAGGGTCGCTCATGGCGGAGGTGGCCCCCGGCCAGAAGGCGGCCGAGCCCCCATTGGCAGGGACCCACAGGGGAGTCGAGGCTTCCCAGTCCCTCGAGAAGGGCGGCGAGGTGGTCGGGTCCATCGTGGCTTGCTCCACGGATTCGGAACATGGAGCCGGGCGATGCTCGAAGACGGCTACGGCAAGCTGCATCCCGAGAAGAGGAAGAGGAAATGGACTGCCAAAGATGAGTAAGTCCCCGCGCACCATTCCCATGTCTTATGCGTGCATTCCTTGTCCGAGCTCAGAGCTGATTTGTCGTTTGTAAAGGAGGTCTGTGAATGATCGGAAGAAGAGGAAGAAGTTAGCGAAGGCGATGATGCCCCCAGCCCGAAAGTGGGGCCGACGCCTGCCGCAGGTGATTGGGTGGCCGGCCGCCATCCTGGTGCCGGGACGGGGCGTATGGAGGTCGAGGGGGAGCTGGTAGGCCCTCCAAAGCTAGGCGCAGGCGTGGCCACCAAGGCCAAGATGGGAGAGGCTCACGCGCCTCCCTCCGGAGGCAGGGGCTCATCCCTTGCGTAGCCTACCATGAGAGAAGGTGTTGCGGCGGAGGAGGCCGAGGTGCCCGCTCTCCTGCCAAGCGCCTCTTGTGACGGGGAGGAGCACGACGCGGGGTGCGATGAGGTGAGCCCCCAGGCCATGCCCACTCACGTCTGGTGGGCTCACATGGCGCGCCGCCACATCCGAGTGCGGGGGAAATCTCGGCGAGGCCCCTGCCCTTGGTGATCGGCGCCTTGGGCCCCTAGGCCGCGACGACGGACGATAGTGAGGGGTCAAATCTGGGCCAGGCCCTCGCGCTCGTGAGCAGCCACACTCTGCTTAGGCGCGGAGCCCTATGTGACGCAAGGTCGCGCTCGACCGGTTCGGGGCGGATTTCCAGGATGCTGAGGCGCGGCTTGCAAAGGAGCGTCTGAGGTTCGCTGAAGGGTGGCACCGGCGCAGCGTTGCCGACAAGCGCCGTCAGGATGCGGAGGCCCGCTTGAAGGAGCTCCTAGATAAACACGCTGTGCAGGTGCAACTGCTTTGTACGCCGCAAGGGGCCTTCGTCACCCGTGAGCCCTGGTTTGACAGGGGAGGTTTTGCAGCCCCGGAGTGGAGAGGGATCTGAGAGGATTTGGTTAATCCCTCTCTTCCAACCAATCCCCTCAATTCCCCACTAATCCCTCTCCCTTATAAACCCCTCTATTTGGTTAAACCTCCTACAACAGCAGCAACATAGCAAGCGTCCAGTTTCCTGGGTGGCTTGGGGAGTTTTCTGTACCACATGGATTAAGGGGGATTCGTGGGGATCGGAGAGGATTGGCCTGCTCAATCCCTACGTTTCAAATGGGTTGACAAGGATTTCTCGGGATTTTGAACCCTGCGAGGATATTCCTCTCCAAACCTCCCCAAACCCCCTCCACCAAACAAGGCCTGAGGGGGAGCTCACGGCCCATGAGGACGACCTTGCAAGGGCATCCGCCAAGCAAGCCACCGAGCGTGAGTGCCTGGAGTCACTGGGGCGCCAGGCGGCCGACGCCCAGGAGGCACACGCCACGCACGTCGACTAGGCCAATGCTCAGCTGGAGGCCAAGGAGAAGAAGGTCCGAGCGAACGCTGACGCGAAGATAGAAGCGAACTGCTCGGCACTCACCGAAGAGCATGGCAGGGAGCTGAAGCGGCATGAGGACGCCTTCGAGACAGAGCGCGCAGGGCTCCAACAAGAAATTGTTGGCCTTAAAGTGGCACTTGGCGAGTCGGCGACCCGCTGGGAGACCGCGAGGCAGGCCCAAGCATACGCCGAGGTCGAGTTGGCTTTGAAGGAAATATGCCCTGGAGGCAATAATAAAGTTGTTATTATATTTCCTTATATCATGATAAATGTTTATTATTCATGCTAGAATTGTATGAACCGGAAACTTAGGACATGTGTGAATACATAGACAAACAGAGTGTCACTAGTATGCCTCTACTTGACTAGCTCGTTGAATCAATGATGGTTATGTTTCCTTACCATAGACATGAGTTGTCATTTGATTAACAGGATCACATCATTAGAGCATGATGTGATTGACTTGACCCATCCGTTAGCTTAGCACGATGATCGTTTAGTTTTCTGCTATTGCTTTCTCCATAACTTATACATGTTCCTATGACTATGAGATCATGCAACTCCCGAATACCGGAGGAACACTTAGTGTGCTATCAAACGTCACAACGTAACTGGGTGACTATAAAGATGCTCTACAAGTGTCTCCGATGGTGTTTGTTGAGTTGGCATAGATCGAGATTAGGATTTGTCACTACGTGTATCGGAGAGGTATCTCTGGGCCCTCTCGGTAATGCACATCACTATAAGCCTTGCAAGCAATGTGAATAATGAGTTAGTTGCAGGATGATGCATTACAGAACGAGTAAAGAGACTTGCTGGTAACGAGATTGAACTAGGTATTGAGATACCGACGATCGAATTTCGGGCAAGTAACATACTGATGACAAAGGAAACAACGTATGTTGTTGTGCGGTTTGACCGATGAAGATCTTCGTAGAATATGTAGGAACCAATATGAGCATCCAGGTTCCGCTATTGGTTATTGATCGGAGATGAGTCTCGGTCATGTCTACATAGTTCTCGAACCCATAGGGTCCGCACGCTTAACGTTCGGTGACGATCGGTATTATGAGTTTATGTCTTCTGATGTACCGAAGGTAGTTCGGAGTCTCGGATATGATCACGGACATGACGAGGAGTCTCGAAATGGTCGAGACATAAAGATTGATATATTGGACGGCTATATTCGGACACCGGAAGTGTCCGGGTGATTTCGGAGAAAACTAGAGTGCCGGAGGGTTACCGGAACCTCCCCCCCCTCGGGGGAACTAATGGGCCACATGGGCCTTAGTGGAGAGAGAGAGGGCCAGCCAGGGCAGGCCGCATGTCCCCTCCCCCTCTGGTCTGAATTGGACTAGGGAAGGGGGCGCCCCCTTTCCTTCTCCCTCTCCTCCTTCCTTTCCCCCTCCCAATAGGACTAGGAAAGGGGGAGTCCTAGTCCTACTAGGAGGAGGAGGACTCCTCTCCTGGCGCGCTCCAGGGGCTGGCCGGCCTCCCCCCTTGCTCCTTTATATACGGGGACAGGGGGACACCCTAGAACACACAAGTTCATCATTGATCTCTTAGCCGTGTGTGGTGCTCCCGTCCACCATAATCCACCTCGGTCATATCGCCGTAGTGCTTAGGCAAAGCCCTGCGCCAGTAGCTTCATCATCACCGTCATCACACCGTCATGCTGATGAAGCTCTCCCTCGACACTCAGTTGGATCGAGAGTCCGTCGGACGTCACCGAGCCGAACGTGTGCAGATCGCGAAGGTGTCGTACTTTCGGTACTAGGATCGGTCGGATCATGAAGATGTACGACTACATCAACCGCATTTTCATAACGCTTCCGCTTACAGTCAACGAGGGTACGTGGACAACACTCTTCCCCTCTCATTGTTATGCATCACCATGATAGATCTTGCATGAGCGTAGATTTTTTTTTGAAATTACTGCGTTCCCCAACAGTGGCATCCGAGCCAGGTCTATGCGTAGATGTTATATGCACGAGTAGAACACAAAGGAGTTGTGGACGTGGGTATATACATATTGCTTGCCATCACTAGTTGATTCTTGATTCAGAGGTATTGTTGGATGAAGCGGCTCAGACCGACATTACGCGTACGCTTACACGAGACTGGTTCTACCGACGTGCTTCGCACACAGGTGGCTAGTGGGTGTCAGTTTCTCCAACTTTAGTTGAATTGGATTCAATGAACAGGGTTCTTTCTGAAGATCAAAAAGCAATCACTATACCGTGTTGTGGTTTTTGATGCATAGGTAAGAACAATTCTTGCTCAGCCCGTAGCACCCACGTAAAACTTGCAACAACAAAGTAGAGGACATCTAACTTGTTTTTGCAGGGCATGTTGTGATGTGATATGGTCAAGACATGATGCTAAATTTTATTGTATGAGATGATCATGTTTTGTAACACAGTTATCAGCAACTGGCAGGAGCCATATGGTTGTCGCTTTACTGTATGAAATGCAATCGCCATGTAATTGCTTCACTTTATTACTAAGCGGTAGCGATAGTCATAGAAGCAATAGTTAGCGAGACGACAAAGATGCTTCGATGGAGATCAAGGTGTCAAGCCGGTGACGATGGTGATCATGACGGTGCTTTGGAGATGGAGATCAAAGGCACAAGATGATGATGGCCATATCATATTACTTATATTGATTGCATGTGATGTTTATCCTTTATGCATCTTATTTTTCTTAGTTCGGCGGTAGCATTATAAGATGATCTCTCACTAAATTTCAATGTAAAAGTGTTTTCCCTGAGTATGCACCGTTGCTACAGTTCGTCGTGCCGAGACACCACGTGATGATCGGGTGTGATAAGCTCTACGTTCACATACAACGGGTGCAAGCCAGTTTTGCACACGCAGAATACTCGGGTTAAACTTGACGAGCCTAGCATATGCAGATATGGCCTCGGAACACTAAGACCGAAAGGTCGAGCGTGAATCATATAGTAGATATGATCAACATAGTGATGTTCACCATTGAAAACTACTCCATCTCACGTGATGGTCGGACATGGTTTAGTTGATATGGATCACGTCATCACTTAGATGATTAGAGAGATGTCTATCTAAGTGGGAGTTCTTAAGTAATTTGATTAATTGAACTTTAATTTATCATGAACTTAGTACCTGATAGTATTTTGCATATCTATGTTGTTGTCAATAGATGGCCCGTGCTGTTGTTCCATTGAATTTTAATGCGCTCCTAGAGAAAGCTAAGTTGAAAGATGATGGTAGCAACTACACGGACTGGGTCCGTAACTTGAGAATTATCCTCATTGCTGCACAGAAGAATTACGTCATGGAAGCACCGCTAGGTGACAAACCCGCTGCAGGAGCAACGCCATATGTTGTGAACACCTGGCAGAGCAAAGCTTGTGACTACTTGATAGTTCGGTGTGCCATGCTTTATGGCTTAGAATTGGCACTTCAATGACATTTTGAACGTCATGGAGCATATGAGATGTTCCAGGAGTTGAAGTTTGTTGGGGAACGCAGTAATTTCAAAAAAATTCCTACGCACACGCAAGATCCATCTAGGTGATGCATAGCAACAAGAGGGGAAGAGTGTTATCTACGTAACCTCATAGACCGTAAGAGGAAGCATTATGACAACGTGGTTGATGTAGTTGTATGTCTTCACGATCCGACCGATCCTAGCACCGAAGGTACGGGTACTCCGCGATCTGCACACGTTCAGCTCCGAGACGTCACGCGAACTCTAGATCCAGTTGAGTGTCGAGGGAGAGTTTCTTCAGCACGATGGTGTGATGATGGTGATGATGAAGCTACCGGCACAGGGCTTCGCCTAAGCACTACAACGATAAGACCAAAGTGGATTATGGTAGAGGGGGCACCGCACACGGCTAAGAGATCAATGATCAACTTGTGTGTCTATGGGGTGCCCCCTCCCCCTGTATATAAAGGAGAGGAGGAGGGGGAGAGGGCCGGCCTCCTAGGCGCGCCCAAGGGGGGAGTCCTACTCCCGGGGGGAGTAGGATTCCCCCTTCCGTAGTTGGGGTAGGAGAGGGAAGGAAGGGGGAAAAGGAGAGAAGGAAAGGGGGGCCGACCCCCCTCCCAATTCGGATTGAGCTTGGGGGGCGCACCCCTACCTTGGTCGCCTCCTCCTCCTTTCCACTATGGCCCATTAAAGCACATTGACTCCCCGGGGGGTTCCGGTAACCCCCCGCTACTCCGGTATATGCCCGAACTCTCCCGAAACTTCCGATGTCCAAACATAGTCATCCAATATATCAATCTTTATGTCTCGACCATTTTGAGACTCCTCATCATGTTCATGCTCACATCCGGGACTCTGAACTACCTTTGGTACATCAAAACACATAAACTCATAATACCGATCGTCACCGAACGTTAAGCGTGCGGACCCTACGGGTTCGAGAACTATGTAGACATGATCGAGACATGTCTCCGGTCAATAACCAATAGCGGAACCTGGATGTTCATATTGGCTCCCACATATTCTACGAAGATCTTTATTGGTCAAACCGCATAACAACATACGTTGTTCCCATTGTCATCGGTATGTTACTTGCCCGAGATACGATCGTCGATATCTCAATACCTAGTTCAATCTTGTTACCGGCAAGTATCTTTACTCGTTCCGTAATGAATCATCACGTAACTAACTCATTAGTTACATTGCTTGCAAGGCTTATAGTGATGTGCATTACCGAGAGGGCCCAAAGATACCTCTCCGGTACTCGAAGTGACAAATCCTAATCTCGGTCTATGCCAACTCAACAAACACCATCGGAGACACCTATAGAGCATCTTTATAGTCACCCAGTTACGTTGTGATGTTTGATAGCACACTAAGTGTTCCTTTGATATTCAGGAGTTGCATGATCTCATAGTCATAGGAACATGTATAAGTTATGAAGAAAGCAATAGCAATAAACTAAATGATCATAGTGCTAAGCTAATGGATGGGTCAAGTTAATCACATCATTCTCTAATGATGTGATCCCGTTCATCAAATGACAACTCTTGTCCATGGCTAGGAAACTTAACCATCTTTGATTAACGAGCTAGTCAAGTAGAGGCATACTAGTGACACTCTGTTCGTCTATGTATTCACACATGTACTAAGTTTCCGGTTAATACAATTCTAGCATGAATAATAAACATTTATCTTGATGTAAGGAAATATAAATAACAACTTTATTATTGCCTCTAGGGCATATTTCCTTCAGTCTCCCAGTTGCACTAGAGTCAATAATCTATTTCACATCGTCATGTGTTTTAACACCTATAGTTCATATCACCATGTGATTAGTTCACATCACCATGTGACTAATACCCAAAGGGTTTTACTAGAGTCAACAATCTAGTTCACATCGCTATGTGATTAACACCCAAAGAGTACTAAGGTGTGATCATGTTTTGCTTGTGAGAAAAGCTTAGTCAATGTGTCTGTCACATTCAGAGCCGTATGTATTTTGCAAATTTCTATGTCTACAATACTCTGCACGGAGCTACTCTAGCTAATTTCTCCCACTTTCAATATGTATCTAGATTGAGACTTAGAGTTATCTAGATCGGTGTCAAAAGCTTGCATCGACGTAACTCTTTACGACGAACTCTTTTATCACCTCCATAACCGAGAAATATTTCCTTAGTCCTCTAAGGATAATTTTGACCGTTGTCAAGTGATCTACTCCTAGATCACTATTGTATTCCTTTGCCAAAATCATGCTAAGGTATACGATAGGTCTCGTACACAACATAGCATATTTTATAGAATCTATGGCTGAGGCATAGGGAATGACTTTTCATTCTCTTTCTATTTTCTTCCGTGGTCGGGTTTTGAGTCTTTACTCAACTTCACACCTTGCAACACAAGCAATAACTCCTTCTTTGACTGTTCCATTTTGAATTACTTCAAAATCTTTTGAAGGTATGTACTTATTGAAAAATATATCAAGTGTCTTGATCTATCTCTATAGATCTTGATGCTAAATATGTAAGTAGTTTTAGCGAGGTATTTCTTTGAAAAACTCCTTTCAAACACTCCTTTATGCTTTCCAGAAATTCTACATCATTTCCGATCAACAATATGTCATTCACATATACTTATCAGAAAGGTTGTAGTGCTCCCACTCACTTTCTTGTAGATACAGGCTTCACCGCAAGTCTGTATAAAACCATATGCTTTGATCACTTTATCAAAGTATATATTCCAACTCTGAGATGCTTGCACCAGTCCATAGATGGATCGCTGGAGCTTGCACACTTTGTTAGCACCTTTAGGATTGACGAAACCTTCTTGTTGCATCATATACAACTCTTCTTTAAGAAATCCATTAAGGAATGCAGTTTTGACATCCATTTGCCAGATTTCATAAAATGTGGCAATTGCTAACATGATTCAGATAGACTTAAGCATCGCTACGGGTGAAAAAATATCATCGTAGTCAACATCTTGAACTTGTCGAAAACCTTTTGCGACATTTCAAGCTTTGTAGATAGTAACACTACTATCAGTGTCCGTCTTCCTCTTGAAAATCCATTTATTCTTCATGGCTCACCGATCAACGGGCAAGTCAATAGAAGTCCATACTTTGTTCTAATACATGGATCTTATCTCAGATTTCATGGCTTCAAGCCATTTCACGGAATCTGGGCTCATCATTGCTTCCTCATAGTTCGTAGGTTCATCATGGTCAAGTAACATGACCTCCAGAATAGGATTACCGTACCACTCTGGTGCGGAACATATTCTGGTTGACCTACGAGGTTCTGTAGTAACTTGATCTGAAGTTTCATGATCATCATCATTAACTTCCTCACTAATTGGTGTAGGAATCACTAGAACTGATTTCTGTGATGAACTACATTCCAATTCGGGAGAAGGTACAATTACCTCATCAAGTTCTACATTCCTCCCACTCACTTCTTTCTAGAGAAACTTCTTCTGTAGAAAGGATCCATTCTTAGCAATGAATATCTTGCCATCGGATCTATGATAGAAGGTGTACCCAGCAGTTTCCTTTGGGTATCCTATGAAGACGCATTTCTCTGATTTGGGTTTGAGCTTATCAGTTTGAAACTTTTCACATAAGCATCATAGCCCCAAACTTTAAGAAACGACAGCTTAGGTTTCTTGCTAAACCACGGTTCATATGGTGTCGTCTCAACGGATTTAGATGGTGCCCTATTTAACGTGAATGCAGTTGTCTCTAATGCATAACCCCAAAACGATAGTGATAAATCGGTAAGAGACATCATGGATCGCACAATATCTAATAAAGTATGGTTATGACGTTTGGACACACCATTACGCTGTTGTGTTCCAGGTGGCGTGAGTTGCGAAACTATTCCACATTGTTTCAAATGAAGACCAAACTCATAACTCAAATATTCTCCTCCACGATCAGATCGCGGAAACTTTATTTTCTTATTACGATGATTTTCCACTTCACTCTAAAATTCTTTGAACTTTTCAAATGTTTCAGACTTATGTTTCATCAAGTAGATATACCCATATCTGCTCAAATCATCTGTGAAGATCAGAAAATAACGATACCTGCCGCGAGCCTCAACACTCATCGGATTGCATACATCAGTATGTATTATTTCCAATAAGTCGGTTGCTTGCTCCATTGCTCCGGAGAACGGAGTTCATGTCATCTTGCCCACGAGGCATGGTTCGCAAGCATCAAATGATTCATAATCAAGTGATTCCAAAAACCCATCAGCATGGAGTTTCTTCATGCGCTTTACACCAATATGACCTAAACGGCAGTGCCACATATAAGTGGGCGATTTGATAATTTCCCACCCCTTACTTCCCCCTTTCACAATTTGCCACCCATTGTCTCAATGACGGGCGGGCCCGGGCCCCACCTGTCACTCTCAGGGGGGGAAATTATGAAAGGGGGAGGTAAGGGGTGGCAAATCATCAAATTTGCCCATATAAGTTGCACTATCATTATTAACTTTGCATCTTTTGGCTTAAATATTATGAATATGTGTATTACTATGATCGAGATTCAACAAACCATTCACCTTGGGTATTCATGTAAATAGAATAACAATTATCCTTGACTTAAATGAATAATCGTATTGCAATAAATATGATCCAATCATATTATGCTCTATGCAAACACCAAATAACATTTATTTTAGGTTCAACACTAATCCCGAAGGTAAAGGGAGTGTGCGATGGTGATCTTATCAACCTTGGAATCACTTCCAACTCGAATCATCACCTCGTCCTTAACTAGTCTCTGTTTATTTTGCAACTCCCGTTTCGAGTTACTACTCTTAGTAACTGAACCAGTATCAAACACTGAGGGGTTGCTATAAACACTAGTAAAGTACACATCAATAACATGTATATCAAATATACTTTTGTTCACTTTGCCATCCTTCTTATCCGCCAAGTATCTAGGGCAGTTCCACTTCCATTGACCATTTCCTTTGCAGTAGAAGCACTCAGTTCTAGGCTTGGGGTCTAGCTTTAAGCTTCTTCATGGGAGCAGCAACTTGCTTGCTGTTCTTTCTATGAAGTTCCTCTTTCTTTCCCTTTGCCCTTTTCTTGAAACTAGTGGTTTTGTTAACCATCAACACTTGATGCTATTTCTTGATTTTTACCTTCGCCGATTTTAGCATCGTGAAGAGCTTGGGAATTACTTTCATCATCCCTTGCACATTATAGTTCATCACTAAGTTCTAGTAACTTGGTGATAGTGACTAGAGAACTTTGTCAATTACTATCTTATCTAGAAGATTAACTCCCACTTGATTCAAGTAATTGTAATACCCAGACAATCTAAGCACATGCTCACTGGTTGAGCTATTCTCCTCCATCTTGTAGGCAAAGTAATGTCAGAGGTCTTCTACCTCTCGACACGGGCATGAGTATGAAATACCAAATTCAACTCTTAGACCATCTTATATGCTCTATGGCGTTCAAAAACATTTTTGAAGTTCCGATTCTAAGCCGTAAAGCATGGTGCACTAAACTATTAAGTAGATATCATACCGAGCTTTGTCAAACGTTCATAACGTCTGCATTTGCTCCTGCAATAGTTATGTCACCTAGCGGTGCATCAAGGCCATAATTTTTTTTGCAGCAACAAGGATAATCCTCAGATCACGGATCCAAATCGCATCATTGCTACTATCATCTTTCAACATAGTTTTCTCTAGGAACATATCATAAATAAAACGGGGAAGTTATATGTGAGCAATTGATCTACAACATAGATATGCAAATACTATTAGGACTAAGTTCATGATAAATTTAAGTTCAGTTAATCATATTACTTAAGAACTCCCACTTAGATAGACATCCCTCTAATCATCTAAGTGATCATGTGATCCATATCAACTAAACCATGTCCGATCATCACGTGAGATGGAGTAGTTTTCAATGGTGAACATCACTATGTTGATCATATCTACTATATGATTCACACTCGACCTTTCGGTCTCAGTATTCTGAGGCCATGTCTGCATATGCTAGGCTCGTCAAGTTTAACCCGAGTATTCTGCATGTGCAAAACTAGCTTGCACCCGTTGTATGTGAACATAGAGCTTATCACACCCGATCATCACGTCGTGTCTCAGCACGAAGAACTGTCGCAACGGTGCATACTCAGGGAGAACACTTGTTCCTTAAAATTTAGTGAGAGATCATCTTATAATGCTACCTTCGAACTAAGGAAAATAAGATGCATAAAAGATAAACATCATATGCAATCAAAAATATGTGACATGATATGGCCATTATCATCTTGTGCCTTTGATCTCCATCTCCAAAGTACCGTCATGATCTCCATCGTCACCGGCATGACACCATGATCTCCGTCATCTTGATCTCTATCAACGTGTCATCACATGGTCGTCTCGCCAACTATTGCTATCGCATAGCGGTAAAGTAAAGCAATTGTGTGGCGCTTGCATCTTATGCAATAATGAGACAACCATAAGGCTCCTGCCAGTTGCCGATAACTTCAACAAAACATGATCATCTCATACAACAATTTATATCTCATCACGTCTTGACCATATCACATCACAACATGCCCTGCAAAAACAAGTTACACGTCCTCTACTTTGTTGTTGCAAGTTTTACGTGGCTGCTACGGGCTGAGCAAGAACCGTTCTTACCTACGCATCAAAAACCAACATGCGGTATAGTGATTGCTTTTTGATCTTCAGAAAGAACCCTATTCATTGAATCCGATTCAACTAAAGTTGGAAAACTGACACCCACCAGCCACCTATGTGTGAAGCACGTCGGTAGAACCAGTCTCGCGTAAGCGTACGCGTAATGTTGGTCTGAGCCACTTCATCCAACAATACCACTAAATCAAGAATCAACTAGTGACGGAAAGCAATATGTACATACCCACACCCACAACTCCTGTGTGTTCTACTCGTGCATATAACATCTACGCATAGACCTGGCTCGGATGCCACTGTTGGGGAACGCAATAATTTCAAAAAATCCTACGCACACGCAAGATCCATCTAGGTGATGCATAGCAACGAGAGGGGAAGAGTGCTATCTACGTACCCTCGTAGACTGTAAGCGGAAGCGTTATGATAACGCGGTTGATGTAGTCGTACGTCTTCACGATCTGACCGATCCTAGCACCGAAGGTACGGCACCTCCATGATCTGCACACGTTCAGCTCGGTGATGTCCCGCGAACTCTAGATCCAGCTGAGTGTCGAGGGAGAGTTTCGTCAGCACGATGGTGTGATGACAGTGATGATGAAGCTACCGGCGAAGGGCTTCGCCTAAGCACTGCAATGATATGACCGAGGTGGATTATGGTAGAGGGGGGCACCGCACACGGCTAAGAGATCAATGATCGACTTGTGTGTCTATGGGGTGCCACCTGAAGGAAATATGCCATAGAGGCAATAATAAAGTTATTATTTATTTCCTTATATCATGATAAATGTTTATTATTCATGCTAGAATTGTATTAACCGGAAACTTAATACATGTGTGGATACATAGACAAACAGAGTGTCACTAGTATGCCTCTACTTGAGTAGCCTGTTGAATCAAAGATGGTTAAGTTTCCTAGCCATAGACACGAGTTGTCATTTTATTAATGGGATCACATCATTAGAAAATGATGTGATTGACTTGACCCATTCCGTAGCTTAGCACGATGATCGTTTAGTTTGTTGCTACTGCTTTCTTCATGACTTATACATGTTCCTCTGACTATGAGATTATGCAACCCCCGAATACCGGAGGAACACTTCTTGTGCTACCAAACGTCACAACGTAACTGGATGATTATAAAGGTGCTTTATAGGTGTCTCCGATGGTACTTGTTGAGTTGGCATAGATCGAGATTAGGATTTGTCACTCCGATTGTCGGAGAGGTATCTCTGGGCCCTCTCGGTAATGCACATCACTATAAGCCTTGCAAGCAATGTGACTAATGAGTGACTTGCGGGATGATGCACTACAAAATGAGTAAAGAGACTTTCCGGTAATGAGATTGAACTAGGTATTGACATACCGACGATCGAATCTCGGGCAAGCAACATACCGATGACAAACGGAACAACGTATACCGTTATGCGATTTGACCGATAAAGATCTTCGTAGAATATGTAGGAGCCAATATGAGCATCCAGGTTCCGCTATTGGTTATTGACAGGAGATGAGTCTCGGTCATGTATACATAGTTCTCGAACTCGTAGGGTCCGCACGCTTAACGTTCAGTGACGATCGGTATTACGAGTTTATGTGTTTCGATGTACCGAAGGTTGCTCAGAGTCCCAGATGAGATCAGGGACATGGCGAGGAGTCTCGAAATGTTCGAGGCGTAAAGATAGATATATTGGAAGGCTATATTCGGACATCGAAAAGGTTCTGAGTGGTCCGGGTGTTTATCGGAGTACCGGAGAGTTACAGGAATTCGCCGGGGAGTATATGGGCCTTATTGGGCTTTAGGGGAAAGAGAGAGGGGAGGCTGCACGCGCCCCCAAGGCCTAGTATGAATTGGACTAGGGGGAGTGGCGGCGCTCCCTCCTTCCTTATCTTCTCTTTTCCCTTTCCTTCTCTCCTACTCCTACTACATGGAGGGGGGAATCCTACTCCCGGTGGGAGTAGGACTCCCCAGGGCGCGCCATAGTAGAGGGCCGGCCCTCCCCCTCCTTCACTCCTTTATATACGGGGGAGGGGGCACCCCATGGAGACACAAGTTGATCAGTTGATCTTTTAGCCGTGTGCGGTGCCCCCTCCACCATAATCCACCTCGGTCATATTGTAGAGGTGCTTAGGCGAAGCCCTGCATCGGTAGCATCATCATCACCGCCGTCACGCTGTCGTGCTGACGAAACTCTCCCTCGAAGCTCTGTTGGATCGAAGTTTGTGGGACATCACCGAGCTGAACGTGCAGAGGTGTCGGACGTTTGGTACTTGGATCGGCCGGATCGTGAAGAAGTACGACTACATCAACCGCATTCTCATAACGCTTCTGCTTACGGTCTACGAGGGTACGTGGACGACACTCTCCCCTCTCGTTGCTATTCATCACCATTATCTTGCGTGTGCGTAGGAAATTTTTGACCCCAACAGTGGCATCCGAGCCAGGTTTATGCGTAGATGTCATATGCACGAGTAGAACACAAAGGAGTTGTGGGCGTGGGTATATACATATTACTTGTCGTCACTAGTTGATTCTTGATTCAGCAGCATTGTTGGAAGAAGCAGCCCAAGCCGACATTACGCGTACGCTTATGTGAGACTCGTTCTACCGACGTGCTTCGCACACAGGTGGCTAGTGGGTGTCTGTTTCTCCAGCTTTAGTTGAATCAGATTCAATGAACATGGTTCTTTCTGAAGATCAAAAAGCAATCACTATACCGCCTTGTGGTTTTTGATGCTGATGACCCACGAGTGTAGGGGATCTATCGTAGCTTTTCGATGAGTAAGAGTGTCGAACCCAACGAGGAGCAGAAGGAAATGATAAGCAGTTTTTAGTAAGGTATTCTCTGCAAGCACTGAAATTATCGGTAACAGATAGTTTTGTGATAAGGTAATTTGTAACGAGTAGCAAGTAATAAAAGTAAATAAGGTGTAGCAAGATGGCCCAATCCTTTTTGTAGCAACGGACAAGCCTAGACAAACTCTTATAAGAAGGAAAGCGCTCCCGAGGACACATGGGAATTATCGTCAAGCTAGTTTTCATCACGTTCATATGATTCGCATTTGGTACTTTGATAATTTGATATGTGGGTGGACCGGTGCTTGGGTGATGTCCTTACTCGGACAAGCATTCCACTTATGATTAACCCCCATTGCAAGCATCCGCAACTACAACAGAAGTATTAAGGTAAACCTAACCATAGCATGAAACATATGGATCCAAATCGGCCCCTTACAAAGCAACGCATAAACTAGGGTTTAAGCTTCTGTCACTCTAGCAACCCATCATATACTTATTACTTCCCAATGCCTCCCTCTAGGCCCAAACAATGGTGAAGTGTCATGTAGTCGACGTTCACATGACACCACTAGAGGGATGGCAACATACATCTCATAAAAATATCGAACGAATACCAAATTCACATGACTACTTATAGCAAGACTTCTCCCATGTCCTCAGGAACAAACGTAACTACTCACAAAGCATATTAATGTTCATAATCAGAGGGGTATTAATATTCATAATGGATCTGAACATATGATCTTCCACCAAATAAACCAACTAGCATCAACTACAAGGAGTAATCAACACTAGTAGCAACCCACAGGTACCAATCTGAGGTTTGGATACAAAGATTGGATACAAGAGATGAACTAGGGTTTGATATGAGATGGTGCAGGTGAAGATGTTGATGGAGATTGCCCCCCTCCCGATGAGAGGATCATTGGCGATGACTATAGTGATGATTTCCCCCTCCCGGAGGGAAGTTTCCCCGGCATAACAGCTCTGTCGGAGCCCTAGATTGGTTCCGCCAAGGTTCCGCCTCGTGGCGGCGGAGTTTCTTCCCAAAAGCTTTCTTATTATTTTTTTCTCGGACGAAATACCTCACATAGCAGAAGATGAGCATCAAGGGGCCACCAGGGAGCCCACGAGGCAGGGGGGCGTACCTAGGGGGTAGGGCGCGCCCCCACCCTCGTGGCCAGGGTGTGGGCCCCCTTTGGAACTTCTTTTGCCCAATATTTTTTATATATTCTGGAAATAACTTCTGTGAAGTTTCAGGACATTTGGAGCTGTGCAGAATAGGTCTCTAATATTTGCTCCTTTTCCAGCCCAGAATCCCAGCTGCCGGCATTCTCCCTCTTCATGTAAACCTTGTAAAATAAGAGAGAATAGGCATAAGTATTGTGACATAATGTGTAATGACAGCCCATAATGCAATAAATATCGATATAAAAGCATGATGCAAAATGGATGTATCAACTCCCCCAAGCTTAGACCTCGCTTGTCCTCAAGCGAAAGCTGAAATCGAAAAATATCTCCACATGTTTGGAGATAGAGGTGTCGATAAAAATAAAATACGAACATGAGGGCATCATGATCATTCTTAGGGCAGCAACATATATATATATGTGTGTATATATATATTGTCATATGATCTCTTATGCCAAAGTAACAATTCAATCACAATTTCAAGTATGAATCATAAACTTCATTGAGAACCAACAAACTCTATTCTCAGTCATTGAGGCAATTGCAATTTATCATAACATACGAAAGAGTCAATATAACAGTTTTTCAGCAAGTCCACATACTCAACAATCATTTAGTCTTTCACAATTGCTAACACTCACGCAATATTTATGGTATGAAGTTTTAATCGGACACCGAGAAAGATAGGGGCTTATAGTTTTGCCTCCCAACGTTTTACCTCAAGGGTAATGTCAACAATAATAGTTCATGAAAACTCACATCCAATTAGCTATATATATCAGGATCTTTCCAACACATTGTGCTTGCCAAAGGATAAAATGTAAAAAGGAAAGGTGAATATCACCATCACTCTTTGCATGAAGTATAAGACAAGAATAAAAGATAGGCCCTTCGCAGAGGGAAGCAGAGGTTGTCATGCGCTTTTATGGTTGTATGCACGAAATCTTAATGCAAAAGAACGTCACTTTATATTACCACTTGTGATGTGGACCTTTATTATGCAGTTTGTCGCTTTTCATTCTTCCATATCACAAGATCATATAAAGCTTATTTTCTCCACATTAATAAGTCATACATATTTAGAGAGAAATTTTTATTGCTTGCACCGATGACAACTTACTTGATGGATCTTATTCAATCCATAGGTAGATATGGTGGACTCTCATGGAAAAACTGGGTTTAGGGATATTTGGAAGCACAAGTAGTATCTCTACTTGGTGCAAAGAAATTGGCTAGCATGAGAGGGAAAGGCAAGCTCAACATGTTGGATGATCCATGACAATATAATTTATCTCAGATGTAAGAGAACATAACCCATTACGTTGTCTTCCTTGTCCAACGTCAACTCTTTAGCATGTCATATTTTAATGAGTGCTCACAATTATAAAAGATGTCCAAGATAGTATATTTATATGTGAAAACCTCTCTTTCTTTATTACTTCCTATTAATTGCAACAATGACCAAAACTGTGCTTGTCAACTCTCAACAACTTTTATTCATCATACTCTATATGTGAGCTCATTACTCTCCATAAGATCCATATGATCCCTTTATTTCTTTTTATTTCTTTTTCTTTTACTTTATTCCCTCAAGATCATAGCAAAATAATCAAGCCCTTGACTCAACACTAATATTTATTATATATAGCTCACGGACTCGATTACATAAGAAGATCATAAAGCAAAACTCACAACTAGATCATACTAAAACTTTATTCTACTAGATCAAGATATTATCAAAAAGATCGAACTAAGAAAAATGGTAAAGATAAAAGTGATGGTGATATGATACCGGAGCACTCCCCCAAGCTTGGCAGTTGCCAAGGGGGGTGCCCATACCCGATGCTCAGTTCTTCTTTGTTGGTGAAGAAGGTGTTGGTGATGATGGGTAGTCGCACATCGAGCATAAGAGATCCTCCAATTAGCGGACAATGCCCTTGAGTGCGATGATATGCTCCTTCAACAAAATATTTTCACTTGTGAGATACTTGTTTTGAATACGAGCTAACTCAATCATCTTGAAAGCCTCAATCTCCGTTGGGGTAAAGAGATTGTGGTGAGGTGGAAGGATTTCTTCTTCTGCTACTGCCGGAACTTGACCCCCCATGACCTTCTTGATCCCATCATCCTTGTTGATCTCTCTGGGCTCTTCTCTCTTCAGCTCTATCTTCATTAGCCAAGCATGGTTGCCCTCATTGTTGGAGAAGAGGGAGACGACATGATGCTTGGCCTTAACAACCCTGGCAAAAAACAGCTCAAAACAAAGACAGGAGATATTTGCGTGATAGGGTGGTCAAAACCTTTGGGAGATTATATAGTGAATTTTTACCGACCAAAAGAAGTATCGTGCAAGAAAAGAGAGTCCGGAGAGCACACGAGGTGCCCACGAGGCAGGGGGCGCGCCCATGGGGTAGGGCGCGCCCTCCACCCTCGTGGAAGCCACGTGTCCTTTCCGGTCTGCTTCTTATTTTCCTATCTTTGATATATTCCAAAACGGAGAAATATTGCCATTAAAACTGTTTTGGAGTAGGTTTACTTACCGTACCACCTACCTATTCCTTTTCGGAGTCTGAAATGTTCCGTAAAGTGTCCCTTATGTATTCCTCCGGGGTTACAGTTTCAATAATATTAGTTTCAACATTTATAGGATTACCTGAGATATAATGTTTGATTCTTTGGCCGTTCACCACCCTCGGATTTGTGCCTTCGAAGTTGTTGATTTTTATGGCACTGGAATGATAGACCTCCTCGACAATGTAAGGACCTTCCCATTTAGAGAGAAGTTTGCCTGCAAAAAATCTTAAACGAGAATTGTATAGCAATACATAATCACCTACATTAAACTCACGCTTTTGTATCCTTTTGTCATGCCATCTTTTAACTTTTTCTTTAAATAGCTTGGCATTTTCGTAAGCTTGGGTTCTCCATTCATCAAGTGAGCTAATGTAAAAAAGCCTCTTCTCACCGGCAAGTTTGAAGTCATAGTTGAGCTCTTTAATAGCCCAATATGCCTTATGTTCTAATTTGAGAGGTAAGTGACATGCTTTACCATAAACCATTTTATATGGAGACATACCCATAGGATTTTTATATGCAGTTCTATAATCCCATAGTGCATCATCAAGTTTCTTGGACCAATTCTTTCTAGATCTATTAACAGTCTTTTGCAAAATTAATTTAAGTTCTCTATTGCTCAATCCTACTTGACCACTAGACTATGGATGATATGGAGATGCAATTCTATGATTAACATCATACTTAGCAAGCATTTTACGAAAGGCACCATGAATAAAATGTGAACCACCATTAGTCATTAAATATCTAGGGACTCCAAACCTCGGAAAAATAACTTCTCTAAGCATCTTAATAGAGGTGTTATGATAAGCACTACTAGTTGGAATAGCTTCTACCCACTTAGTAACGTAATCAACAGCAACTAAAATATGTGTATATCCATTAGAGGAAGGAAAAGGTCCCATATAATCAAAGCCCCAAACATCAAATGGTTCAATAACGAGTGAATAATTCATAGGAATATCTTGACGTCTACTAATATTACCAGTTCTTTGGCATTCATCGCAAGACAAAACAAACTTACGGGCATCCTTGAAGAGAGTAGGCCAATAAAAACCGGATTGCAATACCTTGTGTGCAGTTCTATCTCCAGCATGGTGTCCTCCATAAGCTTCAGAGTGACACTTGCGTAAGATCTGTTCCTGTTCATGCTCAGGTACACAACGTCTAATAACACCATCTACTCCTTTATAAAAATGTGGGTCATCCTAGAAGTAATGTCTTAAATCATAGAAGAACTTTTTCTTTTGCTGTTATGTGAAACTAGGTGGTATAAACTTAGCAACAATATAATTAGCATAATCAGCATACCATGGAGCAGTGCGAGAAGCATTTATGACATTTAATTGTTCATCAGGAAAGCTATCATCAATAGGTAGTGGGTCATCAAGAACATTCTCTAACCTAGACAAGTTGTCTGCAACGGGATTTTCAGCTCCCTTTCTATCAATAATATGCAAATCAAATTCTTGTAGCAGGAGAACCCATCTAATAAGTCTAGGTTTAGCATCTTTCTTTTCCATAAGATATTTAATAGCAGCATGATCAGTGTGAATAGTTACTTTAGAATCAACAATATAAGGTCTGAACTTATCACAAGCAAATACAACTGCTAAAAATTCCTTTTCAGTAGTAGCATAATTTCTCTGGGCATTGTCTAGAGTTTTACTAGCATATTGAATAACATTTAATTTCTTATCAACTCTTTGTCCTAGAACATCCCCTACAACATAATCACTAGCATCACACATGATTTCAAAGGGTAAATTCCAATCAGGTGGCTGGACAATAGGTGCAGAAACAAAAGCTTTCTTAAGTATTCCAAATGCTTCTACACAATCATCATCAAAGACAAAGGGAATATATTTTGTAATAGGTTAGTCAGAGGCCGAGAAATTTTTGAGAAGTCCTTAATGAACCTCTTATAAAAACGGGCATGACCAAGGAAACTTCATATACCTCTGATGTCCCTGGGACACGACATCTTTTCATTAGCATCAACCTTATCCTTGTTGATGTCTACTACACAACCTTCTTCTTGTAGACGTTGTTGGGCCTCCAAGTGCAGAGGTTTGTAGGATAGTAGCAAATTTCCCTCAAGTGGATGACCTAAGGTTTATCAATCCATCGGAGGCGTAGGATGAAGATGGTCTCTCTCAAGCAACCCTGCAACCAAATAACAAAGAGTCTCTTGTGTCCCCAACACACCCAATACAATGGTAAATTGTATAGGTGCACTAGTTCGGCGAAGAGATGGTGATACAAGTGGTATATGGATGGTAGATAAAGGTATTTGTAATCTGAAAATATAAAAACAGCAAGGTAACAAGTGGTAAGAGTGAGCGTAAATGGTATTGCAATGCTAGGAAACAAGGCCTAGGGTTCATACTTTCACTAGTGCAAGTTCTCTCAACAATAATAACATAATTGGATCACATAACTATCCCTCAACATGCAACAAAGAGTCACTCCAAAGTCACTAATAGCGGAGAACAAACGAAGAGATTATGGTAGGGTACGAAACCACCTCAAAGTTATTCTTTCCAATCAATCCGTTGGGCTATTCCTATAAGTGTCACAAACAGCCCTAGAGTTCGTACTAGAATAAAACCTTAAGACACAAATCAACCAAAACCCTAATGTCACCTAGATACTCCAATGTCACCTCAAGTATCCGTGGGTATGATTATACGATATGCATCACACAATCTCAGATTCATCTATTCAACCAACACATAGAACCTCAAAGAGTGCCCCAAAGTTTCTACCAGAGAATCACGATGAAAACATGTGCCAACCCCTATGCATAGGTTCGTGGGCAGAACCCGCAAGTTGATCATCAAAACATACATCAAGTGAATCACGTGGTATCCCATTGTCACCACAGATATGCACGGCAAGACATACATCAAGTGTTCTCAAATCTTTAAAGACTCGATCCGATAAGATAACTTCAAAGGGAAAACTCAATTCATTACAAGAGAGTAGAGGGGGAGAAACATCATAAGATCCAACTATAATAGCAAATCTCGCGATACATCAAGATCGTACCACCTCAAGAACACGAGAGAAAGAGAGAGAGAGAGATCAAACACATAGCTACCGGTACATACCCTCAGCCCCGAGGGGGAACTACTCCCTCCTTGTCATGGAGAGCACCAGGATGATGAAGATGGCCACCGGAGAGGGATTGCCCCCTCCGGCAGGGTGCCGGAACGGGTCTAGATTGGTTTTCGGTGGCTACGGAGGCTTCTGGCGGCAGAACTCCCGATCTATTGTGCTCCCCGATCGTTTTAGGGTATATGGAAATATATAGGAGGAAAAAGTACGTCAGGGGAGCCACGAGGGGCCCACGAGGGTGGAGGGCGCGCCCAGAGGGGGTGGGCGTGCCCCCTGCCTCGTGGCTTCCTTGTTGCTTCCCTTACGTGGACTCCAAGTCTCCCGGGTTTCTTTTCTTCCAAAAATAAGTTCCGTGAAGTTTTAGGTCAATTGGACTCTGTTTGATTTTCCTTTTCTGTGATACACTAAAACAAGGAAAAAAACAGAAACTGGCACTGGGCTCTAGGTTAATAGGTTAGTCCCAAAAATCATATAAAATAGCATATAAAACATCCAAGGTTGATAATATAATAGCATGGAACAATCAAAAATTACAGATACGTTGGAGACGTATCACCATCCCCAATTTTAATTCCTGCTCGTCCTGGAGTAGGTAAATGATAAAAACAGAATTTCTGATGTGGAATGCTACCTAACATATTTCTCTAAGTAATTCTCTTCATTTTGGCATGAATGTTCAGATCCATAATATTCAAGACAAAAGTTTAATATTGACATAAAAATAATAATACTTCAAGCATACTAACTAAGTAATCATGTCTTCTCAAAATAACATGGCCAAAGAAAGCTATCCCTACAAAAACATATAGTCTGGCTATGCTCCATCTTAACCACACAAAATATTTAAATCATGCACAACCCCGATGACAAGCCAATCAATTGTTTCATACTTTTGGTGTTCTCAAACTTTTTCAATCTTCACGCAATACATGAACGTGAGACATGGATATAGCACTATAGGTGGAATAGAATGGTGGTTGTGGAGAGGACAAAAAGGAGAAGATAGTATCACATCAACTAGGCGTATCAACGGGCTATGGAGATGCCCATTAATAGATATCAATGTGAGTGAGTAGGTATTGCCATACAACGGATGCACTAGAGCTATAAGTGTATGAAAGCTCAACAAAAGAAACTAGTGGGTGTGCATCCAACTCGCTTGCTCACGAAGACCTAGGGCATTTTGAGGAAGCCCATCATTGGAATATACAAGCCAAGTTCTATAATGAAAGATTCCCACTAGTAAATGAAAGTGACAACATAGGAGACTCTCTATCATGAAGATCATGGTGTTACTTTGAAGCACAAGTGTGGTAAAAGGATAGTAGCATTGCCCCTTCTCTCTTTTTCTCTCATTTTTTTATTTTTTTATTTGGGCCTTTCTCTCTTTTTATGGCCTCTTTTCTCTTCTTTTTTTTATTTGGGCTTCTTTGGACTCTTTTATTTATTTATTATCATCCGGAGTCTCATCCCGACTTGTGGGGGAATCATAGTCTCCATCATCCTTTCCTCACTGGGACAATGCTCTAATAATAATGATCATCACACTTTTATTTACTTACAACTCAAGAATTACAACTCGATACTTAGAACAAGATATGACTCTATATGAATGCCTCCGGTGGTGTACCGGGATGTGCAATGATTCATGACTGACATGTATGAAAGAATTATGAATGGTGGCTTTGCCACAAATACGATATCAACTACATGATCATGCAAAGCAATATGACAATGATGAAGCGTGTCATAATAACGAAACGGTGGAAAGTTGCATGGCAATATATCTCGGAATGGCTATGGAAATGCCATAATAGGTAGATATGGTGGCCGTTTTGAGGAAGGTATATTGTGGGTTTAAGGTACCGGCGAAAGTTGCGCGGTACTAGAGAGGCTAGCAATGGTGGAAGGGTGAGAGTGCGTATAATCCATGTACTTAACATTAGTCATAAAGAAGTCACACACTTCTTGCAAAAAATTATTAGTTATCGAAACAAAGTATTACGCGCATGCTCCTAGGGGGGTAGATTGGTAGGAAAAGACCATCGCTCGTCCCTGACCGCCACTCATAAGGAAGACAATCAATAAGTAAATCATGCTCCGACTTCATCACATAACGGTTCACCATACGTGCATGCTACGGGAATCACAAACTTCAACACAAGTATCTCTAAAATTAACAACTACTCACTAGCATGAATCTAATACTACCATCCTCATATCTCAAAACAATTATCAAGTATCAAACTTCTCATAGTATTCAATGCACTTTATATGAAAGTTTTTATTATATCCCTCTTGGATGCCCATCATATTAGGACTAATTCCATAACCAAAGCAAATTACCATGCTGTTATAAAGACTCTCAAAATAATATAAGTGAAGCATGAGAGTTCATCTATTTCTACAAAATAAAACCACCACCGTGCTCTAAAAAGATATAAGTGAAGCACTAGAGCAAATGACAAACTACTCCGAAAGATATAAGTGAAGATCAATGAGTAGTCGAATAATTATGCAACTATCTGAAGACTACTAAAATTTAAGAATTTCAGATCTTGGTATTTTATTCAAAAATCAAGCAAAACTAAACAAAATAAAATGACGTTCCAAGCAAAACACATATCATGTGGCGAATAAAAATATAGCTCCAAGTAAAGTTACCGATGAACGAAGACGAAAGAGGGGATGCCTTCCAGGGCATCCCCAAGATTAGGCTCTTGGTTGTCCTTTAATATTACCTTGGGGTGACTTGGTAATCCCCAAGCTTATGCTCTTGCCACTCCTTATTCCATAGTCCATCGAATCTTTACCCAAAACTTGAAAACTTCACAACCCAAAACTTAACAGAAAACTCGTAAGCTCCGTTAGCGAAAGCAAACAAAACACCACTTCAAGGTACTGTAATGAACTCATTCTTTATTTATATTTGTGTTATACCTACTTTATTCCAACTTCTCTATGGTTTATAAACTCTTTTACTAGCCATAGATTCATCAAAATAAGTAAACAACACATGAAAAACAGAATCTGTCAAAAACAGAACAGTCTGTAGTAATCTGAATCAAACGTATACTTATGGAACTCATAAAATTCTCAAATAAATTTATGTACCTGAGGAATTTATCTATTAATCATCTTCAAAAATAATTAACTAAATATCACTCTCCAAATAAAAATGGCAGCAATTCTCGTGAGCGCTAAAGTTTCTGATTTTACAGCATGATCGCAAAGACTTCACCCAAGTCTTCCCAAAGGTTCTACTTGGCACAAACACTAATTAAAACATAAAACCACATATAAACAGAGGCTAGATGAATTATGTATTAATAAACAGGGGCAAAAAGCAGGGAACAAAAATAAAGTTGGGTTGCCTCCCAACAAGCGCTATCGTTTAACGCCCCTAGCTAGGCATGATGATTTCAATGATGCTCACATAAAAGATAAGAATTGAAACATAAAGAGAGCATCATAAAGAATATGAATAGCACATTTAAGCCTAACCCACTTCCTATGCATAGGGATTTTGTGAGAAAACAACTTGTGGGAACAAGAATCAACTTGCATAGGAAGGTAAAACAAGCATAACTTCAAAACTTTAAGCACATAGAGAGGAAACTTGATATTATTGCAATTCCTACAAGCATATATTCCTCCCTCATAATAATTTTCAGTAGCATCATGGATGAATTCAACAATATAACCAGCACCTAAAGCATTCTTTTCATGATCTACAAGCATAGAAATTTTACTACTCTCCACATAAGTAAAATTCTTCTCATTCGGGATAGTGGGAGTATCATAAGAGACTTGAATACTATAAATTGTTTCCACATTAAAAGTGCAATGTTCATAAAAAGGGTAATCATAATCATGACAAGTTTTATAAATATAATCATCACTACTTTTTATAGCATAAGTGTCATCACAATAATCATCATAAGTAGGAGGCATGCTATCATCATTATAAATTTGCATATCAAAACCTGGGAGACAAAAAATATCATCTTCATTAAACATAGCATCCCCAAGATTGGGACAAACATTAATTGCAGAAAATATATTCTCAAAAACACCATCTTCATCAAACATAGCATCCCCAAGCTTGGGCCTTTTCATATCATAAGCATAATCACTCTCATCATTAATAGTATGGATAGCACCAATAGTATAGCAATTATCATATTCTTCCAAACAAGTGCCAAAAAGATTTTCAAGATTATAAGAAGTATCATTTTCTTCCACAATTATATTTTCATGAGGCACAATAATAATAGGAGCAGCATTATTTGGGAGAGATATCTTTTTACCTCTCTCTTCCTTTTTCTTTTCTTCTTCTTCACCACATCATGTGTGGGTTCAATCCTCTTTTTGGAGCTCCTTATTAATGAGATTGGTCAAATAGGAGGCTCCTCCTCGTTACCTGATTCATCATAATAGGAGGGTATTGGGAAGTCTCTTCCCTTTCATTAGTATTCTCTTCATCTTCTATTTGTTTTCTTTTCTTTATGTAATTGGCAATATAAGGATTTTCAATGCAATTCACCGCACAATACATAGAAATATCCTCTAGATCAAAACCAAGAAGTTTATAACGGGCAAACTCTGGGAGATAGTTAGTTATATGTTTCATTTCTTCGTAACCCATAAGCAAACTAAGTTCATTATGATGTGCAAGAGAAATCAAGTCATCACAATTTTTGGAAATGATTAGATCATGAAACAATTTGCATTGGATAGCTAAATGACCACGTTCATTACAAAGCTCACAAGTATGGCCAAGAAAATTTAAATTTTCAGCACAATCATCTAGCCTTTCTTGCAACAATTTAGTTTCTAAGTACTTATGCCTCTTGCAATATCTATCTTCCCTATTTGGTGTGTACTTACAAACCCAATGCACTCCACAACAATTGACATGTTTATAGGAGACATTTTCATCATAACTAGTGCAATCATCATTAGTACCATGGATATTCAAGGAGTTCATACTAACAACATTGCAATCATGCTCATCATTCAAAGATTTAGTGCCAAACATTTTAGTACATTCTTATTCTAGCATTTGAGCACACGAAAGATATTAAAAAGATGAAGCGTATGAGGCAAACTCAATTCCATATTTTTTTTATTTTCTTTTATAAACTAAACTAGTGCTAAAACAAGAAACAAAAAGATTCGATTGCAAGATCTAAAGATATACCTTCAAGCACTCACCTCCCCGGCAACGGCGCCAGAAAAGAGCTTGATGTCTACTACACAACCTTCTTCTTGTAGACGTTGTTGGGCCTCCAAGTGCAGAGGTTTGTAGGACAGTAGCAAATTTCCCTCAAGTGGATGACCTAAGGTTTATCAATCTGTAGGAGGCGTAGGATGAAGATGGTCTCTCTCAAGCAACCCTGCAACCAAATAAAAAAGAGTCTCTTGTGTCCCCAACACACCCAATACAATGGTAAATTGTATAGGTGCACTAGTTCGGCGAATAGATGGTGATACAAGTGGTATATGGATGGTAGATAAAGGTTTTTGTAATCTGAAAATATAAAAGCAGCAAGGTAACAAGTGGTAAAAGTGAACGTAAACGGTATTGCAATGCTAGGAAACAAGGCCCAGGGTTCATGCTTTCACTAGTGCAAGTTCTCTCAACAATAATAACATAATTGGATCACATAACTATCCCTCAACATGCAACAAAGAGTCACGCAAAAGTCACTAATAGCGGAGAACAAACAAAGAGATTATGGTAGGGTACGAAACCACCTCAAAGTTATTCTTTCCAATCAATCCATTGGGCTATTCCTATAAGTTTCACAAACAGCCCTAGAGTTCGTACTAGAATAACACTGAGGGAGTCCTGGATTAGGGGGTCTCCGGACAGCCAGACTATATCCTTTGGCCGGACTATTGGACTATGAAGATACAAGATTAAAGACTTCGTCTCGTGTCCGGATGGGACTCTACTTGGCGTGGAAGGCAAGCTAGGCAATACGGATATGTATATCTCCTCCTTTGTAACCGACCTTGTGTAACCCTAGCCTCCTCCGGTGTCTATATAAACCAGAGGGTTTTAGTCCGTAGGACAACATACAATCATACCATAGGCTAGCTTCTAGGGTTTAGCCTCTCCGATCTCGTGGTAGATCAACTCTTGTAACACTCATATCATCAAGAATAAATCAAGCAGGACGTAGGGTTTTACCTCCATCGAGAGGGCCCGAACATGGGTAAAACATCGTGTCCCCTGCCTCCTGTTACCATCTGCCTTAGACGCACAGTTCGGGACCCCCTACCCGAGATCCACCGGTTTTGACACCGACATTGGTGCTTTCATTGAGAGTTCCTCTGTGTCGTCGCCGTTAGGCTTGATGGCTCCTACGATCATCGATAGCGATGCAGTCCAGGGTGAAACTTCTCTCCTCGGACAGATCTTTGTGTTCGGCGGCTTCGCACTGCGGGCCAACTCGCTTGGCCATCTGGAGCAGATTGAAAGTTACGCCACTGGCCACCAGGTCAGGTTTGGAAGCTTAAATTACATGGCCGATATCCGCGGAGACTTGATCTTCGATGGATTCGAGCCCCTGCCTTGTGCGCCACGCGGTCACGATGAGTATGATTTAGCTCTACCATTGGACTGTATTCAGGAGATCGCACCGGCAGCCGCTCCGACCCTCAATTCGGAGCTAGTTTCGCCATCCATGGACGGGTGGATAGACCCCATCACGGAGGCCATACCCTCTGCGGCGATCGAGCCGAATATCGACCTTACCCTTCACGAGAGCCGTGTTGCCAAACTGCCGGATCCTTCTCCGGCCACGGACTCCGAACCGCCTGCGCCCGTTCCTATCAAATCCGATTGGGCGCCGATCATGGTGTTTACCTCCACGGATATTTTTCAGCACTCGCCCTTCGGCGACATACTGAACTCATTAAGGTCACTTTCCTTGTCAGAAGGATCCTGGCCGAACTACGTCTGGCGGGATTGGGATGCGGATGACGAAGAAATTCGCCGCCCACCCACCACCCACTTAGTAGCCACTGACGATGACTTAACTGACATGCTTGACTTCGACTCCGAAGACATCGACGGTATGGACGACGATGCGGGAGTCGAAGAGGAACCACTGCCCACAGGGCACTGGACAGCCACCTCATCATACGATATATACATGGTGGACACACCTAAAGAAGGCAATGGCGACGAGACGACGGAGGATGACCCCTCCAAGAAGCAACCCAAGCGCCGGCGTCAGCGGTGCCGCTCTAAGTCCCGCCAAGGCAAAAGTGGTGATACCGGCACCGGAGATAATAGCACCCCGGACAGTGCCGAAGACAACAACAATCCCCTCCAGCAATATTTAGAGCAGGAGGATGGAGGAGCCAGCCCTCCTGAGAGAGCGGCAGATGGAGAGGCGGAGGATGATAATTACATGCCCCCCTCCGAAGACGAGGCAAGCCTCGGCAATGACGAATTCGCCGTGCCAAAGGATCCCGTTGAACAAGAGCACTTCAAGCGCCGGCTTATAGCCAGGACAAATAGCCTTAAGAAAAAGCAGCACCAACTTCAAGCTGATCAAGATTTGCTAGCTGGCAGATGGACTGAAGTCCTGGCGGCCAAAGAGTATAAACTCGAACGCCCCTCCAAGAGTTACCCAAAATGCAGGTTGCTACCCCGACTGGAGGAGGAAGCACCAAAACCTACATCCCCGGCGTATGACGCGGCTGATCGGCCACCTCGTGGCCGCGACAGAGAGACATTCCAGCCAAAAGCTCAGCCCGCACCCCGACTTCATTCAAATAAAAAGGCATGGGGAAATATGCCAGACCTGCGAGACGTATTGGAGGACAAAGAAAAATATGCAAGATCGATCTACGGATCACGAGGGCGCGCCACTATGCGAGACGATAATCGTCACGCCGGATACAGTAAAAGTAAGTCCGGCCGGGCCGAACACAGCGGGCAAGACTCATTCGAGCTGCATCGCGATATAGCCCAGTACAGAGGCGCCGCACACCCCTTATGCTTCACAGACGAAGTAATGGATCATCAAATCCCAGAGGGTTTCAAACCCGTAAATATAGAATCATACGACGACACAACAGATCCTGCGGTATGGATCGAGGATTTCCTCCTGCACACTCACATGGCCCGCGGTGATACATACACGCCATCAAATACCTCCCACTCAAACTCAAAGGACCAGCTCGGCATTGGCTCAACAGCTTGCCAGCAGAGTCCATTGGCTGTTGGGAAGATCTGGAAGCCGCATTCCTCGACAACTTTCAGGGCACTTACGTGCGACCACCAGATGCCGATGACCTGAGCCACATAATTCAGCAGCCACAGGAATCGGCCAGGCAATTCTGGACACGGTTCCTAACAAAGAAAAATCAAATCGTCGACTATCCGGATGCAGAGGCCCTAGAAGCTTTCAAGCACAACATCCGCGACGAGTGGCTAGCCTGGTACCTTGGTCAGGAAAAGCCGAAATCTATGGCAGCCCTCACGACACTCATGACCCGCTTTTGCGCGGGAGAAGACAGCCGGCTGGCTCGCAGTAATAACATATCAAAGAACCATGGTACTTCGGATACCAGGGACGGCAATGGTAGGTCACGTTGCAACAAGCATAAGCGCCGCATTAATAGTGACAATACCGAGGATACGACAGTCAATGCCGGATTCAAAGGCTCTAAACCCGGTCAGCGGAAAAAGCCATTCAAAAGAAGCACTCCGGGCCCGTCCAGTTTGGACCGTATACTCGATCGCTCGTGTCAAATACACGGCACCCCCGATAAGCCAGCCAACCACACCAACAGGGACTGTTGGGTGTTCAAGCAGGTCGGCAAGTTAAATGCCGAAAACAAAGATAAGGGGTCACATAGCGATGACGAGGAGGAGCCCCGGCAGCCGAACACCAGAGGATAGAAGAGGTTCCCCCCACAAGTGCGGACGGTGAACATGATATACGCAACCCACATCCCCAAGAGGGAGCGGAAGCGTGCTCTCAGGGACGTATATGCGTTGGAGTCAGTCGCCCCCAAGTTCAACCCATGGTCCTCCTGTCCGATCACCTTCGATCGCAGGGATCACCCCACTAGCATCCGTCATGGCGGATTCGCCGCACTAGTCCTAGACCCAATCATTGACGGATTTCACCTCACTCGAGTCCTAATGGACGGCGGCAGCAGCCTGAACCTGCTTTATCAGGACATAGTGCGCAAATGGGTAGACTCCTCAAAGATCAAACCCACTAAAACGACCTTTAAAGGCGTCATACCAGGTGTAGAGGCCCATCGCACAGGCTCAGTAACACTAGAAGTGGTCTTCGGATCTCCGGATAACTTCCGAAGCGAAGAATTAATCTTTGACATAGTCCCGTTCCGCAGTGGCTACCATGCACTGCTCGGGCGAACCGCATTTGCAAGATTCAATGTGGTACCGCATTATGCACATCTCAAGCTCAAGATGCCAGGACCTCGGGGGTCATCACAGTCAATGGAAACACAGAGCGCTCTCTCCGCACGGAGGAGCACACTGCGGCCCTCACAGCAGAAGCGCAAAGCAGCCTCTTAAGGCAATCCACTAGTTCGGCGATTAAGGACCCGGACAACTTCAAGCGCGCCCGCAGTAATCGGCAATTGGACCGCCTGGCACGTCCCGAGCTTGCATAGCAATGCAGCCCCCACCCCGGCCCCAGCCAAACGGCGAAATTCGTGCCACGCGTACATAATTACGCATTAAAAATACCATGGGCACAGGCGGGGAGGGGGCACAACTACAGCACGCCCCAATACGCGGCTTAAACCGCACTAGGGGCTTCCCGCTTTGTTATTTTTCTCTTTCAGGACTTTAATCTTTGGAAACCCTGTCCGGCAGCATGATTGCCGAACACATGATGCAGCAACCAAGGAGGCAGAAAGCTACGTCACACCACGGAACTCCCAGGTGGATTACGATAACGAGTGAAATATTTGCTTTAATACTATTCTTCAGCTTGCCCTTGGAAGGGACATGTCAAACAGTCCTACTTTTTGCTTATCACACTACTTGTATCATTCTGCTTTAACGCACGTTTTTGAATAAACAATGCATAGCATTAAGACTATTGCATTCCTCCTTTTTATATATATGTTCATTCATGACATCTAGCACCCGTACACTCTGGTACGCCCAATACGCTAGGGGCTTAAGCATACCCCATAATACGGCGTGAGAAGTCCGAACACTTTCGACGGTGCGGCACCCCGAACTTATAGCATTATATGCATCAGCTCCGAATCATGTCTTGGGTCAATAGTTGGGTTTGCCCGGCTCCCATGTTTTGGTACCTTACGTTCCGCTATATCGGCTAAGGTAGCATTGGGAGAACTAATGCGATTGTGCCCCGGTTCTGCTGGGCTAAGCACCTCAGTAGAGAAAGCTAAAACTGACTGTCATGATAAAGGCGAGAGATTGGTCGCTGTTCGAGAGGTTTCAAGTCCCTAAAGACTTATGCCGCTTAGAGCGAGGAGTCGGCCCTGTCCGGCTTAAGGCGTGTATCGCGCCCCGAATTCGGCCTTCCGAATACTAGGGGCTTCGTCGAAATTTAAAATTATAGAATTCTATGGCTAAGTGAGAGTGATAATGCATTATGGTCCGATTGCCTTGTTCATTGTGCTGAGCACCTCCCTTGAAGGAACCAACAATGGGAACAAGAGTGCTCAGGTTTATCCCGAATACCCCAGCACTCGTGGCATGGGGGCAGAAGCCGACGACTAGCCATATCTCAGATTTGATAAACAGCTGAACAGAAGGTAATATTTTAAATTCAGACAAGCGTTGCATAGCGCATATGAACAAGTTTTCATAATACAGGATCACACGAGCAAGTTTACTCAAATATTACATCTTTCATACACTCGTCCGCTACGAGACGAGCACCCTTCAGGACACCCTCATAGTACATCTCGGGGTGGCTATGCTCCTTGCCCTGCGGTGGCCCTTCCTTCACCAGCTTCACGGCGTCCATCTTGGCCCATTGCACCTTCACACGGGCGAAAGCCCGGCGTGCACCTTCGATGCAGACGGACCGCTTGACGAGTTCAAGCCGTGGGCAGGCATCCACAGGCCGCCTCACCAGGCCGAAGTAGTTGTTGGGAAGGGCGTCGCCAGGCCACATCCGGACTATAAAGCCCTTCATGGCCTGTTCGGCCGCCTTGTGTAGCTCGACCAGTTGCTTCAGCTGGTCGCTCAGAGGCATCGGGTGTTTGGTCCCAGTACACTGAGACCAGAATAGCTTCTCCGTTGAGCTTCCCTCCTCGGCCTGGTAAAACTATGCGGCATCCGACATGCTGCGGGGCAAATCTGCGAATGCTCCTGGAGAGCTCCGGATTCGGGTAAGTAACAAGTAATTCACTTTCACATGCTTGCTTTGCATATAGAATGCCTTACCTGCCGCTATCTTCTTCATCACATCAATCTCCTGGAGGGCCTTCTGTGCTTCGGCCTTGGCACTCTTTGCACTTTCAAGGGCGGTGGCAAGCTCGGACTCTCGCGTCTTCAAGTCAAGCTCCAACGCCTCATGCTTCGTCACGAGAGCGTGTAGCTCTTGCTGCACCTCGCCCACCCGTGCCTCATGCCTTTCCCGCTCGGTGCACTCCTTGGCCACTTTGTTTTCGGCCTTGGATAGCGCTTGCTTCAGGGTCGCCACCTCGGTCATGGCCCTTGGCAAATTTACGATGATCCTGTCATTTGGCAATCGCATTCTTTATATATATATATCCATAGACTAGGTACTACTTACCTTTGTTCTCCTCGAGCTGCCTCTTGGCAAGGCCGAGCTCTTCCTTGGACCCCTCGAGGTCTTGCTTCAGTGCGGCGACCTCCGCACTCAATGCGGCAGAGGCCAGCAGCGAAGCCTGCATACGCATATAGACATACTTATATTAGACTCCTGTGATATTGTTTGATCCTCTGTTCGGCTTTTCTTTGTGAACACCGAACAGAGCATCAGGGGCTACTGTCTATGCGGTAATATTTTTCCTATATACTTACCTCAAAGCCTGTCAGAAGGCTGGCACAGGCTTTAGTCAGTCCGCTCTTGGCGGACTGAACCTTCTGGATCACCGCACTCATAATAGTGTGGTGCTCTTCGTCAATGGAAGCGTTGCGAAGCATTCCCAGCAGAGTGTCTGGTTCCTCTGGATGGACAGAGGTCACCGGCACAGGCGTCTTGCCCCTTTTGGAAGGAGGCCGCCTGCCTGAGTCCAGAACCACTGGACGTTCCGGCGTAGTGTTCGGCTGAGGGCCGAACTCGGAGCCCTCGGGAGCCTTGCTCCATATGCTCCCGAAATCCGGGAGGTCGCCTTGAGGCGCCTCCGGGACTGTCTCCCCTCGACCCGGCGCCTCTTGAGACAATACCTCGGCATTGTCCGTAGGGCAAGGGGAGGTGGCGGTCGGAAGTGGATCGCTATCCATATCCGACGAGCCCAAGGAGCCGTCCAACGATACGTCGATACGGGCTCGTGGTGGTCTGCATAATCATAATTCGGCGTTAGGAGAGGCAGTGCGACCAAGGTACGCTATGAATTACTCTGGCATCCGAATACTTACGACTTCGCCAGGTGCTTGGCCCTGAGCAGCCACTCGTCTTCGCCTTCGGCGGCGGTGGTGGAGTAGTCCGGAAGGAGGGTCCTTCCCTTCTTGGACCCTTCGCCCCCCCCCCCCCCCCCCCGGGTTGGGGCGGCCTTCTTTTTCTTGTCTCCCTCGACTGGAGGGGGAGCATCTTCATCTTCCTCCTCGTCTTCGGGGGAGGTGTGCGTCGCGGAGTTATCGGACGATGAGTCCGATAACACCTGGCGTCGGGAACTCTTTCGGGTTCCCTTGCCCTTCTTGGTCTTCTCCGACACCTTGTAAGGAGCCGGAGTCAGCATCTCCGTCAGGAGAGCGTCCGCAGTGTCTTCGGGCAGAGGGGCCGAACAGTTAATCTGCCCCGACGTCTCCACCCAGTCAAGTCAAAGGCATGGAGCTCAGACCCCACACATGATTAAGCTAGGGGAAATAAAATATCCTACCGGATGTATAGAACTCACCGAATGTGCTCGGCGCTTCGCGCTTAGCCCGCGGTCCTCGGTGAGAGAGGGAGGGACCTCGGCGCCCTTGAACAGCACCCTCCAGACATCTTTGTGCGTCGTGTCGAAGAGCTCGCTCAGAGTCTGGTGCTGAGCCGGGTCGAACTCCCACAAGTTGAAATCCCGTTGTTGACATGGGAGGATCTGCCGGATGAGCATAACCTGGACTATGTTGACAAGCTTGATCTTCTTGCTTGCCATATTCTGGATACATTTCTGGAGTCCGTCCAGCTCCACCGATGAACCCCAGGACAGGCCCTTCTCTTTCCAGGAGGTGAGCCGCGTGGGGATTCCGGATCAAAACTCGGGGGCATCCACCCAGTTGGTGTCGCGCGGCTCGGTGATGTAGAACCACGTCGATTGCCACCCCTTTATGGTCTCCACGAAGGAGCCTTCGAGCCATATAACATTGGGCATCTTGCCCACTATGTGTAACGCCCTCGATGCGGCTATATCTCCCACGTGTCGAAGCACGACTTAGAGGCATAACCGCATTGAAAGCAATGTCGCAAGTGAGGTAATCTTCACACAACCCATGTACTACATAAGGGAAAAAAGATACATAGTTGGCTTACAATTGCCACTTCACACAATTACATGAATAAAGCATTACAACATCCAAATAAAATCAAGGTCCGGCTACGAAACCAAAATAAAGAGCAACCCCAAATGCGATAAGGTCCCCCAATCGACCCCAACTGGGCCCCACTACTGATCAACTAGAAACGAAACAAGACAAAGGACAAGATCTTCATCGAGCTCCTCCTTGAGCTTGGTTGCGTCATCTGCACGGTCTCATTGGCACCTGCAAGCTGGTTTTTCGAAGTATCTGTGAGTCACGGGGACTCAGCAATCTCACACCCTCGCCATCAAGACTATTTAAGCTTATGGGTAAGGCAAAGGTATGAGGTGGAGCTGCAGCAAGCGACTAGCATATGTGGTGGCTAACATACGCAAAAGAGAGCGAGAAGAGAAGGCAAGGCACAATCGATAAAACTATGATCAAGAAGTGATCCTAGAACAACCTACGTCAAACATAACTCCAACACCGTGTTCACTTCCCGGACCCCGCCGAGAAGAGACCATCACGGTAACACACGCGGTTGATGTATTTTAATTAAGGTCAACTTCAGGTTTTCTACAACCGGACATTAACAAATTCCCATCTGCCCATAACTGCGGGCACGGCTTTCGAAAGTTCAAATCCCTGCAGGGGTGTCCCAACTTAGCCCAGGGGGGTTAAAATAAAGATGACCCTTGAGTCCGCGGAACCCAAGGGAAAAAGAGGCTAGGTGGCGAATGGTAAAACCAATGTTGGGCATTGCTGGAAGAGTTTTATTCAAGGCGAACTGTCAAGGGGTTCCCATTATAACCCAACCGCGTAAGGAACGCAAAATCCGGGAACATAACACCGATATGACGGAAACTAGGGCGGCAAGAGTGGAACAAAACACCAGGCATAAGGCCGAGCCTTCCACCCTTTACCAAGTATATAGATGCATTAATTAAATAAGAGATATTGTGATATCCCAACAAAATATCCATGTTCCAACAAGGAACAAGCTCCAATCTTCACCTGCAACTAACAACGCTATAAGAGGGGCTGAGCAAAGCGGTAACATAGCCAAACAACGGTTTGCTAGGACAAGGTGGGTTAGAGGCTTGGTTCAACAATATGGGAGGCATGATAAGCGAGTGGTAGGTATCGCAGCATAGGCATAGCAAAAGAGCGAGCAACTAGCAAGCAAAGATAGACGTTATTTCGGGGGTATGGTCATCTTGCCTGAAATCCCGCAAGGAAGAAGAACGAGTCCATGAAGAAGATACACGGACGTAGTCGAACGGATCCTCACACACACGACGTTATCGGAACCAACCCGAAGAAGCAACACCAGAAAGAAGCAAACAACATAGTAAACAACCAACACATCAACATGGCATAATGCACAATCGAGTATGATGCATGTCCGGTTTAATGAAGCATGGCATGGCAAAGTGCACAAACAATCCTACAAATTAAGTGGAGCTCATTATGCAACGGAGTTGCATATTGAAGAAAACACCACATGACTTATTTAGTTCTCTCTCGTTTATGTACCCAACAAGATTAAATGTTGTTAGCATGGCAAGAGATGAAGCATAAAGAAACTATCTATCTAGGCAAGTTTAAATGAGGCCAGAAATAACAAACAACAATTCCGGAAAAACCTCATGTGCATATTTTACGGTTTGGTACTGTTCTGCCCTAAACCATATTTTAGAGTTATTAAACATGCAAAGTAAAGCCATCATGTTAAACTAGGCATTTTTCTACCCCATTTACATATAAAGTTTATTAAATTCCGAGTTACGGTTATTTAGTTATGAAATAAATCATTTTAGCAAGTTATTAAGCAAATTTAAACAAACAGCATTTTAAACATTTTTAACATAGATGAAAGTTGCATATTATTAAACTAGATGAAAATCTAAACAAGTTTAATATTAAGTTTGTTTTAATCCGATGCATGGTTGAAGAGTTATAAAATGCATGATGTCTAGGGGTTCTCTGCAAAACTGGGTTCTCTGGAATAAAAATAAATTCACAGACCCTGAAAAAAACGTACACGGGCCGAAATGGCTGGGCCAACAGGAGGAAAAAAAAGAAGGGGCGCGGGGTGCTGTTCACCATGGGCCACAGCCCGCTGGAGCAGAGGCTAGGCCGGGCGGACTGGGCCTTTGCGCGGCCCACGCGCGGGGTCAACGTAGGCGCTGGAGGCGTCGGCCCCCTGGTTCGAAGCAGAGGCGGGGGGTGCTCGTTCCCGAGCAGAACGAGTGGGCGCCGGCTGCGTCTTGAAGCAGGAGTTCGGCGGCGAGGAAGAGACGGAGGCGCAGGGGATGGAGGGGCACGTCTCCAAGCGCGGGACGGCGGCCTCCGGCGATGGGCGTCCAGATCCGGGGCGAGCGAGGCAACCTCCGGTGGCGGGATCTTGCAAGGGAGAGAGAGGGAAGCATGAATCGGCAGAGAGAGCTGGCGGAAGGAAGAAGAAGGATTTCGCGGGCAGGGGAGGTCGCGACCTAGCCTGCTGAAGATCTCCGGCGAAGGGCGGCGCTTGTCACCGGCGAGCGCGGACGGGAAGAAGGGAGAGGCGACAGGGAGATGGCAGGGGCACAACGGGGCCTGCCTAGGGTTGCCGGCGACGACGAGGCCGGTCGCCGGAGGCGCGATGGCGAGGGCGTGGTTGAACGAGGAGAGCCCGAGGATGGCTCGATCCGGCCGGAGGTGAGGGACGGCAACGAACTCGAAGTCCGACTATGCTGCTGCTGCTCCATGGCGGCTGGCATGGTTCCCTGCGAGCTCGGGGCGAGGGTGCCATGGACAGAGAGGAGGGAGCTTGAGCTCCTGGTTGCTGCTGGGGGGACGATGGGGTCCTGGTCGGTGGCCTCGTTTGCCGGCGGGAGAAGTGGCTCGGGGTCGAGGACGAGCTCCTGGCTCGAGGCAGGGAAGGATGGGGGTGTAGGTGGAGATCAAGGGGAGTTTCTGGTTGGGGGATTTGGACCGAGGGGGAGATCCCGAGGGGAAAGCGAGAGAGTGGCGGCGGCAAGGAGGAAAAGATGGGACATCTCTCCTAGTTTTTAAGGTTTGCCCAAAATAGGCTATTGTTTGATCTATATATAGCAAAAAGGGCTAAGTTTAGGGGCATTTGATCCCTCCGATCTTAATCAGACGGTCGAGAAAAATATGTTAGGAAGTCCAATTAACAAAACGGAGACGTTTTGTAGATGTTTGGGGATGATCCGGACCCAAGGGTGATGACTGCCCGGGTCGGGTTCGGGACAACTTTCGCACGCACGCGAGGATGGCCGCGGGCTGACGAGAGAGGTTAGGTAGGGCCTGGCGGTTAGGTAGTGGGCCGTGCAGGAAGCCTTGGGCTGAGAGAAGAGAAGAGAGAGACCCGGCGAATGTTTCCGGAGACCGAAAACGTCCGACGTTTTGACCGACTATATTGTCGCTATAGTTAACGGTTGGGCTATCAAACGAACTCCGAATGCGATGAAACTTGACAGGCGGTCTATCTACACTATAATAAGACCACACGCCAACTTTCATCCCATTCCGAGAACATTTTCTGGCCACTTATAAAATACTATTTCGGACATGCCGCGGGCGCGTGCAAGTGTGTCTGGGCTCAGAACGGACAACGGACGGAACGAGGAGACCAGGACAGATGAAAGTTTTGAAAACATGATGATGCAATGCGGATGATGACATGGCAAGATGCAACACGCAAGCAAAAGACAAGGCAACAACAGCGAATAACTGGAGGACACCTGGCACATCGGTCTTGGGGCATCACAACACTCCACCACTACGAGAGGACCTCGACCCGAGATCCTAGGGATGGCACCAGAGGGACAAGGAAGAGAAAGAGAAGAGGTAACCCAAATTGCTTCTTTGAAAATTGAGTGAAACCAAAGAACCTTGCGAGGTTGAACAAATTCGAGAAAAGAATACAAGGAAGGTGAACAAAGTTGAAACCTCTGTTAGGGAAGAGGAACAAGGAACCTTACTAGACCCTTGTAGGTTGAAAGACATAAGAAAAGTGTTACGATGGACAAAAGGTACATGCAAGCACTCTGATTGAAACGAGATGTACAGGAACGATAAGGATCAATTACGACAACACTCCGGTTGGACATGGAGGGTAAAGAATATAAACTTTGCGAAACGAAAGCACTTGGATGAGACTCCGGTTAGAAGAGGAAAGATAAAAATGACACTCCGGTTAAAACAAGATAGAGAAGGAAAAAGAATGATATAATTTGGGCAGCATTCCGACTGAAAATGGAAGGAATTAACAAGAACTTGACAAGATGAGAGGATACTTGATGAAATCAACTACACACTACCTCCGTAACTATTGAAAGAATGGCACAATGGGTAAGAACGATTTCAGACAGCACTCCGGTTGAGAATGGAGGTAAAACTTGATAAGATGAGAGAGCTCGAATGAAAACACGACACTCCGGTTAAATGGATAAGCAAAAGGAAAGAACATGATCTTCACAATACGAGATGATGAGTGAAGAGAGCATCATTCAATGCCTCCGGAAGAAATGAAAGAATGCAATGAAAAGAACGGGTAAGAAAACAACATGTTCTACCTCAAATGAATTTGAGAGAGCATCCTTAAAAAGAAGGATTGAACGGAGTTGTTGGGAAAACCAACAACGAAAGAGCAAGCTTGTTGTGGGCTTAAGGAACACATCTCCAGAACTTGAGGTGAAAACCTGCCACAAATGAAAACGATTGCTTGCTTGGGAGCGACGGAGAGATGAAAACATCTTTCATCGCGAGACTAGGAGGAAACTTGGATCATCGATAAACACCATAAATAGCAACATTCCTTAGGGAAGGTTTTAGGTGAAATATAACCCAAGATAACTCGAATGAAGAGATTGATGGATTTAAAATACCTCATTCTTGATAACTTGTGAATCATGAAACACGAAGGGAAATTATCACGAATGGCATAACACCACATCAAAAGATAATGTAGAAAGAATTGCACTTCATTATGCAAGATGAAGAATACTTGAGCTCCTTTGAAAAGAATCTCGATGAATCCTTCGAGAAGGAATTAAATCCTTGATGAACCATCATGTAGAGCCTCCATGAAGAACTCCGGTAATAAAAGAATGATCAAACGAAATGAAGGATGAAAAGAATAAGGTTGAAGCCTTGCAATGATAAAATGGATCTTCATGATGATGAAAGCTTGGAACTCTGGGAAAAAGAAAAGATGAACCAATTGAAACCGAGAATTTGATAAACCTCCGGAATAATTGAATTTACTCGATGAAACAAGAATAAGAATTACATTATGCTTATCCTTCACCAATTTAAATTGATGACAAGCAACGAATTTGACATACTACTTATTCTCGTAGAAAGGATTAAGATAGATATAGCGTAAACTTGAGAAGGTCTTCGACGAACCACCGGTAGGGTTGAAACAACGAATAAATTGATATGATAACGAAGGAAGAGAAGTCTTGAACGAACCACCGTAAGAATTAAAATGACCGAGGAAAAGATAAGGACAACACCGGGAAGAATTAGCAAATGAACGAAGAAGCTTGAGAGAATTTAGATACATGAGAATGAAGCGATCACAAGCTGATAAGAGAATACTTGAATGATGCACCGGTGAGATTTGGAGAATGATAGCTGAAAGCTGAGAATGAATAAATCTTCTGAAATGATGGGCTTTGGAGAATCAAACAGAAAAGACTCTTGAATTGCTCCGGAAGGATGAAAAGAATTTCCACAATCAAAAACAATTATGAGAGGATGGCCTCAAACTAGAATCACGAATCTCTGAGAGAACGGATAAGATATGGAGGAAAAACTCTTCTTCAGTCTTCAAAATCCGAGAATGACGACGAGAAACACTACCAAGAATTGTTGAGGCACTCCGGAATGAAGAATGGAAAAGGTTGAGCCAACGATGAAAAGAATTTATCCGATCTTGGAGAAAGGAATTTGACTGATGATAAATCATTCTTACATCAAATTTTGAGATGAATATGGGAATAACTCCGGAAATTAGAAGAGTCAGGTAAGATCCTGGGGAAAAGACCTATGGGTTAGGGCCCACTCAAAAAATACACCGTAGAACAATTTAAAAGAGAGAATGCACCGGTTGAATTAAATTGCTAGAATGAGATAACAACCTCGAAATAGGTTGAACGGATCTTGAATGACAAGACGAGCCTTTTGAGAAAGCTTGAGCACGCCGGAACAAATGAATAGTGAGAAGTGAATTATTATGAGGTGCACCGGTATGAGAAGGCATTGAAATGAGGAAAGGGTAAGATCAACAAAGCTTGACTTGAAACCACCGGAGAAGATAAAAGAAACGAAGAATGATGAACTAGAAGCTCCGTTAGTATCTTCATGAGAATCACCGAATAAGAACATTGAAGGAAAAGAATGCAGAGGCTTCACATCAATAAGATGGATACTCGATTAAGAAATCTGAGTCCTTGGAGAAAAACAAGGGAGGGAGGGAGGAAGGAAAAAACAAAGGCAACTTGGAGATGGATGAAACAAACAACATTGAGAAGAATTGATAATTGATCTTGCGAATGTTGAAGTGATCGGATCCACTTGAAGAGAGACACACCGGTAGAACAAGTTTGGCATAACAATCTCGATTATCAAGAAGGATTAGTATTCACATCAGAGTGAACACCATTTGGGGAAGGTATGGAATCAACACTTGACATTGAAGCAACTCGAATACCACAACTCCAAACAAAAACAAAGGATTGGCTTGCAGAATAAGCCGGAACAAACATATGATAGAGATTCCGTCCGAAGTTTTCATGGTGGGGCCTACACGGGCTCGATCGTACAGCACCATCATGTACAAGGCAGTGCACATGACATATGAAGCGTCCCCGAGTCGGCATAGCCAAGGACTCTTTAAGACACAACGAGACAACTGTAAAACCAACTGTGAATAGGCGGACCACTAGACGTCGAACCCCAATTTCATATCATATATCCTTCAGAAAGATATCCTAAGAGCTACTTGAATTCCCACTTATAAACTCCCGAAATTTTCCGGTTATGCAATCAGGTGTTGGGGATACAGGGGAAGCATAATATCTCACCCAAAACTAGCAAATCCTACATCCAGCTATATCCATCCTTCAACACATAACCAAGAAACCTTCGGAAATCGTTTACCTCAACCTTCGAAAAGCATCCGTTATACGAGTTATGGCAATACTCCCGAACTCCCGCCCCAGTACTGGGTGGCGTCGAGGTTATCTCACCAACAACTGCATAAAAGAGATTTTCGATGTCGGCGAAACTAAACTCAGGTATTCCAGAACTACAACGATAAAATTGTGACGGCAACACCTCGAAGCTCAACTCCCCGGGACACTGCCACAACCCCTAAATGACAGGAGGCACCAAGAACAATGTTCTCGTCACAAAACCATCGGAACGATTCCAAGATACCCGCGTGATCCTAAATTTTTTTAGTGAAATTTGAGAAGAGAAGAGTCAAAACTCTACGTCAGGATGCCTCACCAGAGCGATGAAGGGACTGAGGAGTAAAAAGAATTCCTAACTCTCCGATATATATAGTCCTAAATGACTCAAAACATTTCTAGACTCAATAACGCCAGTGATTCAATCAAGCAGGGGGCTCCTAAGGTCGGGGAAGGCTCTGATACCAACTTGTAACGATACCCCTGGTTCGAAGCATAGGCGGGGCGTGCTCGTTCCCGAGCAGAACGAGTGGGCACCAGCTGCGTCTTGAAGCAGGAGTTCGGCGGTGAGGAAGAGACGGAGGCGCAGGGGATGGATGGGCACGTCTCTAAACGCGGGACGGCGGCCTCCGGCGATGGGCGTCCAGATCCGGGGCGAGCGAGGCAACCTCCGGTGGCGGGATCCTGCAAGGGAGAGAGAGGGAAGCGTGAATCGGCAGAGAGAGCCGGCGGAAGGAAGAAGGAGTTTGCGGGCAGGGGAGGTCGCGGCCTGGCCTGCTGAAGATCTCCGGCGAAGGGCGGTGCTTGTCGCCGGCGAGCGCGGACGGGAAGAAGGAAGAGGCGACAGGAAGATGGCAGGGGCACAACGGGGCCTGCCTGGGGTTGCCGGCGACGACGAGGCTGGTCGCTGGAGGCGCGATGGCGAGGGCGTGGTTGAACGAGGAGAGCCCGAGGATGGCTCGATCCGGCCGGAGGTGAGGGACGGCAACGAACTCGAAGGCCAACTATACTGCTGCTGCTCCATGGTGGCTGGCATGGTTCCCTACGAGCTCGGGGCGAGGGTGCCATGGCAGAGAGGAGGGAGCTTGAGCTCCTGGTTGCTGCTGGGGGGACGACGGGGTCCTGGTCGATGGCCTCGTTTGCCGGCGGGAGAAGTGGCTCGGGGTTGAGGACGAGCTCCTGGCTCGAGGCAGGGAAGGATGGGGGTGTAGGTGGAGATCGAGGGGAGTTTCTGGTTGGGGGGATTTGGACCGAGGGGGAGATCCCGAGGGGAAAGCGAGAGAGTGGCGGCGGCAAGGAGGAAAAGATGGGACATCTCTCCTAGTTTTTAGGGTTTGCCCAAAATAGGCTATTGGTTGATCTATATGTAGCAAAAGGGCTAAGTTTAGGGGCATTGGATCCCTCCGATCTTAATCGGACGGTCGAGAAAAATATGTTAGGAAGTCCAATTAACAAAACGGAGACGTTTTGTAGATGTTTGGGGATGATCCGGACCCAAGGGTGATGACTGCCTGAGTCGGATTCGGGATAACTTTCGGACGCACGTGAGGATGGCCGCGGGCTGACGAGAGAGGTTAGGTAGGGCCTGGCGGTTAGGTAGTGGGCCGTGCAGGAAGCCTTGGGCTGAGAGAAGAGAAGAGAGAGACCCGGCGACTGTTTCCGGAGACCGAAAACGTCCGATGTTTTGACCGACTATATTGTCGCTATAGTTAACGGTTGGGCTATCAAACGAACTCCGAATGCGATGAAACTTGACAGGCGGTCTATCTACACTATAATAAGACCACGCGCCAACTTTCATCCCATTCCGAGAACATTTTCCAGCCACTTATAAAATACTATTTCGGACATGCCGCGGGCGCGTGCAAGTGTGTCTGGGCTCAGAACGGACGGAACGAGGAGACCAGGACGGATGAAAGTTTTGAAAACATGATGATGCAATGCGGATGATGACATGGCAAGATGCAACACGCAAGCAAAAGACAAGGCAACAACAGCGAATAACTGGAGGACACCTGGCACATCGGTCTCGGGGCGTCACACTATGGCTCCGCCGCATTCTGCTTGTTGGCCTCCCACCACCTTCGGCTTGATATTGAAGGTCTTTAACCACAGGACGAAGTGGGGCCGGATGCGGAGGAAAGCCTCACACACGACTATGAACGCCAAAATGTTGAGGATGAAGTTCGGGGCCAGATCGTGGAAGTCCAGTCCGTAGTAGAACATGAGACCACGAACGAATGGATGGAGGGGAAACCCCAGTCCACGGAGGAAAACTACCCTCTCGTGAGGTTCAGGGGTAGGAACGATCTGCCCCGCAGCGGGCAGCCGATGCGCGATATTCGCGGCTAAGTATCCGGCTCCGCGCAGCTTCTTGATGTGTCCCTCCGTAACGGAGGAAGCCATCCATTTGCCTCCCGCTCCGGACATGATTGGAGAAGTTTGAGGAGAAGGATGTGGACTTTGGCATTGGAGCTCGAGTGCGCAAGAATGGATGAGCAAGGAGGAAGAAGGCGTGGGCAGAAATAGGTTAAACCTTGTCCCTTTATAAGGGCGGCCGAAACTATGCGCCCCCACTAGCCTGGTAAAGCTCGCTTATCCCCCAAGCGCCGTAATCGATGGCGCGGTTGGGTTACCCATGTCCGTATTGATGAGAATCCCGTAATAAGGGGAACACGATCTCTGCTTTGACAAGACGTGTCAAGAAACCGCCTCGCATTATGTGCGGGGCTAGTTAAAGGAAATGGTTCGAATAATCACCGGGCCATGGCATAACGTCATGTTGCCAAAACAAGTCAGTAGATTAGATTTGTGGAAATATTATTCTCTCTACGGTGGTATGTGGAACTTATTTTGCAGAGTCGGACACTATCCTTGTATTCAAATTCTTCTATGGTGTATTTGTAGGAGGAACCCATCTTGCAATGCCGAAGACAATATTGCACGCCGGACTCATCGTCATTGAAGCCTGGTTCAGGGGCTACTGAGGGAGTCCTGGGTTAGGGGGTCTCCGGACAGCCGGAGTATATCCTTTGGCCGGACTGTTGGACTATGAAGATACAAGATTGAAGACTTCGTCTCGTGTCCGGATGGGACTCTACTTGGCATGGAAGGCAAGCTAGGCAATACGGATATGTATATCTCCTCCTTTGTAACCGACCTTGTGTAACCCTAGCCCCCTCCGGTGTCTATATAAACCGGAGGGTTTTAGTCCATAGGACAACATACAATCATACCATAGGCTAGCTTCTAGGGTTTAGCCTCTCCGATCTCGTGGTAGATCAACTCTTGTAATACTCATATCATCAAGAATAAATCAAGCAGGACGTAGGGTTTTACCTCCATCGAGAGGGCCCGAACCTGGGTAAAACATCGTGGTCCCTGCCTCATGTTACCATCCGCCTTAGACGCACAGTTCGGGACCCCCTACCCGAGATCCGCCGGTTTTGACACCGACAAACACCTTAAGACACAAATCAACCAAAACCCTAATGTCACCTAGATAGTCCAATGTTACCTCAAGTATCCGTGGGTATGATTATATGATATGCATCACACAATCTCGGATTCATCTATTCAACCAACACATAGAACCTCAAAGAGTGCCCCAAAGTTTCTACCGGAGTATCACGGCGAAAATGTGTGCCAACCCCTATGCATAGGTTCATTGGAGGAACCCGCAAGTTGATCACCAAAACATACATCAAGTGAATCACGTGGTATCCCATTGTCACCACAGATACTCACGGCAAGACATACATCAAGTGTTCTCAAATCTTTAAAGACTCAATCCGATAAGATAACTTCAAAGGGAAAACTCAATTCATTACAAGAGATTAGAGGGGGAGAAACATCATAAGATCCAACTATAATAGCAAAGCTCGCGATACATCAAGGTCGTACCACCTCAAGAACACGAGAGAGAGAGAGAGATCAAACACATAGCTATTGGTACATACCCTCAGCCCCGAGGGAGAACTACTCCCTCCTTGTCATGGAGAGCACCAGGATGATGAAGATGGCCACCGGAGAGGGATTGCCCCCTCCGGCAGGGTGCCGGAACGGGTCTAGATTGGTTTTCGGTGGCTACAGAGGCTTCTGGTGGCGGAACTCCCAATCTATTGTGATCCCCGATCGTTTTAGGGTATATGGAGATATATAGGAGGGAGAAGTACGTCAGGGGAGCCACAAGGGGCCCACGAGGGTGGAGGGCGCGCCCAGGGGGGTGGGCGCGCCCCCTGCCACGTGGCTTCCTCGTTGCTTCCCTTACGTGGACTCCAAGTCTCCCAGGTTGCTTTCCTTCCAAAAATAAGTTCCGTGAAGTTTCAGGTCAATTGGACTCCATTTGATTTTCCTTTTTTGCGATACTCTAAAACAAGGAAAAACTAGAAACTGGCACTGGGCTCTAGGTTAATAGGTTAGTCCCAAAAATCATATAAAAAGCATATAAATGCATATAAAACATCCAAGGTTGATAATATAATAGCATGGAACAATCAAAAATTATAGATGCGTTGGAGACGTATCACTTGTCAACTTCAATACCTCTTTCAAAAAATTTATGCCCCAAGACAATACCTTCATTAACCATAAAGTGGCACTTCTCCCAATTTAAGACAAGGTTAGTTTCTTCATTTCTCTGCAAAAGTCGATCAAGGTTGCTCAAGCAATCATCAATAGAGGATCCATAAACAGAGAAATCATCCATGAAAACCTCATAGATCTTTTCACAAAAGTCAGAGAATATAGCCATCATGCATCTTTGAAAGGTAGCGGGTGCATTACATAAACCAAAAGGCATATGTCTATAAGCAAAGGTACCAAAAGGGCAAGTAAAAGTAGTCTTTTCTTGATCATCAGCTGACACGAGTATTTGAGAGAAACCAGAGTAACCATCTAGAAAGCAAAAATGTGTATGTTTGGATAATCTTTCTAGCATTTGATCAATGAAAGGCAAGGGGTAATGATCTTTTTTAGTAGCTTTATTCAATTTGCAGAAATCAATTACCATCCTATAACCTGTAATAATTCTTTTCGGAATCAATTCATCTTTATTATTAGGAACGACAGTAATACCTCCCTTCTTAGGGACACAATGGACAGGACTTACCCACTGACTATCAGCAACGGGATAAATTATACATGCCTCAAGGAGCTTTAATATTTCCTTTCTTACCACTTCCTTCATCTTAGGATTTAGCCATCGTTGGTGATCAATAACTGGTTTGGCGTCTTTCTCCAAATTTATTTTGTGTTGACATAGAGTGGGACTAATGCCCTTAAGATCATCAAGAGTATATCCAATAGCAGCACATTGCTTCTTCAGAGTTTTCAATAATCTCTCTTCTTCATGCTCTGAAAGGTTAGCACTAATAATAACAGGATATATCTTATTTTCATCAAGATAAGCATATTTAATAGTATCAAGCAATGGTTTAAGCTCAAACACGGGATCACCCTTGGGTGGAGGAGGATCCCCTAGGATTTCAACAAGCAAGTTGTGTTTCAGAATAGGTCTCTATTTAAAGAATACCTCATCTATTTCCCTTCTTTCATTCATGAACATATCATTTTCATGGTCTAGCAAATATTGTTCTAAAGGATCAGTAGGAGGCACGGCAATAGAAGCAAGACCAATAATTTCATCTTTACTAGGCAATTCTTTATCATGAGGTTGTCTACGAAATTTAGCAAAATTAAACTCATGAGACATATCCCCCAAACCAACAGAAAAATATCTTTATTGCAGTCTATCTTAGCATTAACAGTATTCAAGAAGGGTCTACCAAATATAATGGGACAAAAGTCATCTTGTGGGGAGCCGAGAACAAGAAAATCAGCAGGGTATTTAACTTTCCCACACAATACTTCAACATCTCTAACAATACCAATTGGTGAAATAGTATCTCTATAAGCAAGCTTACTTGTAACATCAATTTCTTCTATCTCAGCGGGTGCAATATCATGCATAATTTCTTCGTACAATGAATGAGGTATTGCACTTGCACTAGCACCCATATCACATAAGCCATGATAACAATGATCTCCTATTTTAACAGAAATAACATGCATGCCTACAACATGTCTATTTTTATTTTTAGCATCAGGTCTAGCAATTCTAGCAGCTTCGTTGCAGAAGTAAATAACATGCCCATCAATATTATCGGCCAACAAATCTTTAACCATAGCAATACTAGGTTCAACTTTAATTTGCTCAGGGGGTTTAGGTGTCTTAATATTACTTTTGTTAACCATAGTTGAAGCTTTAGCATGATTCTTTATTCTAACAGGGAAAGGTGGCTTCTCAATATAAGCAGCAGGAACAATGGGATCATCATAAATGATAGTCTTTTCTTCAACTTAATAGGTGCAACTACTTTTACTTTAGTGGGAGGATTATATTTAAACCACTTCTCCTTAGGGAGATCAACATGAGTAGCAAAGGATTCACAGAAAGAAGCTACTATCTCAGAGTCAAGTCCATATTTAGTGCTAAATTTACGAAAAGCATCGATATCCATAAAAGATTTAACACAATCAAACTTAGGTGTTATACCTGACTCTTTACCTTTGTCGAGGTCCCAATCTTCATAGTTGCGTTTAATTCTTTCCAATAAATCCCATTTTAATTCAATAGTCTTCATCATAAAAGATCCAATACAAGAAGTATTGAGCATGGAGCGATTACTGAGAGAAAGCCGAGCATAAATTTTTTGAATAATCATTCCTCTTGAGAGCTCATGATTGGGGCATGAATATAACATTGACTTAAGCCTCCCCCAAGCTTGAGCGATGCTTTCTCCTTCGCGAGGCCAAAAATTATATATATAATTACGATCACGATGAACAAGATGCATAGGATAAAACTTCTGATGAAATTCCAATTTCAATTTCTTGTAGTCCCATGATCCCATATCATCACATAGCCTATACCATGTCAATGCCTCTGCCTTCAAAGATAAAGGGAATACCTTCTTCTTGATAACATCATCCGGCATACCTGCAAGCTTAAATAATCCACAAACTTCATCCACATAGATTAAGTGTAAATCGGGATGCAATGTTCCATCTCCTGCAAAAGGATTAGCTAGCAGTTTATCTATCATACCCGAAGGAATTTCAAAGTAAACATTTTCAGTAGGTTCAGTAGGTTGAGGAGCAACTCTTTGCTCTACTGGTCGGGGTGAAGATACCCCGAACAAGCCCCTCAAAGGATTATGTTCCATAGTAACAAGTGAAAGTAAATTTTAGCACACTATATAAATTTTTCCTTACCAAATTCCACCTACCAAAGGCGCTTCACTCCCCGGCAACGGCGCCAGAAAATAGTCTTGATGACCCACAAGTGTAGGGGATCTATCACAGCTTTTCGATAAGTAAGAGTGTCGAACCCAACGAGGAGCAGAAGGAAATGATAAGCGGTTTTCATCAAGGTATTCTCTGCAAGCACTGAAATTATCGGTAACAGATAGTTTTGTCATAAGGTAATTTGTAATGAGTAGCAAGTAATAACAGTAAATAAGGTGCAGCAAGATGGACCAATCCTTTTTGTAGCAAAGGACAAGCCTAGACAAACTCTTATAAGAAGGAAAGCACTCCCGAGGACACATGGGAATTATCGTCAAGCTAGTTTTCATCACGTTCATATGATTCGCGTTCGGTACTTTGCTAATTTGATATGTGGGTGGACCGGTGCTTGGGTGATGTCCTTACTTGGACAAGCATCCCACTTATGATTAACCCCCATTGCAAGCATCCGCAACTACAACATAAGTATTAAGGTAAACCTAACCATAGCAGAAACATATGGATCCAAATCAGTCCCTTACAAAGCAACGCATAAACTAGGGTTTAAGCTTCTGTCACTCTAGCAACCCATCATCTACTTATTACTTCCCAATGCCTCCCTCTAGGCCCAAACAATGGTGAAGTGTCATGTAGTCAACGTTCACATGACACCACTAGAGGGATGACAACATACATCTCATCAAAATACCGAACGAATACCAAATTCACATGACTACTTATAGCAAGACTTCTCCCATGTCCTCAGGAACAAACGTAACTACTCACAAAGCATATTCATGTTCATAATCAGAGGGGTATTAATATGCGTAATGGATCTGAACATATGATCTTCCACCAAGTAAACCAACTAGCATAAATTACATGGAGTAATCAACACTACTAGCAACCCACAGGTACCAATCTGAGGTTTGGATACAAAGATTGGATACAAGAGATGAACTAGGGTTTGAGATGAGATGGTGCTTGTGAAGATGTTGATGGAGATTGACCCCCTCCCGATGAGAGGATCGTTGGTGATGACGATGGTGATGATTTCCCCCTCCCGGAGGGAAGTTTCCCGGCGGAACAGCTCTGCCAGAGCCATAGATTGGTTCTGCCAAGGTTCCGCCTCGTGGAGGTGGAGTTTCTTCCCCAAAGCTTGCTTATTATTTTTTCTCGGACGAAAGACCTCATATAGCAGAAGATGGGCATCGGAGGGCCACCAGGGAGCCCACAAGGCAGGGGGCGCGCCTAGGGGGGTAGGGCGCGCCCCCCACCCTCGTGGCCAGGGTGTGGGCCCCCTCTGGAACTTCTTTCACCCAATATTTTTTATATATTCTGGAAATAACTTCCGTGAAGTTTCAGGAATTTTGGAGATGTGCAGAATAGGTCTCTAATATTTGCTCCTTTTCCAGCCCAGAATCCCAACTGCCGGCATTCTCCCTCTTCGTGTAAACCTTGCAAAATAAGAGAGAATAGGCATAAGTATTGTGACATAATGTGTAATAACAGCCCATAATGCAATAAATTTATATAAAAGCATGATGCAAAATGGACATATCAGATGTGTAGGTAAGAACGGTTCTTGCTCAGCCCGTAGCAGCCACGTAAAACTTGCAACAACAAAGTAGAGGACATCTAACTTGTTTTTGCAGGGCATGTTGTGATGTGATATGGTCAAGACATGATGCTAAATTTTATTTTATGAGATGATCATGTTTTGTAACACAGTTATCGGCAACTGGAAGGAGCCATATGGTTGTCGCTTTATTGTATGAAATGCAATCACCATGTAATTGCTTTACTTTATCACTAAGCGGTAGCGATAGTCGTGGAGGCAATAGTTGGCATGATGACAATGATGCTTCGATGGAGATCAAGGTGTCAAGCCGGTGACGATGGTGATCATGACGGTGCTTTGGAGATGGAGATCACCGGCACAAGATGATGGTGGCCATATCATATCACTTATATTGATTGCATGTGATGTTTATCTTTTATGCATCTTATTTTGCTTAGATCTACGGTAGCATTATAAGATGATCTCTCACTAATTTCAAGGTATAAGTGTTCTCCCTGAGTATGCACCGTTGTGAAAGTTCGTCGTGCCGAGACACCACGTGATGATCGGGTGTGATAAGCTCTACGTTCACATACAATGGGTGCAAGCCAGTTTTGCACACACGGAATACTCGGGTTAAACTTGACGAGCCTAGCATATGCAGATATGGCCTCAGAACACTGGAGACCGAAAGGTCGAGCATGAATCATATAGTAGATATGATCAACATAGTGATGTTCACCATTGAAAACTACTCCATCTCACATGATGATCTGACATGGTTTAGTTGATTTGGATCACGTGATCATTTAGATGACTAGAGGGATGTCTATCTAAGTGGGAGTTTTTAGGTAATATGATTGATTGAACTTTAATTTATCATGAACTTAGTCCTGATAGTATTTGCATAACTATGTTGTAGATCAATAGCTCACGATGTAGCTCCCCGTTTATTTTGATATGTTCCTAGAGAAAAACTAAGTTGAAAGATGTTAGTAGCGATGATGCGGATTGGATCCGTGATCTGAGGATTATCCTCATTTCTGCATAGAAGAATTATGTCCTTGATGCACCGCTAGGTGACAGAACGATTGCAGGAGCAGATGCAGACGTTATGAATGTTTGGCGAGCTCGATATGATGACTACTTGATAGTTTAGTGCAACATGCTTTACGGCTTAGAATAGGGGCTTCAAAGACATTTTGAATGCCACGGAGCATATGAGATGTTCCAAGGGTTGAAATTAGTATTTCAGACTCATGCCCATGTCGAAAGGTATGAGACCTTTGACAAGCACTTTGCCTACAAGATGGAGGAGAATAGCTCAGCTAGTGAGCATGTGCTCAGAATGTCTGAGTACTACAATCACTTGAATCAAGTGGGAGTTAATCTTCCAGATAAGATAGTGATTGACAGAGTTCTCTAGTCACTATCACCAAGTTACTGGAACTTCGTGATGAACTGTAATATGCAAGGGATAATGGAAACGATTCCCAAGCTCTTCGCGATGCTAAAATCAGCGAAGGTAGAAATCAAAGAAATAGCATCAACTATTGATGGTTAACAAGACCACAAGTTTCAAGAAAAAGGGCAAAGGGAAAGAAAGAGGAACTTCAAAGAAGAATAGCAAGCAAGTTGCTGCTCCCATGAAGAAGCTCAAAGCTAGACCCAAGCCTGGAACCGAGTGCTTCTACTGCAAAGGAAATGGTCACTGGAAGTGGAACTGCCCTAGATACTTTGCGGGTAAGAAGGATGGCAAAGTGAACAAAAGTATATATTTGATATACATGTTATTCATGTGTACTTTACTAGTGTTTATAACAGCACCTCAGTATTTGATATTGGTTCAGTTACTAAGAGTAGTAACTCGAAACGGGAGTTGCAAAATAAACAGAGACTAGTTAAGGGCGAGGTGATGATGTGAGTTGGAAGTGATTCCAAGGTTGATAAGATCACCATCGCACACACCCTTTACCTTCGGGATTGGTGTTGAACCTAAAATAAATGTTATTTGGTGTTTGCGTAGAGCATAATATGATTGGATCATGTTTATTGCAATACGGTTATTCATTTAAGTCAAGGATAATTGTTATTCTGTTTACATGAATAAAACCTTCTGAGGTCATACACCCAAGGTGAATGGTTTATTGAATCTCGATCATAGTAATACACATATTCATAATATTGAAGCTAAAAGATGCAAAGTTAATAATGATAGTGCAACTTATATGTGGCACTGCCGTTTAGGTCATATTGGTGTAAAGCGCATGAAGAAACTCCATGCTGATGGGCTTTTGGAATCACTTGATTATGAATCATTTGATGCTTGCGAACCATGCCTCGTGGGCAAGATGACTAAAACTCTGTTCTCCGGAACAATGGAGCAAGCAACTGACTTATTGGAAATAATACATACTGATGTATGCAATCCGATGAGTGTTGAGGCTCATGGCGGGTATCGTTATTTTCTGATCTTCACATATGATTTGAGCAGATATGGGTATATCTACTTGATGAAACATAAGTCTGAAACATTTGAAAAGTTCAAAGAATTTTAGAGTTAAGTGGAAAATCATCGTAACAAGAAAATAAAGTTTCTGCAATCTGATCGTGGAGCAGAATATTTGAGTTACGAGTTTGGTCTTCATTTAAAACAATGCGGAATAGTTTCGCAACTCACGCCACCTGGAACACCACAGCGTAATGGTGTGTCTGAACATCATAACCGTACTTTATTAGATATGGTGCAATCTATGATGTCTCTTACCGATTTACCACTATCATTTTGGGGTTATGCATTAGAGACAGCTGCATTCACGTTAAATAGGGCACCATCTAAATCCGTTGAGACGACACCATATGAACTGTGGTTTGGCAAGAAACCAAAGTTGTCATTTCTTAAAGTTTGGGGTTGTGATGCTTATATGAAAAAAATTCATCCTGATAAGCTCAAACCCAAATTGGAGAAATGTGTCTTCATAGGATACCCAAAGGAGACAGTTGGGTACACCTTCTATCACAGATCAGAAGGCAAGACATTCGTTGCTAAGAATGGATCCTTTCTAGAGAAGGAGTTTCTCTCGAAAGAAGTGAGTGGGAGGAAAGTAGAACTTGATGAGGTAACTGTACCTGCTCCCTTATTGGAAAGTAGTTCATCACAGAAATCTGTTCCTGTGACTCCTACACCAATTAGTGAGGAAGCTAATGATGATGATCATGTAACTTCAGATCAAGTTACCACCGAACCTCGTAGGTCAACTAGATTGAGATCCGCACCAGAGTGGTACGGTAATCCTGTTCTGGATGTCATGTTACTTGACCATGACGAACCTACGAACTATGAGGAAGCGATGATGAGCCCAGATTCCGCGAAATGGCTTGAGGCCATGAAATCTAAGATGGGATCCATGTATGAGAATAAAGTATGGACTTTTGATTGACTTGCCCAATGATCGGTGAGTCATTAAGAATAAATGGATCTTCAAGAGGAAGATGGATGCTGATAGTAGTGTTACTATCTACAAAGCTCGAATTGTCGCAAAATGTTTTCGACAAGTTCAAGGTGTTGAATACGATGAGATTTTCTCACTCGTATCGATGCTTAAAAGTCTGTCCGAATCATGTTAGCAGTTGTCGCATTTTATGAAATCTGGCAAATGGATGTCAAAACTGTATTCCTTCATGGATTTCTTAAAAGAAGAGTTGTATATGATGCAACCAGAAGGTTTTGTCGATCCTAAAGGTGCTAACAAAGTGAGCAAGCTCCAGCGATCCATCTATGGAATGGTGCAAGCATCTCGGAGTTGGAATATATGCTTTGATAAAGTGATCAAAGCATATGGTTTTATACAGACTTGCGGTGAAGCAAGTATTTACAAGAAAGTGAGTTGGAGCACTACATCATTTCTAATAAGTATATGTGAATGGCATATTGTTGATCGGAAATAATGTAGAATTTTCTGGAAAGCATAAATGAGTGTTTGAAAAAGAGTTTTTTAAAGAAAGACCTCGATGAAGCTGCTTACACATTGAGCATCAAGAACTATAGAGATAGATCAAGACGCTTGATAAGTTTTTTCAATGAGTACATACCTTGACAAGATTTTAAAGTAGTTCAAAATGGAACAGTCAAAGAAGGAGTTCTTGCCTATGTTGCAAGGCGTGAAGTTGAGTAAAGACTCAAAACCCGACCATGGCAGAAAATAGAAAGAGAATGAAAAGTCATTCCCTATGCCTTAGTCATAGGTTCTATAAAGTATGCTATGTTGTTTACCAGTCCTATTGTATACCTTAGCATCTTTCTCGCAAGGGAGTACAATAGTGATCTAGGAGTAGATCACTGGACAGCGGTCAAAATTATCCTTAGAGGACTAAGGAAATATTTCTCGGTTATGGAGGTGATAAAAGAGTTTTTCGTAAAGAGTTATGTCGATGCAAGCTTTTTACATCGATCTAGATGACTCTAAGTCTCGATCTAGATACATATTGAAAGTGGGATCAATTAGCTAGAGTAGCTCCGTGCAGAGCATTGTAGACATAGAAATTTGCGAAATACATACGGATCTGAATGTTGCAGACCCGTAGGCTAAACTTCTCTCACAAGCAAAACATGATCACTCTTTGGGTGTTTATCACATAGCAATGTGAACTAGATTATTGACTCTAGTAAACCCTTTGTGTATTAGTCACATGGAGATGTGAACTAATCACATAAAGATGTGAACTAGATTATTGACTCTAGTGCAAGTGGGAAACTGAAGGAAATATGCCCTAGAGGCAATAATAAAGTTATTATTTATTTCCTTATATCATGATAAATGTTTATTATTCATGCTAGAATTGTATTAACCGGAAACTTAGTACATGTGTGAATACATAGACAAACAGAGTGTCACTAGTATGCCTCTACTTGACTAGCCCGTTGAATCAAAGATGGTTAAGTTTCCTAGCCATGGACATGAGTTGTCATTTGATTAACGGGATCACATCATTAGGGAATGATGTGATTGACTTGACCCATTCCATTAGCTTAGCACGATGATCGTTTAGTTTGTTGCTACTGCTTTCTTCATGACTTATACATGTTCCTCTGACTATGAGATTATGCAACTCCCAAATACCGGAGGAACACTTTGTGTGCTACCAAACGTCACAACGTAACTGGGTGATTATAAAGGTGCTCTACAGGTTTCTCCGATGGTACTTGTTGAGTCGGCATAGATCGAGATTAGGATTTGTCACTCCGATTGTCGGAGAAGTATCTCTGGGCCCTCTCGGTAATGCACATCACTATAAGCCTTGCAAGCAATGTGACTAATGAGTTAGTTGCTAGATGATGCACTACGGAACGAGTAAAGAGACTTGCCGGTAACGAGATTGAACTAGGTATTGAGATACCGACGATCGAATCTCGGGCAAGTAACATACCGATGACAAAGGGAACAACGTATACCGTTATGCGATTTAACCGATAAAGATCTTCATAGAATATGTAGGAGCCAATATGAGCATCCAGGTTACGCTATTTGTTATTGACCGGAGATGAGTCTCGGTCATGTATACATAGTTCTCAAACCCGTAGGGTCCGCACGCTTAACATTCGGTGACGATCGGTATTATAAGTTTATGTGTTTTGATGTACCGAAGGTTGTTCGGAGTCCCGGATGAGATCAGAGACATGACAAGGAGTCTCGAAATGTTTAAGACGTAAAGATCGATATATTGTAAGGCTATATTCAGACATTGGAAAGGTTCTGAGTGGTTCGGGTATTTATCGGAGTACCACAGAGTTACGGGAATTCGTCGGGGAGTATATGGGCCTTATTGGGCTTTAGGGGGAAGAGAGAGGGGAGGTTGCGCGCCCCCCAAGGCCTAGTCCGAATTGGACTAGGGGGAGGGGCGGCGCCCCCTCCTTCCTTATCTTCTCTTTTCCCTTTCCTTCTCTCCTACTCCTACTACATGGAAGGGGGAATCCTACTCCCGGTGGGAGTAGGACTCCCCAGGGCATGCCATAGTAGAGGGCCGGCCCTCCCCCTCCTCCACTCCTTTATATACGGGGGAGGAGGCACCCCATGGAGACACAAGTGATCAGTTGATCTTTTAGCCATGTGCGGTGCCCCCCTCCACCATAATCCACCTCGGTCATATCGTAGCGGTGCTTAGGCGAACCCTGCGTCGGTAGCATCATCATCACCTCATCATGCCGTCGTGCTGACGAAACTCTCCCTCGAAGCTCTGCTGGATCAGGGTTCGTGGGACGTCACTGAACTGAATGTGTGCTGAACTCGGAGGTGTCGTACGTTCGTTACTTGGATCGGTTGGATCGTGAAGACGTACGACTACACCAACCACGTTCTCATAACGCTTCCGCTTATGGTCTACGAGGGTACGTGGACGACACTCTCCCCTCTCGTTGCTATGGATCACCATGATCTTGCGTGTGTAGGAAATTTTTGACCCCAACACCCCCTCCTCCTTATATAAAGGAGTGGCGGAGGGGGAGAGGGCCGGCTTCCTAGGCACGCCCAAGGGGGGAGTCCTACTCCCGGTGGGACTAGGATTCCCCCTTCCCTAGTTGGAGTAGGAGAGGGAAGGAAGGGGAGGAGGAGAGAAGGAAAGGCCCCCCCTCCCAATTTGGATTGGGCTTGGGGGCGCGCCCCTACCTTGGCCACCTCCTCCTCCTTTCCACTATGGCCCATTAAGGCCCATTGACTCCGCGGGGGGTTCAGGTAACCCCCCGGTACTCCGGTATATGCCCGAACTCTCTCGAAACCTTTCCGGTGTCCAAACATAGTCATCCAATATATCGATCTTTATATCTCGACCATTTCGAGACTCCTCGTCATGTCCGTGATCACATCCGGGACTCTGAACTACCTTCGGTACATCAAAACACATAAACTCATAATACCAATCGTCACCGAACGTTAAGCGTGTGGACCCTACGGGTGCGAGAACTATGTAGACATGACTGAGACACGTCTCCGGTCAATAACCAATAGCAGAACCTGGATGTTCATATTGACTCCCACATATTCTACGGAGATCTTTATTGATCAACCCGCATAACAACATACGTTGTTCCCTTTGTCATCGGTATGTTACTTGCCCGAGATTCGATCGTCAGTATCTCAATACCTAGTTCAATCTCGTTATAGCCAAGTCTCTTTACTCATTCTGTAATGCATCATCCCGTAACTAACTCATTAGTTACATTGCTTGCAAGGCTTATAGTGATGTGCATTACCGGGAGGGCCCAAAGATACCTCTCCGATACTCAGAGTGACTAATCCTAATCTTGATCTATGCCAACTCAACAAACACCATCGGAGACACCTGTAGAGCATCTTTACAGTCGCCCAGTTACGTTGTGACGTTTGATAGCACACTAAGTGTTCCTTCGGTATTTGGGAGTTGCATGATCTCATAGTCATAGGAACATGTATAAGTTATGAAGAAAGCAATATCAATAAACTAAACGATCATAGTGCTAAGCTAACGGATGGGTCAAGTCAATCACATCATTCTCTAATGATGTGATCATGTTCATCAAATGACAACTCTTGTCCATGGCTAGGAAACTTAACCATCTTTGATTAACGAGCTAGTCAAGTAGAGGCATACTAGTGACACTCTGTTTGTCTATGTATTCACATATGTACTAATTTTCTGGTTAATACAATTCTAGCATGAATAATAAACATTTTTCATGATGTAAGGAAATATAAATAACAACTTTATTATTGCCTCTAGGGCATATTTCCTTCAAAGTTAATATTTCAAGCAAATGCCCGGATTGAGAGATATGAAGTTTCCAATAAGTTCTATGGCTGCAAAATGGAGGAGAATAGTTCTGTCAGTGAACATATACTCAGAATGTCTGGGTACCTCAACCACTTGACTCAGCTGGGAGTTAATCTTCCTGATGATAGTGTCATTGACAGAGTTCTTCAATCACTGCCACCAAGCTACAAGAGCTTCGTGATGAACTATAATATGCAAGGTATGGATAAGACAATTCCTGAGCTCTTCGCAATGCTAAAGGCTGCGGAGGTAGAAATCAAGAAGGAGCATCAAGTGTTGATGGTCAAAAAGACCACTAGTTTCAAGAAAAAGGGTAAAGGGAAGAAAGGGAACTTCAAGAAGAACAGCAAGCCAGTTGCTGCTCAAGTGAAGAAACCCAAGTCTGGACATAAGCTTGAAACTGTGTGCTTCTACTGCAAAGGGACTGGTCACTAAAAGCGGAACTGCCCGAAGTATTTGGCGGAGAAGAAGGATGGCAAAGTGAAAGGTATATTTGATATACATGTTATTGATGTGTACCTTACTAATGCTCGCAGTAGCGCCTGGGTATTTGATACTGGTTCTGGTTCTGTTGCTAATATTTGCAACTCGAGACATGGGCTACAGATTAAGCGAAGATTGGCTAAGGATGAGGTGACGATGCGCGTGGGAAATGGTTCCAAAGTCGATGTGATCGTCGCCGGCACGCTACCTCTACATCTACCTTCAAGATTAGTTTTAGACCTAAATAATTGTTACTTGGTGACAGCGTTGAGCATGAACATTATATCTGGATCTTGTTTGATGGGAGACGGTTATTCATTTAAATCAGAGAATAATGGTTGTTCTATTTATATGAGTAATATCTTTTATGGTCATGCACCCTTGATGAGTGGTCTATTTTTACTAAATCTTGATAGTAGTGATACACATATTCATAGTATGAAGCCAAAAGATGTAAAGTTGATAATGATAGTGCAACTTATTTGTGGCACTGCCGTTTGGGTCATATTGGTGTAAAGCGCATGAAGAAACTTCATTCTGATGGACTTCTGGAATCACTTGATTATGAATCACTTGGTACTTGCGAACCATGCCTCGTGAGCAAGATGACTAAAACTCCGTTCTCCAGAACAATGGAGCGAGCAACAGAGTTATTAGAAATCATACATACTTATGTATATGGTCTAATGAACATTGAGGCTCGCGACGGATATCGTTATTTTCTCACCTTCACAAACGATTTGAGCAGATATGGGTATATCTACTTAATGAAACATAAGTCTGAAACATTTGAAAAGTTCAAAGAATTTCAGAGTGAAGTGGAAAATCATCGTAACAAGAAAATAAAGTTTCTGCGATCTGATTGTGGAGGAGAATATTTGAGTTACGAGTTTGGTCTTCATTTGAAACAATGCGGAATAGTTTCGCAACTCACGCCACCCGGAACACCACAGCATAATGGTGTGTCCGAACGTCGTAATTGTACTTTACTAGATATGGTGCGATCTATGATGTCTCCCATTGATTTACCGCTATTGTTTTGGGGTTATGCTTTAGAGACAGCTGCATTCACGATAAATAGGGCACCATCTAAATCCGTTGAGACGACACCTTATGAACTGTGGTTTGGCAAGAAACCCAAGTCGTCGTTTCTTAAAGTTTGGGGCTGCGATGCTTATGTGAAAAAGCTTCAACCTGATAAGCTCGAGCCCAAATCGGAGAAATGTGTCTTCATAGGATACCCAAAGGAGACTGTTGGGTACATCTTCTATCACAGATCCGAAGGCAAGATATTCGTTGCTAAGAATTGATCCTTTCTAGAGAAGGAGTTTCTCTCGAAAGAAGTGAGTGGAAGGAAAGTAGTGAAGGAAATATGCCCTAGAGGCAATAATAAAGATATTATTTATTTCCTTATTTCATGATAAATGTTTATTATTCATGCTAGAATTGTATTAACCGGAAACTTGATACATGTCTGAATACATAGACAAACAAAGTGTCACTAGTATGCCTCTACTTGACTAGCTCGTTGATCAAAGATGGTTATGTTTCCTAGCCATGGACATGAGTTGTCATTTGATTAATGGGATCACATCATTAGGAGAATGATGTGATTGACTTGACCCATTCCGTTTGCTTAGCACGATGATCGTTTAGTTTGTTGCTATTGATTTCTTCATGACTTATACATATTCCTATGACTATGCGATTATGCAACTCCTGAATACCGGAGGAACACTTTGTGTGCTACCAAACGTCACAACGTAACTGGCTGATTATAAAGGTGCTCTACAGGTGTCTCTGAAGGTACTTGTTGAGTTGGCATAGACCAAGATTAGGATTTGTCACTCCGATTGTCGGAGAGGTATCTCTGGGCCCTCTCGGTAATGCACATCATAATAAGCCTTGCAAACAATGCAACTAATGAGTTAGTTGCGGGACGATGTATTACGGAACGAGTAAAGAGACTTGCCGGTAACGAGGTTGAACTAGGTATTGAGATACCGACGATCGAATCTCAGGCAAGTAACATACCGATGACAAAGGGAACAACGTATGTTGTTATGCAGTTTGACCGATAAAGATCTTCGTAGAATATGTGGGAGCCAATATGAGCATCCAGGTTCCGCTATTGGTTATTGACCGGAGATGTGTCTCAGTCATGTCTACATAGTTCTCGAAACCGTAGGGTCTGCACGCTTAACGTTCTGTGACGATTTGTATTATGAGTTATGTGATTTGATGTACCGATGGTAGTTCGGAGTCCCGGATGAGATCGGGGACATGACGAGGAGTCTCGAAATGGTCGAGACGTAAAGATTGATATATTGGACGACTATATTCAGACATCGGAAAGGTTCTGAGTGATTCGGGTATTTTTCGGAGTACAGGAGAGTTACGGGAATTCGTATTGGGCCTTAATGGGCCATACGGGAAAGGAGAGAAAGGCCTCAAAGGGTGGCTGCACCCCTCTGAAGGAAATATGCCCTAGAGGCAATAATAAAGTTATTATTTATTTCCTTATACCATGATAAATGTTTATTATTCATGCTAGAATTGTATTAACCGGAAACATAATACATGTGTGAATACATAGACAAACAGAGTGTCACTAGTATGCCTCTACTTGACTAGCTCGTTAATCAAAGATGGTTATGTTTCCTAACCATGGACAAAGAGTTGTTATTTGATTAACGGGATCACATCATTAGGTGAATGATCTGATTGACATGACCCATTCCATTAGCTTAGCACCCGATCGTTTAGTGTGTTGCTATTGCTTTCTTCATGACTTATACATGTTCCTATGACTATGAGATTATGCAACTCCCGTTTGCCAGAGGAACACTTTGTGTGCTACCAAATGTCACAACGTAACTGGGTGATTATAAAGGAGCTCTACAGGTGTCTCCAAAGGTACATGTTGGGTTGGCGTATTTCGAGATTAGGATTTGTCACTCCGATTGTCGGAGAGGTATCTCCGGGCCCTCTCGGTAATGCACATCACATAAGCCTTGCAAGCATTGCAACTAATGAGTTAGTTGTGAGATGATGTATTACGGAACGAGTAAAGAGACTTGTCGGTAACGAGATTGAACTAGGTATTGGATACCGACGATCGAATCTCGGGCAAGTAACATACCGATGACAAAGGGAACAACGTATGTTGTTATGCGTCTGACCGATAAAGATCTTCGTAGAATATGTAGGAGCCAATATGAGCATCCAGGTTCCGCTATTGGTTTTTGACCGGAGACATGTCTCGGTCATGTCTACATTGTTCTCGAACCGTAGGGTCCGCACGCTTAAGGTTTCGATGACAGTTATATTATGAGTTTATGAGTTTTGATGTACCGAAGGAGTTCGGAGTCCCGGATGAGATCGGGGACATGACGAGGAGTCTCGAAATGGTCGAGACGTAAATATCGATATATTGGACGACTATATTCGGACATCGGAAAGGTTCCGAGTGATTCGGGTATTTTTCGGAGTACCGGGTAGTTACGGGAGAAGCAATGGGCCTTGATGGGCTTTAGTGGGAAGGGGAGAAAGGGCCAAGGGGCTGCTGCGCCCCCCTCCCCTCTGGTCCGAATTGGACTAGGGAAAAGGGGGCCGGCCACCTTTCCTTCTCCTCCACTTCCTTCTCCCTTCCTCCCCTCTTGGTGGACTCCTACTAGGACTTGGAGTCCTAGTAGGACTCCACATCCTGGCCGCACCAATTGCCTTGGCCGGCCTCCTCCTCCTCCATCCTTTATATACTGAGGCAAGGGGCACCCCATGAAGACAAGTTGATCTTCGTGATCGTTCCTTAGCCGTGTGCGGTGCCCCCCTCCACCATATTCCACCTCGGTCATATTGTAGCGGTGCTTAGGCGAAGCCCTGCAACGGTAGAACATCAAGATCGTCACCACGCCGTCGTGCTGACGGAACTCCTCCCCGACGCTTTGCTGGATCGGAGCCCGGGGATCGTCATCGAGCTGAACATGTGCCAAGAACTCGGAGGTGCCGGAGTAACGGTGCTTGGATCGGTCGGATCGTGAAGACGTACGACTACATCAACCACGTTGTCACAACGCTTCCGCTGTCGGTCTACAAGGGTACGTAGATCACACTCTCCCCTCTCGTTTCTATGCATCACCATGATCTTGCGTGTGTGTAGGAAATTTTTTAAAATTACTACGTTTCCCAACACCCTCCCCATGGACTGGTCTGAATTGGACTAGGGAGGGGGGCGCCCCCTTCCTTCCTTCTCCTTCTCCCTTCCCTTTTTCCTATTCCATGTGGGAGGTGGAATCCTACTAGGACTAGGGAGTCCTAGTAGGACTCCACACTTGGGTGCGCCCTATGAGGGCCGGCCTCCTCCTCCCTTGCTCCTTTATATACGGGGGCAGGGGGTCACCTCTAGACACACAAGTTGATCATTGATCCCTTAGCCGTGTGTGGTGCTCCCTCCACCATAATCCACCTCGATCATATTGTAGCGGTGCTTAGGCGAAGCCCTGCGTCGGTAGCAACATCATCACCGTCAACACGCCGTCGTGCCAACGGAACTCTCCCGTGAAGCTCTGCTGGATCAGAGTTCGTGGGACATCACCGGGCTGAACGCGGAACTCGGAGGTGTCGTGCGTTCGGTACTTGGATCGGTCGGATCGTGAAGACGTTCGACTACATCAATCGCGTTCTCATAATGCTTCCGCTTACGGTCTATGAGGGTACGTGGACGATACTCTTCCCTCTCGTTGCTATGCATCACCATGATCTTGCGTGTGCGTATGAAATTTTGAAATTACTACGTTCCCCAACAAGTAGAACTTGATGAGGTAATTGTATCTGCTCCCTTATTGGAAAGTAGTTTATCACTGAAATCAGTTCCAGTGATTCCTACACCAGTAAGTGAGGAAGCTAATGATGATGATCATGAAACTTCTGATCAAGTTACTACCGAACCTCATAGGTCAACCAGAGTAAGATCCGCACCAGAGTGGTACGGTAATCCTGTTCTGGAGGTCATGTTACTTGACCATGACGAACCTACGAACTATGAGGAAGCGATGATGAGCCCAGATTCCGCAAAATGGCTTGAGGCCATGAAATCTGAGATGGGATCCATGTATGAGAACAAAGTGTGGACTTTGGTTGACTTGCGTGTTGATCAGGTAATGTTACTGTCTACAAAGCTCGACTTGTTGCAAAAGGTTTTCGACAAGTTCAAGGAGTTGACTATGATGAGAACTTCTCACCCGTAGAGATGCTTAAGTCCGTCCGAATCATGTTAGCAATTGCCGAATTTTATGATTATGAAATTTGGCAAATGGATGTCAAAACTGCATTCCTTGATGGATATCTTAAAGAAGAGTTGTATATGATGCAACCAGAAGGTTTTGTCAATCCAAAAGGTGCTAACAAAGTGTGCAAGCTCTAGCGATCCATTTTGTGGACTGGTGCAAGCCTCTCGGAATTGGAATATACGTTTTGATAGTGTGATCAAAGCATATGGTTTTATACAGACTTTTGGAGAAGTTTGTATTTACAAGAAAGAGAGTGGGAGCTCTGTAGCATTTCTGATATTATATGTAGATGACATATTGTTGATTGGAAATGATACTAAATTTCGGAATAGCATAAAAGGATACTTGAATAAGAATTTTTCAATGAAAGACCTCGGTGAAGCTGCTTATATATTGGGCATCAAGATCTATAGAGATAGATCAAGATGCTTAATTGGACTTTCACAAAGCACATACCTTGATAAAGTTTTGAAGAAGTTCAAAATGGATCAACCAAATAAAGGGTTCTTGCCTGTGTTACAAGGTGTGAATTTGAGTCAGACTCAATGCCCGACCACTGCAGAAGATAGAGAGAAAATGAAAGTCATTTCCTATGCTTCAGCCATAGGTTCTATCATGTATGCAATGTTGTGTACCAGACCTGATGTGTGTCTTGCTATTAGTTTAGCAGGGAGGTACCAAAGCAATCCAGGAGTGGATCACTGGACAACGGTCAAGAACATCCTGAAATACCTGAAAAGGACTAAGGATATGTTTCTTGTTTATGGAGGTGACAAAGAGCTCATCGTAAACGGTTACGTCGATGCAAGCTTTGACACTGATCCGGATGACCCTAAGTCACAAACCGGATACGTATTTTTATTAAATGGTGGAGCTGTCAATTGGTGCAGTTCCAAGCAGAGCGTTGTGGCGGGATCTACATGTGAAGGGGAGTACATAGCTGCTTCCGAAGCAGCAAATGAAGGAGTCTAGATGAAGGAGTTCATATCCGATCTAGGTGTCATACCTAGTGCATCGGGTCCAATGAAAATCTTTTGTGACAATACTGGTGCAATTGCCTTGGCAAAGGAATCCAGATTTCACAAGAGAACCAAGCATATCAAGAGACGCTTCAATTCCATCCGCGATCAAGTCAAGGAGGGAGACATAGAGATTTGCAAGATACATACGAATCTGAATGTTGCAGACCCGTTGACTAAGCCTCTCTCATGAGCAAAACATGATCAGCACCAAGACTCCATGGGTGTTAGAATCATTACAATGCAATCTAGATTATTGACTCTAGTGCAAGTGGGAGACTGAAGGAAATATGCCCTAGAGGCAATAATAAAGTTGTTATTTATATTTCCTTATATCATGATAAATGTTTATTATTCATGCTAGAATTGTATTAACCGGAAACTTAGTACATGTGTGAATACATAGACAAACAGAGTGTCACTAGTATGCCTCTACTTGACTAGCTCATTGAATCAATGTTGGTTATGTTTCCTTACCGTAGACATGAGTTGTCATTTGATTAACAGGATCACATCATTAGAGAATGATGTGATTGACTTGACCCATCCGTTAGCTTAGCACGATGATCGTTTAGTTTACTGGTATTGCTTTCTCCATAACTTATACATGTTCCTATGACTATGGGATCATGCAACTCCCGAATACCGGAGGAACACTTAGTGTGCTATCAAATGTCACAACGTAACTGGGTGACTATAAAGATGCTCCACAGGTGTCTGCGATGGTGTTTGTTGAGTTGGCATAGATCAAGATTAGGATTTGTCACTCAGTGTATCGGAGAGGTATCTCTAGGCCCTCTCGGTAATGCACATCACTATAAGCCTTGCAAGCAATGTGACTAATGAGTTAGTTGTGGGATGATGCATTACAGAACGAGTAAAGAGACTTGCAGGTAACGAGATTGAACTAGGTACTGAGATACCGACGATCGAATCTCGGGTAAGTAACATACGGATGACAAAGGGAACAACGTATGTTGTTGTGCGGTTTGACCGATGAAGGTCTTCGTAGAATATGTAGGAACCAATATGAGCATCCAGGTTCCACTATTGGTTATTGACCAGAGATGCGTCTCGGTCATCTCTACATAGTTCTCGAACCCGTAGGGTCCGCACGCTTAACGTTCGGTGACGATCGGTATTATGAGTTTATGTGTTTTGATGTACCAAAGGTAGTTCGGAGTCCCGGATATGATCACGGACATGACGAGGAGTCTCGAAATGGTCGAGACATAAAGATTGATATATTGGACGGCTATATTCGGACACGGGAAGTGTTCCAGGTGATTTTGGAGAAAACCGGAGTGCCGGAGGGTTACCGGAACCCCCCCCCCCCCCGGGGGGGGGGAACTAATGGGCCACATGGGCCTTAGTGGAGAGAGAGGGCCGGCCAGGGCAGGCCGCATGCTCCCTCCCCCTCTAGTCCGAATTGGACTAGGGAAGGGGGGGCGGCGCCCCCCTTTCCTTCTCCCTCTCCTCCTTCCTTTCCCCCTCCTAGTAGGACTAGGAAAGGGCTAGGAGGAGGACTCCTCCTCTCCTGGCGCGCTCCAAGGGCTGGCCAGCCTCCCCCCTTTCTCCTTTATATACGGGGGCAGGGGGACACCCTAGAACACACAAGTTGATCATTGATCTCTTAGTCGTGTGCGGTGCCCCCTCCACCATAATCCACCTTGGTCATATCGTCGTAGTGCTTAGGCGAAGCCCTGTGCCGGTAGCTTCATCATCACCATCATCATGCTGTCGTGCTGACGAAGCTCTCCCTCGACACTCAGCTGGATCGAGAGTTCGTGGGACATCACCGAGCCAAACGTATGCAGATCGCGGAGGTGCCGTACTTTCAGTACTAGGATCGGTCGGATCGTGAAGACGTACGACTACATCAACCGTGTTGTCATAACGCTTCCGCTTACGGTCTACGAGGGTACGTGGACAACACTCTTCCCCTCTCGTTGCTATGCATCACCATGATAGATCTTGCGGGAGCGTAGGAATTTTTTTGAAATTATTGAGTTCCCCAACAGGCTTCCCTTCGGCTTCGGAAAGAGGGCACCGCTAGTGCGGCAAGGCAGGCCGGAGGCGAGGCAGGTCGGGAGCAGGGCGGCAACTCAAGAACGCAGAGCAGCCGTGCCAGGCAGATCCAGGTCGGCTTGCCGGCTAGCTCGCCTGAGCTCCCCGACGACCCCATGATGGAGATGGGCTCCGACGACACCGAGCTGGAGTTACTCCTGTGCACGCCGGCTTCACCATGGAGCAAGCGTGGGCGCACTACAATGCCGCCATGGCGGAGGTGCAGCCTGCATCGGCGCCTATGTCGGCGTTCCAGCAGGCGCAGGAGGAACAACAGTACAACTTGTTCCTCCTGAAGCAGCACCGGCTGGCAGAGGGCCCGATCGACGGCGAGGGCGCGAGTGAGGAGGCCATGGCGGCCATAGCCGCAGCGAGCCTCAACTTCGTCGTGGAGCGAAGCGGCCGCCGCGGAGGCGCAGCGACGGGCTGTCACGGAGGAGAGCAACCCCAGCTGCGCCTCCTACGCGTCGTAGCCGAACTATCAGGCGACCCGATGGGACGATGACAACGCGGGCGCCACCATTTCCATCGTGGATCTCACATCCACCGGTGACAGATGTGGCGTGGACTACGAGGATGAGTAGGCCATGGGAGGCGATAGGGCCTTGTGTCCCATGTGGGCCAGTCCATCTCCCGTGTTCATTCTTCCTCGCCGGAGACCGCGGCTTCACTTCATCGGTCTTATTGATGATGCTCATGAAGACGGCGGTTGGAAGAGGCGTCCCAGGAAGGGAACAATAAGGGCTTGGACGTCGACCGATGTATTTGCATGAATATTGTCTGGTTAATATGAAATCCGCCATGTGTGCACAAATTTCGTCCTGTTTATATAAAGGTGTTTTGTTTGTAAAACAAAGTGATGTTCAGGATTAAGAATTAAAAGAGTTCAGAATCTAATGCTAGAAGATAGTATAGTCTGTGTAGATGGATAGCACAAGTTGGTCCAAATCCAAATGGCTCCAGAACCAGAGAACGAGTAGACCTGACCGCATCCAAGCATAGGTTTTCTGGAGTAAAAATGTTGGGTATTTCATCTGAAGCTACTGAAGAAAATAACACTCCATCTGAAGCAACCTAAGAAAAAAATCAAGCGACAGACCTAGGAATATGCCAAAATAGCAACAATTACAACATGGTCATGGCATTTGGTAAGGTTAATACATTGGAAGCAGCACATCAAAACACCAACAAACCCATAATGACCATGATACCAATTAGGTCACCGACGTCTTTGAACCTTGGATCAACCACATTATGATCTTCTTTTAGAGATTGGCAGAAGAGACTATGCGTTTGTAAGCCAAGTATAACTAAAACTACTGACAGATAAAAAAACTGAAGTTAACCAAGCATCACGTAATTACACCCATTAACGAACATAGTATACCAGTTAATCCAACCAAACACAATGGCAATAAATTTATTCCACTCCTTACTCCTATCGGCGTTCTGGGAACGGGGGTCCCCAGACTTGCCTGCCTGCGGCGTGGCTCAAAAGGGGGCCCAGCGCGGCCCATCTTCATCAACACAGACCCAAGACCCTCACGAGGGGCCAAGCCTCGCGGGGCGGACGACACGGAGCTTCCTCAGGCACGGCCTCATCAGGATGGCTCACGAGGAGGCGGAGAGATCAAGGTGGGGTACCTCACGAGGTGCCCGTGACGCATGCCATGACGACCAAGGGCGCCAGGCGGGCACCAGCCCGCGCAATGTCCTCCTTTCCTCTTTGGTGCAAAGGGAGCAAGCGCAGGCGAGAGCATCAAGCAAAGGCACCCGTTTCGGTGCAACAAGACCAAGACCAGCCCAACGACAGGGAGGAAGTCATTGTGGAGCCCAAGCCAGCATCACCACCCGAACCTTTGGCAGGCGAGGACCAACTTTAGTCAGGATAAGTGTACCAGATGTTCCCCTTCAAAATGGCCAATTGTTGGCGCCCTTCCCGCTCAATATTTGGGAAGAGGCCCAGGGCCTTTGCCTATAAATAGGACTAGCCACCCCCAGGGTAGAGAGGATCGGCCAATCCAGAAACAAGTTGGGATCGGATCGAGTAGCATCACGCAGAGAGAGAGAGAGAGAGAGAAGGGTGACCGAACTCCTCCTAGCAGTTCATCCCCCAGCCAAGAACAGACCCTTGCGAGGCTGTTCTTCCTTGTATTGCTCGTCATTATCAGCCCAAGAGGCAATCCACCACACCACAAACTAGAGTAGGGTATTACACCACAATGGTGGCCCGAACTAGTATAAACCCTGTGTCTCTTGTGCTGTTCTTTCCATAGCTTAGATCTTAGCGTGGTGGTGGGGTGCAGGTAGGTAGAAGGCGAAATCTCCGCGTGCACCCCAGTGTTCGAACCTCAAGGGTCTGCCGAAACCCGAAATCCGACATTTGGCGCGCCAGGTAGGGGTGCACCGGAGTTTTCCCTTCTGCCACCACCACGACCTGCCTCGCGATGAGTAGCGCGTCGCCCGCTCCGGCCACCGGCGCCAGCACGGGGGCCAGGGGGCTCCGAGCCCTGGCCCCAGCTCTGCAACGGGTACGGTGGCCGGACAAGTTCAAGCCAACGACGCTGCCGCGCTACGGCGGCGCGACTGATCTGCTGGCCTTCTTGCTGGCGTACGAGGAGGCCATCCTCGAAGCTGGAGGTGATGATAGGGTCATGGCCAACTGGCTTCCCATGGCCCTCACCGGCGCTCCGCGCGCATGGCTGCTCCACCTGCCGGCAGCCTCCGTGGCCTCTTGGGAAGAGCTCCGCAGCCTCTTCCTCGCCCACCACGCTACACCAACACCCCCGGTCATCGCGGCCCTCCTGGGCGGCTCGCAGGCGCCACCTACAAGTCACCACGTCAAGCCGTTCATCCGCCGGGTCAGCACTGCTTCCACACGGCAGGGGGCTCTCCCGGACCGGGCGGCGCCCAAGGCCGGCCTGACCTTTAGCTCGGAGGACCACCCCTCCAACTCGGACTGCTCGGGTGCGCTCCCCATGCTGTGCACCCCCACCATCTACCAGGTGGCCGTCACCAGAACTCTCATCGATGGCGGCGCGGGCCTCAGTGTGCTCTCGGTTGAGGCCTTCAACCTCCTCTGCATACCCCTGGAACGGCTGCAACCCAGCCGGCCCTTCTCAGGCGTTGGGGGCGGGTCATCCAGCTCCTTGGGACAGATCCGGCTCCCAGTAACCTTCGGCACCTACGACAACTTCCGCACGGAGCTGATCGACTTCGACATCGCCCCCATCGGCCTCCCCTACAACGCCATCCTCGGCTATCCAGCGCTGGCCCAGTTCATGGCTGCGACACACCCGGCGTACAACCTCATGAAGATGCCCGGGAGCAGCGGTGTCCTCACCGTGCATGGGGACACCGGAGACGCGCTGCGAGTGCTCAAGCTCGCCTTCAAGATGGCGGCGTCGGCACAGCCCACCGACTCGGAGACCCCCGAGCCCAAGGGGGCTGCACCCGCCAATAAGAAATAGTTGTTCACCCAAGACAAGGCAGAAACCAAGCAGATACCCGTCGATGAGGACGGGTCCACCAACGCCACTTTCACCATAGGCGCCAACCTCGAGCCCGAGCAGGAGGAGGCCCTGGTCAAGTTCCTGCGCGCGCGAACAAGACGGTATTCGCTTGGGAGCCTGACCAGTTGGCGGGGATCCCTAGGAGCGTAATCGAGCATCACCTCAACATGTGCCCCAACGTGCGCCCTGTGAAGCAGAAGGCAAGGCGGCAGTCCACAGAAAAGCAGGCCTTCATCGTCCAAGAGACCCACAAATTAGAAGCCGCTGGGGTCATTCGCGAGGTCCGATACCCAGATTGGTTGGCCAACCCTGTCGTTGTGCCAAAGAAGGGAGGGAAGAAGGGAGGGAAGGAGCGCATGTGTGTCGACTTCACCAACCTCAACAAGGCATGCCCGCAAGATCCGTTCCCGCTCCCCCGCATCGACCAGATCATCGATTCCACCGCAGAATGCGACCTGCTATGCTTCCTGGATGCCTTCTCTGGGTATCACCAGATCAAGATGGCGGTAGAAGACATCGAAAAGACAGCCTTCCTAACCCCGTGTGGGGTGTACTGCTACACATGCATGCCATTTGGGCTGCGTAACGCAGGGGCGACCTTTCAGCGGCTGATGCACATCACCTTGGGCCCGCAGCTCGGGAAGAATGTTGAGGCTTACGTCGATGACATTGTGGTGAAGTCTCGGGAGGCCAGGACCCTGATACAAGACCTGGAGGAAACCTTCGTGAGCCTCAACGCAATGAACCTGCGGCTCAACCCAGAGAAGTGTGTGTTCGGAGTCCCCTCGGGCAAGCTCTTGGGTTTCCTCGTGTCCCACCGAGGCATCGAGGCTAACCCGGAAAAGGTCAAGGCGGTCGAGGACATGAGCCCGCCAAAGACCCTCAGAGAAATGCAGAAGCTCACTGGGCGCGTGACCGCGCTAGGGCGCTTCATCTCCAAGTTGGGGAGCGAGCGCTGCCCTTCTTCCAGCTAATGAAGAAAAAGGGGCCCTTTGAATGGACCGAAGAGGCCGACAAGGCTTTCCAAGATCTCAAGAGATACCTTACCAGCCCTCCGGTCATGGTGGCTCCGCGCCCTCAAGAGCCCCTGGTGCTTTACCTCGCCGCCACTCCCTACTCCGCCAGCGCAGCCCTGGTGGCGATTAGGGAGGAGCGTCGAATCAAAACCACAGCAGCAGCCCGGGACAAGGCAAAACAGGAACAAGGAAGGCCCACAAAAACCGCCACCGCAGCTAAGGAGGATCAGCCGCCGCAGAGGAGTGCACCAGAGGCGGAAGAGGCCCCTCTCCCGGATGGCCAGCCTCCGGAGGCCTCGTCGCCTCAGGAGGCGCCATGGTCTCCGGAGGGCGCCACCAGCACTGACGCACCCAACCTCGTTGAGCACCCAGTGTACTTCGTCAGCATGGTGTTGCGGGACGTGAGGGCACGGTACCCCATGCCTCAAAAGCTCCTCCTCGCGCTACTGGTGGCCTCGCGCAAGCTGCGGCACTATTTTCAGGGTCACCCCATCAAGGTCGTCTCGTCATACCCCTTGGAGAGAGTGCTCAGGAGCCCTAACTCAGCCGGAAGGGTCGCTGAGTGGAACATAAAACTGCAAGCGTTTCAGCTCGAATTCAGCACGACCAGAGTCATCAAGGGAGCAGCATTAGCGAATTTTGTGGCAGAATGGACGAAGGCACCAGGCCTCAAGGCCGACGAGGATCGGTCCCTCTCCCCGGGAAGCGAGGCGCCAGAAGGCTGGGTCATGTACTTTGATAGGGCGTTCTCCAGGCATGGCGCTGGAGCTGGGGCGGTGCTTATATCGCCCACTCAGGACAAGCTCTACTACGTTGTACAACTCTGTTTCCAGCAAGGTGAAAAGGTCTCCAACAACATAGTGGAGTATGAAGGTCTAATAGCGGGCTTGAAGGCCGCAGCTGCCCTGGGGGTGAAACGCCTCACCATCAAGGGCGATTCGCAGCTCCTTGTCAATTTCTCCAATAAGGTGTACGAGCCGAAACATGAGCACATGAAAGCCTACCTTGCGGAGGTCCGCAGGATGGAGAAGCAGTTCTGGGGGTTGGAGTTGCAGCATGTGCCCCGTGGCACCAATCAGGAGGCCGACGACATCGCCAAACGGGCGTCCAGGCGGTTACCTCAGGAGCCTGGCATCTTCGAGGAGCGGCTCTTCAAGCCCTCAGCCCTGCCGTCATTGTCAAACACGGCTCAGCCTCGGGAGGAGCTCCCCCAGCCACCTGCCTCAGGTGCCCCGGTCTGTGGCCCGGCCTCAGGAGCACGCCTGCTCCTGACGATGGAGCCTTAGGAGGGGGACTGGATCATGGAACTCCGGAGTTACTTAACACAAGGGACCCTGCCGGAGAAGGAGGAGGAAGCGGAGCGTGTGGCACGGCTGGCCACGGCATACTGCATCAAGGATGGAGAGCTCTACCGGAAGCGACCAAACGATGTATCCCTGCGCTGCATCTCCAGGGAGCAAGGAAAGGAGCTGCTGGAAGATATACATGGCGGAGACTGTGGACATCATTCATCATCACGGACCCTCGTCGGCAAGGCTTTCCGCAGTGGGTTTTATTGGCCCACCGCACTCAATGACGCCGTCGAACTGGTGAAGACTTGTGAGGCCTGCCAGTTCCACGCCAAGCAGATCCATCAGCCGGCAGGAGGCCTGCAGACTATACCCCTTTCGTGGTCGTTCGCAGTCTGGGGGCTGGACATCCTGGGCCCGTTTCCTCAGGCGCCAGGGGGGCTACCGTGATGGGTTTCGTAGTAATTTCAAAAAAATTCCTACGCTCACGCAAGATCATGGTGACGCATAGCAACGAGAGGGGAGAGTATGATCTACGTACCCTTGTAGATCGACAACGGAAGCGTTTGGTTGATGTAGTCGTACATCTTCACGGCCCAACCGATCAAGCACCGAAACTACGGCACCTCCGAGTTCTAGCACACGTTCAGCTCGATGACGATCCCCGGACTCCGATCCAGCAAAGTGTCGGGGAAGAGTTCCGTCAGCACGACGGCGTGGTGACGATCTTGATGTACTACTGTCGCAGGGCTTCGCCTAAGCACCGCTACAATATTATCGAGGACTATGGTGGAAGGGGGCACCGCACACGGCTAAGAATATGATCACGTGGATCAACTTGTGTTTCTCTGGGGTGCCCCTGCCTCCGTATATAAAGTCTCAAGGGGGGGGTGCGGCCGGCCTAGGAGAGGCGCGCCAGGAGGAGTCCTACTCCCTCCGGGAGTAGGATTCCCCCCCCCCCCAATCCTAGTTGGAATAGGATTCGCGGAGGGGGGAAAAGAGAGAGGGGGGCCGGCCCCCTCTCCTTGTCCTATTCGGACCAAGGGAGGGGAGGGGCGCGCGGCCCATCTAGGGCTGCCCTTTCTCTTTTCCACTAAGGCCCACTTAGGCCCATATAGCTCCCGGGGGTTCCGGTAACCTCCCGGTACTCCGGTAAAATCCCGATTTCACCCGGAACACTTCCGATATCCAAACATAGGCTTCCAATATATCAATCTTTATGTCTCGACCATTTCGAGACTCCTCGTCATGTCCGTGATCACATCCGGGACTCCAAACAACCTTCGGTACATCAAAATGTATAAACTCATAATATAACTGTCATCGTAACCTTAAGCGTGCGGACCCTACGGGTTCGAGAACAATGTAGACATGACCGAGACACGTCTCCGGTCAATAACCAATAGCGGAACCTGGATGCTCATATTGGCTCCTACATATTCTACGAAGATCTTTTATCGGTCAGACCGCATAACAACATACGTTGTTCCCTTTGTCATCGGTATGTTACTTGCCCGAGATTCGATCGTCGGTATCCCATACCTAGTTCAATCTCGTTACCGGCAAGTCTCTTTACTCGTTCTGTAATACATCATCCCGCAACTAACTCATTAGTTGCAATGCTTGCAAGGCTTAAGTGATGTGCATTACCGAGAGGGCCCAGAGATACCTCTCCGACAATCGGAGTGACAAATCCTAATCTCGAAATACGCCAACCCAACATGTACCTTTGGAGACACCTGTAGAGCTCCTTTATAATCACCCAGTTACGTTGTGACGTTTGGTAGCACACAAAGTGTTCCTCTGGCAAATGGGAGTTGCATAATCTCATAGTCATAGGAACATGTATAAGTCATGAAGAAAGCAATAGCAACATACTAAACGATCGGGTGCTAAGCTAATGGAATGGGTCATGTCAATCAGATCATTCAACTAATGATGTGATCCTGTTAATCAAATGACAACTCTTTGTCCATGGTTAGGAAACATAACCATCTTTGATTAACAAGCTAGTCTAGTAGAGGCATACTAGTGACACTCTGTTTGTCTATGTATTCACACATGTATTATGTTTCCGGTTAATACAATTCTAGCATGAATAATAAACTTTCATCATGATATAAGGAAATAAATAATAACTTTATTATTGCCTCTAGGGCATATTTCCTTCAGTCTCCCACTTGCACTAGAGTCAATAATCTAGATTACACAGTAATGATTCTAACACCCATGGAGCCTTGGTGCTGATCATGTTTTGCTCGTGGAAGAGGCTTAGTCAACGGGTCTGCAACATTCAGATCCGTATGTATCTTGCAAATCTCTATGTCTCCCACCTGGACTAGATCCCGGATGGAATTGAAGCGTCTCTTGATGTGCTTGGTTCTCTTGTGAAATCTGGATTCCTTCGCCAAGGCAATTGCACCAGTATTGTCACAAAAGATTTTCATTGGACCCGATGCACTAGGTACAACACCTAGATCGGATATGAACTCCTTCATCCAGACTCCTTCATTTGCTGCTTCCGAAGCAGCTATGTATTTCGCTTCACACGTAGATCCCGCCACGACGCTTTGTTTAGAACTGCACCAACTGACAGCTCCACCGTTTAATGTAAACACGTATCCGGTTTGCGATTTAGAATCGCCCGGATCAGTGTCAAAGCTTGCATCAACGTAACCGTTTACAATGAGCTCTTTGTCACCTCCATATACGAGAAACATATCCTTAGTCCTTTTCAGGTACTTCAGGATGTTCTAGACCGTTGTCCAGTGATCCACTCCTGGATTACTTTGGTACCTCCCTGCTAGACTTATAGCAAGGCACACATCAGGTCTGGTACATAGCATTGCATACATGATAGAGCCTATGGCCGAAGCATAGGGAACATCTTTCATCTTCTCTCTATCTTCTGCAGTGGTCGGGCATTGAGTCCGACTCAACTTCACACCTTGTAACACAGGCAAGAACCCTTTCTTTGCTTGATCCATTTTGAACTTCTTCAAAATCTTGTCAAGGTATGTGCTTTGTGAAAGTCCAATTAAACGTCTTGATCTATCTCTATAGATCTTTATGCCTAATATGTAAGCAGCTTCACCGAGGTCTTTCATTGAAAAACTTTTATTCAAGTATCCCTTTATGCTATCCAGAAATTCTATATCATTTCCGATCAGTAACATGTCATCCACATATAATATCAGAAATGCTACAGAGCTCCCACTCACTTTCTTGCAAATACAGGCTTCTCCAAAAGTCTGTATAAAACCAAATGCTTTGATCACACTATCAAAGCGTTTATTCCAACTCCGAGAGGCTTGCACCAGTCCATAAATGGATCGCTGGAGCTTGCACACTTTGTTAGCTCCCTTTGGATCGACAAAACCCTCCGGTTGCATCATATACAATTCTTCTTCCAGAAATCCATTCAGGAATGCAGTTTTGACATCCATCTGCCAAATTTCATAATCATAAAATGCGGCAATTGCTAAAATGATTCGGACAGACTTAAGCATCGCTACGGGTGAGAAGGTCTCATCGTAGTCAATCCCTTGAACTTGCCGAAACCCTTTTGTGACAAGTCGAGCTTTGTAGACAGTAATATTACCGTCGGCGTCAGTCTTCTTCTTGAAGATCCATTTATTCTCAATTGCTTGCCGATCATTGGGCAAGTCAACCAAAGTCCACACTTTGTTCTCATACATGGATCCCATCTCAGATTTCATGGCTTCAAGCCATTTCGCGGAATCTGGGCTCACCATCGCTTCTTCATAGTTCGTAGGTTCATCATGATCTAGTAGCATGACTTCCAGAACAGGATTACCGTACCACTCTGGTGTGGATCTTACTCTGGTTGATCTACGAGGTTCAGCAGTATCTTGTTCTGAAGTTTCATGATCATTATCATTAGCTTCCTCACTAATTGGTGTAGGTGTCACAGGAACAGTTTTCTGTGATGCACTACTTTCCAATAAGGGAGCAAGTACAGTTACCTCGTCAAGTTCTACTTTCCTCCCACTCACTTCTTTCGAGAGAAACTCCTTCTCTAGAAAGTTTCCGAATTTAGCAACAAAAGTCTTGCCTTCGGATCTGTGATAGAAGGTGTATCCAATAGTCTCCTTTGGATATCCTATGAAGACACATTTCTCCGATTTGGGTTCGAGCTTATCAGGTTGAAGCTTTTTCACATAAGCATCGCAGCCCCAAACTTTCAGAAACGACAACTTTGGTTTCTTGCCAAACCATAGTTCATAAGGCGTCGTCTCAACGGATTTTGATGGTGCCCTATTTAACGTGAATGCGGCCGTCTCCAAAGCATAACCCCAAAACGATAGCGGTAAATCAGTAAGAGACATCATAGATCGCACCATATCTAGTAAAGTACGATTACGACGTTCGGACACACCATTACGCTGTGGTGTTCCGGGTGGCGTGAGTTGCGAAACTATTCCGCATTGTTTCAAATGTACACCAAACTCGTAACTCAAATATTCTCCTCCACGATCAGATCGTAGAAACTTTATTTTCTTGTTACGATGATTTTCAACTTCACTCTGAAATTCTTTGAACTTTTCAAATGTCTCAGACTTATGTTTCATTAAGTAGATATACCCATATCTGCTTAAGTCATCTGTGAAGGTGAGAAAATAATGATATCCGCCACGAGCCTCAATATTCATCGGACCACATACATCTGTATGTATGATTTCCAATAAATCTGTTGCTCTCTCCATAGTACTGGAGAACGGTGTTTTAGTCATCTTGCCCATGAGGCACGGTTCGCAAGTACCAAGTGATTCATAATCAAGTGGTTCCAAAAGTCCATCAGTATGGAGTTTCTTCATGCGCTTTACACCGATATGACCTAAACGGCAATGCCACAAATAAGTTGCACTATCATTATCAACTCTGCATCTTTTGGTTTCAACATTATGAATATGTGTGTTACTACTATCGAGATTTAATAAGAATAGACCACTCTTCAAGGGTGCATGACCATAAAAGATATTACTCATATAAATAGAACAACCATTATTCTCTGATTTAAATGAATAACCGTCTCGCATCAAACAAGATCCAGATATAATGTTCATGCTTAACGCTGGCACCAAATAACAATTATTTAGGTCTAATATTAATCCCGAAGGTAGATGTAGAGGTAGCGTGCCGACTGCGATCACATCGACTTTGGAACCGTTTCCCACGCGCATCGTCACCTCGTCCTTAGCCAATCTTCGCTTAATCTGTAGTCCCTGTTTCGAGTTGCAAATATTAGCAATAGAACCAGTATCAAATACCCAGGTACTACTGCGAGCATTAGTAAGGTACACATCAATAACATGTATATCACATATACCTTTGTTCACCTTGCCATCCTTCTTATCCGCCAAATACTTGGGGCAGTTCCGCTTCCAGTGACCAGTCTGCTTGCAGTAGAAGCACTCAGTTTCAGGCTTAGGTCCAGACTTGGGTTTCTTCTCTTGAGCAGCAACTTGCTTGCTGTTCTTCTTGAAGTTCCCCTTCTTCTTCCCTTTGCCCTTTTTCTTGAAACTAGTGGTCTTGTTGACCATCAACACTTGATGCTCCTTTTTGATTTCTACCTCCGCAGCTTTCAGCATTGCGAAGAGCTCGGGAATAGTCTTATTCATCCCTTGCATATTATAGTTCATCACGAAGCTCTTGTAGCTTGGTGGCAGTGATTGGAGAATTCTGTCAATGACGCAATCATCTGGAAGATTAACTCCCATTTGAATCAAGTGATTATTATACCCAGACATTTTGAGTATATGCTCACTGACAGAACTGTTCTCCTCCATCTTGCAGCTATAGAACTTATTGGAGACTTCATATCTCTCAATCCGGGCATTTGCTTGAAATATTAACTTCAACTCCTGGAACATCTCATATGCTCCATGACGTTCAAAACGTCGTTGAAGTCCCGGTTCTAAGCCGTAAAGCATGGCACACTGAACTATCGAGTAGTCATCAGCTTTGCTCTGCCAGATGTTCACAACATCTGGTGTTGCTCCAGCAGCAGGCCTGGCACCCAGCGGTGCTTCCAGGACGTAATTCTTCCGTGCAGCAATGAGGATAATCCTCAAGTTACGGACCCAGTCCGTGTAATTGCCACCATCATCTTTCAACTTTGCTTTCTCAAGGAACGCATTAAAATTCAACGGAACAACAGCACGGGCCATTTATCTACAATCATACATAAACAAGCAAGATACTATTAGGTACTAAGTTCATGATAAATTTAGGTTCAATTAATCATATTACTTAAAGAACTCCCACTTAGATAGATATCCCTCTAATCCTCTAAGTGATTACGTGATCCAAATCAACTAAACCATGTCCGATCATCACGTGAGATGGAGTAGTTTCATTGGTGAACATCACTATGTTGATCATATCTACTATATGATTCACGCTCGACCTTTCGGTCTCCGTGTTCCGAGGCCATATCTGTATATGCTTGGCTCGTCAAGTATAACCTGACTATTCCGCGTGTGCAACTGTTTTGCACCCGTTGTATTTGAACGTAGAGCCTATCACACCCGATCATCACGTGGTGTCTCAGCACGAAGAACTTTCACAATGGTGCATACTCAGGGAGAACACTTCTTGATAATTTAGTGAGAGATCATCTTATAATGCTACCGTCAATCAAAGCAAGATAAGATGCATAAAAGATAAACATCACATGCAATCAATATAAGTGATATGATATGGCCATCATCATCTTGTGCTTGTGATCTCCATCTCCGAAGCACCGTCATGATCACCATCGTCACCGGTGCGACACCTAGATCTCCATCGTATCATCGTTGTCGTCTCGCCAATCTTATGCTTCCACGACTATCGCTACCGCTTAGTGATAAAGTAAAGCATTACAGCGCGATTGCATTGCATACAATAAAGCGACAACCATATGGCTCCTGCCAGTTGCCGATAACTCGGTTACAAAACATGATCATCTCATACAATAAAATTTAGCATCATGTCTTGACCATATCACATCACAACATGCCCTGCAAAAACAAGTTAGACGTCCTCTACTTTGTTGTTGCATGTTTTACGTGGCTGCTACGGGCTTAAGCAAGAACCAATCTTACCTACGCATCAAAAACCACAATGATAGTTTGTCAAGTTGGTGATGTTTTAACCTTCGCAAGGACCGGGCGTAGCCATACTCAGTTCAACTAAAGTTGGAGAAACTGTCACCCGCAAGCCACCTATGTGCAAAGCACGTCGGGAGAACCGGTCTCACGTAAGCGTACGCGTAATGTCGGTCTGGGCCGCTTCATCCAACAATACCGCCGAACCAAAGTATGACATGCTGGTAAGCAGTATGACTTATATCGCCCACAACTCACTTGTGTTCTACTCGTGCATATAACATCAACATATAAAACCTAGGCTCGGATGCCACTGATGGGTTTTGTAGTAATTTCAAATTTTTTCCTATGCTCACGCAAGATCATGGTGATGCATAGCAACGAGAGGGGAGAGTATGATCTACGTACCCTTGTAGATTGACAACGGAAGCGTTTGGTTGATGTAGTCGTACGTCTTCACGGCCCGACCAATCGAGCACCGAAACTACGGCACCTCCGAGTTCTAGCACACGTTCAGCTCGATGACGATCCCCGGACTCCGATCCAGCAAAGTGTCGGGGAAGAGTTCTGTCAGCATGATGGCGTGGTGACGATCTTGATGTACTACTGTCGCAGGGCTTCGCCTAAGCACCGCTGCAATATTATCGAGGACTATGGTGGAAGGGGGCACCGCACACGGCTAAGAATATGATCACGTGGATCAACTTGTGTTTCTCTGGGGTGCCCCTGCCTCCGTATATAAAGGCTCAAGGGGGGGTGCGGCCGGCCTAGGAGAGGCGCGCCAGGAGGAGTCCTACTCCCTCTGGGAGTAGGATTCCCCCCCCCCCAATCCTAGTTGGAATAGGATTCGCGGAGGGGGGAAAAGAGAGAGGGGGGCCGGCCCCCTCTCCTTGTCCTATTCGGACCAAGGGAGGGGAGGGGCGCGCGGCCCATCTAGGGCTGCCCTTCTCTTTTCCACTAAGGCCCACTTAGGCCCATATAGCTCCCGGGGGGTTCCGGTAACCTCCCGGTACTCCGGTAAAATCCCGATTTCACCCGGAACACTTCCGATATCCAAACATAGGCTTCCAATATATCAATCTTTATGTCTCGACCATTTCGAGACTCCTCGTCATGTCCGTGATCACATCCGAGACTCCGAACAACCTTCGGTACATCAAAATGTATAAACTCATAATATAACTGTCATCGTAACCTTAAGCGTGCGGACCCTACGGGTTCAAGAACAATGTAGACATGACCGAGACACGTCTCCGGTCAATAACCAATAGCGGAACCTGGATGCTCATATTGGCTCATACATATTCTACGAAGATCTTTTATCGGTCAGACCGCATAACAACATACGTTGTTCCCTTTGTCATCGGTATGTTACTTGCCCGAGATTCGATCGTCGGTATCCCATACCTAGTTCAATCTCGTTACCGGCAAGTCTCTTTACTCGTTCTGTAATACATCATCCCGCAACTAACTCATTAGTTGCAATGCTTGCAAGGCTTAAGTGATGTGCATTACCGAGAGGGCCCAGAGATACCTCTCCGACAATCGGAGTGACAAATCCTAATCTCGAAATACGCCAACCCAACATGTACCTTTGGAGACACCTGTAGAGCTCCTTTATAATCACCCAGTTACGTTGTGACGTTTGGTAGCACACAAAGTGTTCCTCTGGCAAACGGGAGTTGCATAATCTCATAGTCATAGGAACATGTATAAGTCATGAAGAAAGCAATAGCAACATACTAAATGATCGGGTGCTAAGCTAATGGAATGGGTCATGTCAATCAGATCATTCAACTAATGATGTGATCCTGTTAATAAAATGACAACTCTTTGTCCATGGTTAGGAAACATAACCATCTTTGATTAACAAGCTAGTCTAGTAGAGGCATACTAGTGACACTCTATTTGTCTATGTATTCACACATGTATTATGTTTCCGGTTAATACAATTCTAGCATGAATAATAAACTTTCATCATGATATAAGGAAATAAATAATAACTTTATTATTGCCTCTAGGGCATATTTCCTTCATACCGCTACCTCTACGTCGTCGTGGACAAGTTCACCAAGTGGGCTGAAGTAGAGGCCGTCCGCACCATCCCCGTGGGTTCCACGGTCAAGTTCATCAGGAGCATCGTGAGCCGGTTCGGGGTGCCGAACCGCATCATCACAGACAATGGTTCGCAATTCACCAGTAACCTCTTCAAAACATACTGTGCTAACCTTGGAACGCAGATATGCTACGCTTCGGTGGCGCACCCCCAAAGCAACGGCCAGGCCGAGCGAGTCAACGCAGAGGTCCTGAGGGGCCTCAAGACCAGGACGTTCAAGAAGAAGCTAGAGGCCTGCGGCAGAGGTTGGTACGATGAGCTTCAGTCCGTGCTGTGGTCCATCCGCACAACCGCGACCAAGCCGACTGGAGAGACCCCGTTCTTCCTGGTCTACGGAGCCGAAGCGGTCCTCCCTCATGAGGTCAGACGTTGCTCCGCACGGGTTCTGGCGTTCGACGAGGCGCAGCAGGACGCCATGCGGGGGAAGGACCTCATGCTGGGGGAGGAACGTCGCCGAGAAGCCGCGCTGCGAGCGGCGAGGTACCAACAAGCACTGCGACGATATCACTGCCGCAACAACCGCCCCAGAACTCTCGAGGTAGGAGACCTCGTGCTCAGGCGGGTTCTCTCCAAGGAGGGACTGCACAAGCTCTCTCCCATGTGGGAGGGCCCGTTCAAGGTTGTTCATGTTTCCAGGCCTGGCTCCGCGCGCTTGGAGACTCAGGAGGGGGTGCCGGTCTAGAACGCATGGAACATCCAACACCTCCGGAGGTTCTACCCCTAAAAAGGCCCAGAGCCTGTGAAGAAGGCGAATGCCTATGAAGCTGTCACGTTTTGGAAAAGTCCCAGAGCCTGTGAAGAAGGCGAATGCCTATGAAGATTATCCTTTTTGGAAAAGGCCCAGAGCCTGTGAAGAAGGCGAATGCCTGTGAAGCTGTCGCGTTTTGGAAAAGGCCCAGAGCCTGTGGAGAAGGCGAATGTGTGTGAAGATTATCCTTTTTGGAAAAGGCCCAGAGCCTGTGAAGAGGGCGAATGCCCGTGAAGCTTGCTTCCCCCAAGAAAGGCCCGGAGCATGTGAAGAAGGCCAACGCCTGTGAAGCTCGCCGCCCGTGACACTCTCACATAATAATGAGTTGGGGCTGTACACGCCCCGGAGTCTCAGGAGCGCCGGCCTCAAGCCCTGGGGCTCCCTCCCACGCCCAGTGGTAGCACTTAGCTCCGCGCTGGTGAGAAGACGTCGAAGACTAGATTAGGTGCAGGACGCGGCTTTTTCATTTGCTTTCCGCAGTTGGTTTGTTCATTCTCATTCGGAGTTTTGTTGAAGCTGTTGCCGTCTTTGACTTGTGGTTCTTCGACTTTTCACTCTCCTGCCTCGATTTCTCTTATGCAAGGCCTCGCGAGGGGGGCAGCCGAGCGCCCTCGTGAGTGTTTCTGTCCTAGTCGTTCAAAGGTTTCGCGACCTGGGTCCATTACAGGAGCACCCCTCCAGTCCGTGCCCCATGGGAACCGCGACACGAGCACAGGGCCTGGGTCGGTCGCCCCCCCCCCCCCCCACGGCTGGGGCCGGGAACTATCCACACGCGGGCACATAGCCGAAAGGCATGATAACGGAAGCAAAGCGATGATTAACAGCAATAACTCAAACACGCCCCCGCGGGGCTCCACGCTACTGTCTTTTTACGCAGGAAAAAGGAAAAGAAAGAGCAAATCAGGCGCAGCTCGCCTCACACCGGCCTGCAAGGAGGACTCGGGCTGCCTCCGGGCCTCAGGCAGAATCCCTCTCGCGCTTCACCGAGGCGCGACGGCGGGCAGACGCGCTACCACCTTCCAAGCAGGTACGACGACGTGGAGGCTGACCACGGCCACCGCTAGAAGAGTCGCCGCCTGAAGAAGAACCAGTGAAGCTTGGGGAACCCTGAGCGCCGCCAATCACGGGAGCGCTGTCCTCTCCATCATCGCCGGGGCTGGGTCCCCGGCCGCGGTCGTCGTCCTTAGGGCAGCACCCTGCACGGCGACCATCTTCCCCAAACACCCTCACGTAGAGGGTGGCATCACCGTCAAACTTGAAGTGCAGGGTGCACCGACGGCTTAGGCCACGCGCGCGAGCGAACGTCTGCCAACCGCGGGTCAAGGCCAGGCTCCCGGCCGCGGAGACCTCCAATGAAGCCCATGAGGCCCGGCTGCAGCAGCCGTCTGCCTGAAGCCAGAGGCCGCCCGGGGCGCCGGCCGGGAGCTCGCCGAGGAGGAAGCGAGGAAGTTGAAGCCGGGTGCTAGTCGGCTCCGCCGACCACACGACGAATTCCGGCAGCACCCCTGCAGCGCGAAAGCGCGGCCTAGGGGAACGCACGACCGAAGTGCGCCCCCCGGCCGCAGCAGTCCGCCCGTCACCGAGCTGGAAATCATCTCCACAGCCGCGGGGAGCTGCCGTGGTGGCCACAGGATGTTTGCGAGGGCGACCTCGGCCGCGCTTGGGCGGGGGAGAGGCAGGCTCAACCTGGCGAGCCTTCCCCTTCTCTGCGGCCGAGAACCTCCTCGACGGAGCCATGAAGAAGAAGGAGAAGCAAGGGGGGATGAACTGGAAGGGCGCGAGCCGCTCCGTACTTATAGCCGGCGAGGGCCAACCGTTGGCCTCCACGATCGCAGGTAATCATGATCCGCTTTGCATGCAGGGACTTGTCCAGTCCGTGCAGTTGCCGAGGCGCCGTGGGGAAGTGGAGACGCACGTCCAACCAACCGCCACGCGGCGCCCAAGGCCGCAGGCTGTTAGGGCCCACGGCGCTTCGACCTTGTCCTTTTGCCTCCCTGCACGGCCAACTCCGGGCGCGCCTTGGTCCCGGGGGCTACTGTCGGCGTTCTGGGAACGGGGGTCCCCAGACTTGCCTGCCTGCGGCCTGCGGCGTGGCTCAAAAGGGGGTCCAGCGCGGCCCATCTTCATCAACACAGACCCAAGACCCTCGTGAGGGGCCAAGCCTCGCGGGGCGGACGACACGGAGCTTCCTCAGGCACGGCCTCATCAGGCTGGCTCGCGAGGAGGCGGAGAGATCAAGGCGGGGTACCTCATGAGGTGCCCGTGACGCAAGCCATGACGACCAAGGGCACCAGGCGGGCGCCAGCCCGCGCAGTGTCCTCCTTTCCTCTTTGGTGCAAAGGGAGCAAGCGCAGGCGAGAGCATCAAGCAAAGGCACCCGTTTCGGTGCAACGAGACTAAGACCAGCCCAACGGCAGGGAGGAAGTCATTGTGGAGCCCAAGCCAGCGTCACCACCCGAGCCTTTGGCAGGCGAGGACCAACTTTAGTCAGGATAAGTGTACCGGATGTTCCCCCTTCAAAATGGCCAATTGTTGGCGCCCTTCCCGCTCAATATTTGGGAAGAGGCCCAGGGCCTTTGCCTATAAATAGGACTAGCCACCCCCAGGGTAGAGAGGATCGGCCAATCCAGAAACAAGCTGGGATCGGATCGAGTAGCATCACGCAGAGAGAGAGAAGGGTGACTGAACTCCTCCTAGCAGTTCATCCCCCAGCCAAGAACAGACCCTCGCGAGGCTGTTCTTCCTTATATTGCTCGTCATTATCAGCCCAAGAGGCAATCCACCACACCACAAACTAGAGTAGGGTATTACACCACAATGTTGGCCCGAACTAGTATAAACCCTGTGTCTCTTGTGTTGTTCTTTACATAGCTTAGATCTTAGCGTGGTGGTGGGGTGCAGGTAGGTAGAAGGCGAAATCTCCGCGTGCACCCCATTGTTCGAACCTAAGGGTCTGCCGGAACCCGAAATCCGACAACTCCTGAGATGGTCATTTTCTTTCGCCACCTGTATTATTAGTCCTATAGCCCATGCGATCAGTAACTCTGAGGTCAAACTAGTAAATAGAAAGCTAAAAAAAATCAGAAATAAAATAACTCTGAGTATCACATTCATAGCGGCAGTGTTTAAATAATCGCTGTTTTGTTCGTTCACAATAATGGAACGAATGATATATACTTATGTCAATGACAGCAATCAAACTGGAACTTATTTCAAACTCCCCATACAACTCAGAGACGATGTACAAGACAGTCACTGCAAGTATATCTTGCCATGATGATGATGACTTAAATAAACCAGAGATACAATGTCAATCCATCAAGCAACACGTGTACCATATAAAGGCATCAGATAAAAATTCAGCAAACTATCACGTCCAACAATTATTCGAAAACCCCCTCACATAAGACAATGTAAATAACTGCTGTTTTGTTCATGCAACTGATTATTTTGGGGAGTTTGGCCGTACAGCATTCCAAGTTTCTTACTATTGCTTTGGCCAAGTGACTAGTTAAAAGATCTGCCATCTTTTTACACAAAGAAAAGGTTGATTTAAGTCTAAAATCCTAAATTTTAATGGTAAATGAAGGCAAACCATATTGATGTCAATGACAGGGACCAGCTGAAACCTATTTCAAATTTACTCAGCATGGCAGATCCAATGCAATTTGTTAGACATCGCAGTCACCAGGGCTTGACCAAGGTTATAATGCCAATGCATCAAGCAACAAACGTGGTGAATATGTAACCCATATGTAACAGAAAAGCATCAAGAAATTCTAAAGCAAATTGTGTATCTTGTCGTCATCATGCTCACCAGGAGTAGTTCTAGAGATACAATGTCAATGCATCAAGCACAAACATGATGAGTATGTAACCTAGTATCATATAAAAGCATCCAGAAATTCTTCAGTAAATTCGGTATCATGTCCAACAGTTAATTGGAAGAACAACCTTATTTCCCCACAAGGGGATAAAAACTAGCCTCATGCGCCTCAATCAGATCATAACTCATACTGAATAAGAAGTTATCACGAGCTGAAAAATCTAACCCTCCCCGGTTATTGGTTACCCAAAGACAAGGACTCTGCCTTGTCGACAATTGCTTCTTCGTTCTTCATCCCCTCGGCGGGCGTGGAGGAAGTAGCCTCCTCAACCTCCACCCAATCAGTGTCCGGGGAGGGAGCGGATTCCTCTCCGTTGTTCTTGTTTGTATCAGCGGTGGCAGCAGCGATGGCGGCTTGGGCTTGGTCGGAGACGGTCTGCTCAGCCTGGAGCACGGGGGCGTAGTAGTCGGCGTGGGCGTCCATGCACTTCTTGAGGTCGGTGGTGACTTGGAAGCAGCGCTCGACCATGTCGGAGCCCTCCTTCTCCGCCGCCTGCACGCACTCCTCCCACGACACGAACGCCTCCTTGCAACCTCCGGCCTTCATGTACAGACAGAACCCGCACTCCCCTTCTTCCTCCGCATCCGCCGGCTCTGTCTCGACCACCGCTTCTACCGCCGCAGCCTCTGGGGGCGCCTCCTCTCGGCTGCCTCCAGCGCTGGACGACTCCTCAACGACGATGTGGGGCTCCACGGCGGGATCGACTTCGGACGCTACCGACGCCATTGCAAAATTTCTCGCACGAGATTTGGTGGATTTGGTTGGGAAAAGAAGTGTTTTGGGAGTCTCGGGGCGGCGGAATCTGGTTTTTGTGGAGGAAGAAGCAGAGTTCGTCACGGTGACGGTGCCGCCGCCGCCGCCGCTGGTGAGAAGACTTGTCCTCGGACACGGAGAGGGGGTCTTTAGTGGGCCGGTGTCTTCGTGCTCTCGCGTTTCTCAAGAGGGCCGGAGCCCCGCCAATAAGTATCGGCCCGCTTAAGTCCGGCCCAATAGGTAGGACTAGGAGTAGGGGATAAGCCCTTTCAAGAAAAAAGAGGAGTAGGGGATAAGGAAATTACCCACAAGAGCGACCGAACCCACTGACACAGCACAGCACCAAGCTCCTCGCTCCTCCACGGCCATGGCCACCGCCGTCGCCGCCTTCCGCTCTTTCCTTCACCCCACCGCCACTGCCGCCGCCATCCCACTCCCTCCTTCTCACTTCAACCTCAACAACTTCCAGCGGCACTGCGTCGGGCTCCGCCTATTCTCCTCCTCCCACCGTCGCCACCCCATTCTCCTGCCCGCCTCCGCCTCCGCTGCTTCCGGCGAAGAGTTCTCTTCTAACGGAGAACATTACTCTGAGGAGGGTCCAGAGGAGTACGTGGAGGAAGAAGGGGAGGAGGCAGAACCCGAGGTCCAGGCAGTCCGCGGTTACTATCCCCCGAGAAACCGGCCGGCACTTGGACAAGAGCCCGGGCGAATCTACGTCGGCAACCTGCCCTACACCTTCACCGCCGCTGAGCTCACTGCAGCATTCTCCGAGGCCGGCAGCGTCGACGATGTCCAGGTACTCGCAAGCTAAATGCAATCCAAGTCCTATCTTCAATTTGTGCCTATCTCTGGTCTTCCTGTAACGGTTTCATGATTGCGCTCCTGCAGATAATCTATGACAAAATCACCGACCGGAGTCGTGGCTTCGCCTTTGTCACCATGGCCACCGCCGAGGAGGCTGCCAAGGCCGTCCAGATGTTCAACGGAGCTGTGAGTTCCGCACTAGTTGGATCATCAATTCTTCTCCATTCCACACAAAAGTGTGTTCCTGTTCTTGGTCATGAATGCATACGTGTCAATGCAGCTGCTGGGAGGGAGGACAGTCAGGGTGAATTTCCCGGAAGTGCCGCGAGGAGGAGAGAGGGCAGTCGCATCGGCAGCGGTTGCAAGGACTAGCTTGCGTGTTGTTGACGATGGGACATACAAGGTTTACGCCGGCAACCTGGGGTGGGGTGTGCGGGCTGATGCACTCAAGACGGCATTCGAGAGGCAGCCTGGCTTGGTTGGTGCCAGGGTAATCTTCGAGCGTGACACGGGTCGTTCCAGGGGGTTTGGCTTCGTCTCCTTTCAGACAATAGAAGATGCAAAGGCTGTCTTGCAGGCCATGGACGGAGTGGTATGTCTTTGTTGCAACCTTAGAGCAAAAATTCCCACCACATCACTTCATTGGATTACCATGGTATAATAATAGCATAAGTAGAACCAAGCCATGCATGATAAGAACGACGAGTACTTGAAAACTGAACTATGAAATGTAGGAACAAGGTTACCAGGTATTTCTTGTTATACTCCCTCCGTTCCTAAATATTTGTCTTTATACAGATTTCAACAAATAACTACATACGGAGCAAAATGAGTGAACCTACACTCTAAAATATGTCTATATACATCCGTATATGGTAGTCCATTTGAAATCTCTAAAAAGACAAATATTTAGGAACGGAGGGAGTAGTTGTTAAGTATTTCGTAGAGAAAAATATGAGTCAATACTGATAACATGAACTGACCAAAGTATAACTTATCTTTGTACTCTATGCATGGATAGATCAGTAATCATATATATAATCATAAGTTATGCACAATGGCCAATGGGTACCCTAAGATCTCACCAACGGTCATCTCTAACGAAGCCCCTGCGCGTCACGTCCCCCGTGCGTCGCCTCTGGCGCACGGGGAAACCCTAACCGCGCCGCCAGCCGTCCCTCCCCAGCTTCGCCGCCGCCGGAGGGGACACCGGCGAAGCCCGCGTGGTCCCCGGGGAAGGTGGCGGCGGGGCGTCCTTGTCGTTCTCGCGCAGATCTCGCGGCGGCCGGTGGCGCGCGGCGGTGTTCCGCCGGTGGCTGGCACCTGCTGCCCGTGGGGCGGCGTCCCTCACGGCGGCGGGGCTGCCCCTGAACGACACTTGGTGGTGGCCACGTGGCGGCGCGCGGGTGGGCCGGATCTTGGCTTCCGGTCTGCGTCCTCGTCGTGGAAGCGCTTCCATGAGGCGTGGTCCGAGACAGACCGAGCGTCGGTAGTGCTGGCCAGGACGCACGCTAGCAGCGCCCTACTTCATCTCGCGCCGTCTCGCTGGCCAATGATGGTGGTCATCTTCTTCGTCAGAGATGGCCGGCCAGAGGCTTGGTGATCGGATCTCGAGATCCATCATCTAGTCCCGGCTGCGAGTTGGGGAGACATGGTTGCCGGTGAAAACCGAGCCGTTGGCAGGCGATGGCGGCGTTCTACGCCGTTACCTTGATGGAGGCATCGTCGTGTAACTATTGTTGACCCACTCGTGCTGCTCTGGGGGAAACCCTAGGATCTGGCGTTCCAGGTCGGACGATGGCGGCATTGCGGTGTCGTTTCTCTCTTGTGAGCATCGTTTGTGGAGCAGCGCCGGAAGTCAGAGGCAGGAGGTGGAGCGACTTCGTCTTGCACGGAGGTTCGGTGGAGATGTTAAGTCATGCCTGGCCGACAGATGCTACGCTTTGTCATGTCTGGTCGGCAGGTGCTACGCACGACATATCTTCCAAAGACTTCAAGTTATGTCGGCTGGTGGTACTTGGCAGCATGGTGCTGAGGTGTATTAGTGGCGACCGCGACGTGCACAGTTGTTTGCACGTAGGGAGGAGGTGCCGTTGGGCGTCGTGGTGGCGTCGACGATAGCTAGACCGAGTAAGGTTGATGCATCAGTACAGTTCTGAAGATGGAGCGGTGGCAGTTGGCGGCGGCGGCCTGTAAGAGCACGCCGGACCGGCGAGACCCATGCCCGGCAGGCGTCCTAGATGGGTCCTCGGGTCTTAGATGTTAGGTTTGGCTGCGATGTCTATTTGGTATTAGGCCCAGGCTATCTGGGCCCCTTCATCAACTGGATAGGTGTAGCGACAGTTCGTTGCTTAGACGGTGGCTTTAGTCTTACTGTGGTATTATTTTGTAAGGTCTTATGAGAATAATTAATAAAGTGGCCGTATGCATCGCCCAGATGCAGAGGCCGGGAGTCATCCTCCTTTTCTAAAAAAAAATCTCACCAACATGTTAATTTGACATGGATTCACTAGTGAAAACAGTGGTTGGTTGACATGTTTACTGAATGCAGGAACTGGATGGGAGGCCACTCCGACTTAGTCTGGCGGCACAGAACCCTCCAGCTGGATCAACTCCTAGCACAGTGCAGTCCCAGCAAGAACAAACTGCCTCAGGTGGTTCTGAGCCAGAGGTCGACAAAAACAGTACTACTACTTCAGGACAATTTGAAGGTGAGATGGAAAAGAGCAACTTACAGACAACTGCCAGCTATTAGTAACTACTACTCCCTCCGTTCCTAAATATTTGTCTTTCTAAACATTTCAAATGACTACTACATACGGATGTATGTAGACATATTTTAGAGTGTAGATTCACTCATTTTGCTCCGTATGTAGTCACTGGTTGAAATGCCTAGAAAGACTAGTATTTAGGAACGGAGGGAGTAATAGACAGGTAGAGATGATTGAGTTGTAAGCTTGGTGCACCGGTTCAAAAATTCTGCCGTTCCAATTCAAGATGTACTGGTCTGAGCAAAAGTTTTGACGCAGAAGTGGGATTTCAGCCACGGACACTAGATTATTAGACTCTTGTGATATACATATGTTGCAGAAATATCTGGATCCAAAAGTGCTTCATGGAAACATGTTCAATTCAGTAGAGATGTTTTGTATATTGTATAATATAGAGTACTGGATTGACTAAGTGGTTGTGCTGCCCTTTCATGAAATAAATTGGAATGATACCCAGGTTGTTCGCTACTGTCAGTTTGGCTTTTAGGCTCTTAGCTCCTTTCTCCCTGGACTTGTTTCCACACAAAAAGCGATTTGAGTATATATATATATCGCGCTATTCGTCATCCTGCGTGAGGAATAGTTATTCTTCATACCTCTCTATTTTACCATCCATGCATCGTAATTTTACGTTCCGTAAGTTTTGTCTTATTTCCGACGCAAAAAGATACTGTAAGAAAATATATAATCGTCGTAAAAAATATTTTATGTTATATAAAATTACAAACGTAAAAACAGTCTAAAATACACATAAACTGCAAATTTTCTTGTCTTATGACCTATATTTTTATTTTCTTATGTCAAATTTTACGTAGTGAATCAATAGGAATATAACTATTTGAATTCAAAACGTAATTTAATTATGAAATGATCGTAAGATTACATCGGAAGTTACTATTCATCATCCAGGGTGCAGAATAAGTTATTCTTCACCCGACGTAATTTTACGACCATTTCATAATTAAATTACGTTTATATTTCAAATAGTTACACTCATATTGATTCACTATGTAAAATTTGGCATAAGAAAATAAAAATATAGGTCATAAAATAAGAAAATTTACAGTTTATGTGTATTTTACACTATGTTTTTACGTTTGTAATTTACATAACATAAAATATTTTTTATGACGATTATATATTTTCTTACTGTCTCTTTTTACGTTAGAAATAAGATAAAACTTACGGAACGTAAAATTACGGTGCATTTATGGCAAAATAGAGGGGGGTGAAGAATAGTTCCTCACCCAGGGTGACGAATAGTCAATCCCTATATATATATATATATATATATATATATATATATATATACATATATATATAGTGTTACTATTCACCTCCCAGGGCGTAGAATAAGTTATTCTTCACCCGAGATAATTTTACGATCGCTTTCTAAATAAATTATGTTTAGAATATAAATAGTTACATGTAGATTGATTCAATATGTAAAATTTGGTTATAAAAAAATAAAAAAATAGGTTATAAGACCAGAAAAATCACATTTTATGTATGTTTTACACTATGTTTTTACATTCATAATTTTACGTAACATAAACTATTTTTTACGGCGAGTACATATTTTCTTACGTTCTCTTTTTATGTATGAAATAAGACAAAATTTACGAAACATAAAAATACGGTGCATTGGTGTTAAAATAAAGAAGGGTGAAGAATAACTATTCCTCACCCAGGATGACGAATAGCGCGACCCTATATATATATATATATATATATATATATATATATATATATATATATATATATTGAAAATAATCCTATCTGTATTTTAATCTCTAAGGCACGAACATACGATGCCATTTTCGAATTGAAGCTTGTAAATTTAGAAGAATTTTAGGACACCATAAATATTTCATAGACACCAGAAAACCGAAGAGCAAGCAAAAATGAAATATTTCAAAACAATTCACTCTGCATTATCAGCTATTCTGTTCTGCAGTAACACCACCACTCTCAAGCTGTGCATCTGCAGAAGCATCCATGTCATGAGGGAAGAAGAGCCTGCAGGGTAGAAAGATCACTTAATGATAGCATCTAAAAACTGGAGATAACGTTAGTAGCAAAGCCCTGCGTAACATAAGAAAACCTAGCCATATTAGAGTGTCTAGAGGGAAGGTATGATGTTTCCTAGTTAGTGACGGCTCACCTGCATGTGTTGTGGTACAGAGTTTTACTTAAGCCTTCTATATCAGCAATACCTTTGCATCCAGCCACTACCTCAAGGACTTGCCTGTAATGGAGAAATATCTATTTTTGTCAAAAAAAATCTGGAGGTAAGAGTCACGTGCAAATATTTAGCACAGCAAAAGAATACGAGAAGTCAATTTCCGGTCCACGAACAGTTGATTACAGATCATGATAATGAGATGTAATAAAATGCTTCAAACATCCTAGTAAAAGAGCAGAGCAACAAAGAATAGTTTGGTTCTACATCAAGGCGCAAGGCTAAACAAACAATTTGCTGCATGGCAGAAAACTTTAATTGCAAGTGGTCAGAACTTCATTTGATAAAGACAACATTTCAAGCACACATCTAATTTACTACTCCCTCTGTAACTTAATATAAGACATTTTTTGACACTGTCATGGACTCTAAAAATGTCTAATAAAAAGTTACAGAGGGAGTGGTTTATTGTTTCGAACAGAAATGGCATAAGGATTGATCTACTTCAGAAAACCAATGCAGTATTTGGTGAAGCAAAAGCAAAATAATCATTCCAGGTGCAAGCAAACTTGACATACAAAGTTGAAACTTGGAGATCAGTCCAAACATTTGCTTCAGCAAGAATTTTATGCCCAACTGCTTCCACATACCTTACTAAACAAGGCTCATTGCGACCCTTAACTGTTAAACCAGGTTCATACTTCTCTTTTTTCTTGGATGGCCAGATCGATTTTACAAACTGGATTCCAGCATGAGTATTTTTTATGTCACAATAAGGAGAATCTGTCTCTATCATCATCCTCTCTGCAGGAATACCTCCTACAATCTCAAGATTTTCTTTAGTCTTCAAAGAGCAGCCATTAATACCTGCAGTGGTGCATGAAGAGTTATTATTTACAAACTACAAGGCATCATAGAGTTATTACAATAAAATACAGAATATCAAATGCTAATTTAACTTCAAGTGACATTGCCCAGATGGAGGCTTTCCATCAGAAAAGCCATTAAACCAATCTAAATAGCTTTTGCCACTAATGAAAGAATGTTTGTGGTTCTGAAGTTTTACAGTTATTATGTTGCTTCGCATGCAGGTTTGTGAGACCAAGGGAGGGAAATGACCTATAAACATATTCTCGATAGAAAGAAGCTTGTCACGTTCTTCTGCAGTACCAGTGAAGGAATGTGTAACCCCACCTGGAAACCTACCAAACAGAAATGTGGTTCACAGAAATAAATATAGGAAATAACCATGTATAATTTAATTCACGAAGGGATACAACTAAAACATAATAATCCATCGACTGTTTTCTTTGTGTTTTGTCATTGTGGTCTACAGAATAAACATTACCTGTACAGATTTTTTGATACGATTTCAGAGAAATCTCCACCAGCAGCACGCATGTGAAGAAACATCGGTAGTTTTACTGCTTTAGCCAATTCGAATTGTTTCTCAAAGTACCTAAAATTTAAAATCATTCAGAAAATGCCGAGTAATTGTCAGGTTGTCTTTGCGATTGTGCAGGACCATACTTCTTCTGTATATCTGAAGGACAGAACTGAAGTCTGTCATAATCCAAACCACACTCGCCAACTGCCACAACCTGCAGAAACTGAATCCACTTAGAGTTTGCAAGTATAGTGTCCAAAGAGCAGAAAAGGGCATGGTAACTACTGAATTTCTTTTTCTTTTGCAAAGAATAACTACTGAATTCTTATTGCGCAAAAGATCATATCTTCATGGAATTAGATTGATTTCCTTTGCAACGGAAGATTATCAGATTGTGTGAGCTTGTTAACCATATTGGTATATCATCATACAATGGTTGCCACAGAGGAACATCAGCACATAAGGATACTTAATGATGCTCCATATTTCAGTAAGCAATGAATGAGTTGGGCTCCTTTCCTAATTGACAAGATTCTCAGGGTCCTATTGTTTGTAAGCAAAGATTACGAGAAAGTTCATCACTAGAGCATATGCCTGTCCTTTTGTTGTGCAGTTCAAGCACTGTGTAAATTCTCAAACAAGCAACCATATGATCCATATACACACCTTGCCCTTCTCGATGCCCTCCTTTGCCAAAGCCAAGAGAGCCTGAAAATGCCCTTCCGGGTCTCCACTCTCCTCAAACTCCTAAACCATCCAAAAAGTAGTAAATGTAGGCAACCAAAGCACAAATGCACATATCCATCCCAAAATCAGTCACGAGACGAAGCCCAGCTTCCCCCGACTCCTCCTCCTCTGGCGCTCCCGCGGGCGGCAGGGGAGGAACCCTAGCCGCCGGCCGCCCCACCACCTCTCTTCTCCTCCTCCTCCTCCCGCCGCCGCCGGCGGGGCGTCTTCATCGCCTCATGCGGGAGGGCTGGCGCGGGCCGGCCGACCCGGATCTGGTCGCGGCGTTCTCGCGGGGCACCACGGCGCGGCCCCTCATCGGCGCAGGTGATGGCGCGCGGGTGTGCGGGTGGCGTGATGGGCTGCACCTCGGTGGTGCTCGGCTGGTGCGGTGACGGCAGCGGCTCGATCCAGATCCGGTAGGGGCGGGCTGCGGGCGGTGTGGGCTGCGGGCGGCTTCCTCCGCCGTGGCAGCCGGCTGGCGGAGGTGGCGGCGCAGCAGTGGCGGCCTGGGCCTTCCTCTCCTCTTCTTCCGCTCCAGGGGGAGGTGGTGGTGTGGGCCGGGGGTTAGGGTTGGCTGCCGGCGCCCCAGCCAAAGCTGACCTCGCGGCGGCGCGGGCTGCGTTCGGCAACGCTTTGGGGGTCGGCCGACAGCTCGTGGTTCCGGCGGTGCGTGCCTGGCGGATCCGGCGCTTGGAGTTCGCAGGGCGACGTGGGTTGGGCAGCGGCGGGGCGTGGCCGCTGCTCTGGCCGTGGGCGGCGGCGTGGGGAGGTCCACCGGATGGCCTCTTGTTGTCGTGGCGGCTTCATGGTGGCTCGACGGTTCTGCCCGCGAAAGCGGCCGGCTTCTCCGGCGTCGGCTCGTCTGCGTGCGGACCGTCTCGACCTTCGCTCTATCTCCTCGTCGCCCGGCCGCTACTCTCATCAGAGGGCTGGT